>NC_090876.1:48806895-48849395 GCF_036669935.1 Montipora foliosa
CTGCATCTTTCATTATATGCCTAATATATGTTTATATATAAAATTAATTAATTAATTAATTAATTATTGTTTACTTACCTTCAGGGCTTTACATTTTCGTTTATATCTTTTCTCTAAAGCTCGGACTGTTTTATTACGTTTTTCAACTTGACGCTCCCACTCGTCAGTCGCAATCATGTCTGAAAGAAAGTTTGTACGACGACGTGAAGTGAAGTGGACATAAAATCGACCACAGATGACAGAAAACTGTTACGTTGCATGCCTTTATCACAGTTCAATTTACCTGGTATAGCGGGTAACAACCATTCGAATGAGTGCATGATAACGAGCTTATCTCCGTCGTGATGGACATTATTGTTAAACCCTGCAATGAAAGGAGAACATCCAACTAAACAAACAAAAAAACAAACAGGCAAACTTGAATCTTCAAATTGCTGATAAAAAAAGTGTTTGAAAAACCACTCTCGAAAAAAGTTTTTATTAAATACAACTATAGAAGTTTCGAGGTGTAATGAGCCCGTGGGACCAGGCAAGAGAGAGCTTCGGGCAAGTGTTACGGAGATCATAGATTCGAATCCTGACTAAGGGCGCTTTCCTTTTGTAAGAACCCATCAGTTTGCAAAGAAAATGCAACAATTTGAAGGAACACTTGCATAATAATCCCTCACATTTTTCTCGAGGAGTATGTATCATCTTCGAACTTTGTTAATTTGGATGCGTTACAGAGTTTAAGTTTGTTACACTAAATGAAAACAATAATTTTCTCGTTCGCATTCTTATGTTCTCGGTTTTCACATGCCGTCACGGCCGCCATGTTGGAGCCCCCAAAACAAAGAAACGGCGGCCATGTTGGAGACCCGACCAAATCCTCCGGGAAATTAAATTATGCAAAAGTTGTCTTTAGTTTTCGTTGAAAAACATGACTGTTGATCACGTGAGTGAAAACCAACACGTTGGAAGTCCGACAGTTAACACTCGATGCAACACTGGCCTCAATCACTTCTTGGCAGGCTCAGAGGCCGACTGCCTGCTCTAGCTGACAAGGTCACGAAGTTCAAAGGAACCAAGCAGTTGAAGGTTAGCGCATTACAGTCTGAGGTCATATTAGGGATTCAAGGACTCCGTGATGTTATCAAGTATGCCCAAATCACCGTCAATAAATCCACAATACCTTAGTTTACTGGCCTAAAAATCTCCTTCACAGTAAAAATTTATAGGAAGTTCTCTTTTACCAAAAGTGAACTTGAGTCAGCTGCGACGGCACGAACTGCAAGCGTACGATACCTAATGCGCTATTTTCCGTTATTTTCAATGAGTTCAGTTCAAACAAACTTCATCATTTTAAGTGCTTCAGAACATTCTTTACAAACTCGTTTAGTTTCTCTAAACTTTAGTCTGAAAGCCTGGCTCTTTTCTTTTGTGAAAACCGCTCGTAATAAAAAATAAGCATGAACAAATTCATATTATCCAACGGCCGTAGTAAACAGTCCAAAACTAACTACTAACGCTATACTGATTGTTCTTGCGCGTCGGACACGGCCCTTGAAAGACGTGGACATTGTGAAGAAAGAACAAACACGTCCAATGAGCTGATCATCTGTGAGCTACGATTGTACTTATACTTACATTCAAATGCCTTCTCACTGTGATCACTGGAATCTACAGCGATTGCTACAATTCTTTTTGATGTGCAGGTTGACATGGCTGTAGGGTAGACTGTACGTGTTTTAGAACAACAGAGGCTAGTAAATCGCATTAGTAAACAAGCACTTAATTAATTGTCATCGGCTGGGTCACACAATCTGTGAAAACCGTCGATCGAAGAAAAAAGCTCGCGACTTTTACCGAGACCTGCCTTGATCGTTAACAAGGGGCTACATCAGACAAAAAACAAACAAATTAAACAAGGGCTAATGCACCAAGACAAAAAACAAACAACAAACGCAACAACAAAATAAACAAACGAGACAGCCTTTCAACGATGGAGTGTTGAAAATTTTCAGTGCCCTAAGAGGGTTAAAATAATTCTTGTAAATAAATCCCCTAATGTGCATCATTCCTTTCATGACAGGCGCCACAACAAACCGACCCAGCAAATGATAACTCTTAGCTAGTTTACTGTGAATTTAGTGCAATAAACTTGTTGAGTGTGTGAATGAAACAGAAAATGTAAGGGCGATCAGCAAAAGAGTTCAAGCTCATTTTTTGAGGCATTTTCAGCATTTTCACAGGCAGATATTTGAAGACTGATCCGTGCATAATTATCCGCCATTTTAGATGTTTCATATACTTGCAACCGTACCTCCGCTGCAAAATGTTGTTTTGGGGAGAAGTTTGCCTTTAGAACTAAGAAGACCGAGTCCCTCAACCAATTCAACGTCCGGTCAAAGATGAAGGTTAGTAATTTTGAAACACTGACAGCATTCATGAAAAACAGCTTTTTAGATTTTGATTGTATTAGGGTGGTAGGCAAGTTAAGGTAGTAAATAAAGTAACTTGTTAGTCTGTTTTATAGTTTTCATTTTTTTTCATGGATAAATGAAGGATATTGTAGTTATTATTGTCATTTCTGGAAAAGGGTTCTTTGCCGTGCACCTTAAATAGTAGGTGTTTGTAAGATATTAGCCAAAAAGGACTCAACGAAACTTCTAAAAAAACAAATGTTTTGCTTTCGTATGCAGCTAGTAGTACCACCATTTACACGCGCACGACTTGTGAATGCCTGTCGAATGTCTTTGGTCTGATCTACGACACGATTTATGATGAAGTCGAGGTGTCAGCTGGTCGCATGCGAAAGGCTTAAGCAGAAATCTCCTTAACAGGATTTAATAACGCGTTACTTTTATTTATAGTCGCACAATACCTTGTTTTTTCCCGGGGGGGGGGGGGGTACTCGATGTATCCCTAGTTGGGGAGGTGCGGCGCGGCCCCTCATACCCTGACCCTGTTTAAGACAAATATCGCTGATTTCCCTACCCATTTTAAGACAGAATTCCGATTTTTGATACCCTGTTTAAGACATTTAACCCAGTTTAAGACAAAAATTGATAAATCGATACCCTGATTAAGACAAAAAATGATAAATTCGATACCCTGTTCAAGACAAAAATCCCGAAAAACATACCCTGGCTGACCGCACGTCCGTTATACTGATACCCATGAAACACGGATCGTCTTCATAAAAATTCTTTAACAAGAAATTGGACTTTCAAATAACGCGTTATAGCGTGAAAAAGCAAGTGACAACGGCGACGGCAACGAGAACGTCACAAATTTGCATATTCATTGGGCAAAAACAATAGCTTTGCACGCCCTGCACGTGCGTGTTTCACTTTTGTCCATTTCTTTGCCGTCGTCAGCAAAACTACAACGTGAAATAGCCAAATTTGAAGTTTTATGAACAACGTTAGCACTTGAGGATAAATTACCATTTTCTCCCCTAAATTAAGCGCCGTTCCTACCAAGGTCATTTTTAAGGAACTACCACACCCCTGTCATATCAAAAAGGTTGAAATAGACACGAAGCGATTAAAATAAAGCGAATGTATATTTTGAGATGACGTTCTCGTTGCCGTCGCCGTTGTCGTTGCTTAAGCTCCCTAATTAAGCTCTCTGACCTCACCATCTTTTGTGGAATGCGGATAACAAGTGAGTAATCGGCCATTTTCGAAATATTAAAGACTCAGCTTGATAGTGAGGCAGTGAGGAAAAAAACAACAGAAACACGTTAGAGTGAAAGTGGAAAATATTGCATATCATCCACTTTCCTGTGTCTTTGTCCTCTAAACCTCTCTTTCAAGCTGAATTTTAATACATCGAAAAAGGCCTATTGGCGAACAGACGAATGAAATATTGGTATCAGAAAACATACAAGTACAAATGAATAATTTAATGTATTTTTTTGAACTCGATTGAGTTACAATACAAAATTCACCCAATTATTTAAAGGCACTTCAAATTGTTCTAAAATCTTATTTTTTGCAATTTCCTCGTCATTTCGCACTCCAGAGACAAATAACACCACCGACGTTAAAATAAATACGAACATGTTTTCCCAATTTGTAACTTGAAATTTCACTTGCTTATCAAGGAGAGCCTCTGTCACCACTAATTCCTTGAGTCGGAAGACCTTAGACAGCAATGACCAGAACAAGGTTGCTGACCAGCGGTTTTCGTTAAAACAATGGTTTGCTGGAGGTGCTCAGTCTCGCGGGCTCAGAAAACTTGGTTGTGGTCATTGTTATTTAAGGTTTTTCCCGTGAGTCAAACCTTTCCCGAGTAAATTTATTTTTAAAAAAAAGTATCATATTTCACTTGACGCTGAGATAGCTTTGTTTTGATTGGATTTTACAGCAGTGGGTGTGTTGAATCTCCCAAGGGAGGCGTTCTATAAAATAATGTACTCGGGAAAAGGTTTACTCTTTGGCCTAGTATGGCAGATAGAGAGGTTCCCTTTGGTGAGCTCCTGACGAAGATTATTATTATCTTTTTGAAATGTTCTTTTGTGTATCGTTCGCAGGGATGTCGCTAAGCGCCGGCTGCCGGTGAAAATCGCCGCTTGAGAAAGGGGTGATCACCGGCTGAATTTTGGCCGTCGATCGAACCAACTGAGAAGATCGCAAATTATTCTCTACAAAGTTTAAAAGTCATTCGATGTGTTAACAAAAAAAAATTGAATTTCTGTTAGTCTACACAGAATTATCATTAGAATTTATCGATACTGGATTTGCCACCTTAAACAGTGCCGGGTGTTGCGCAACGCTGGAAACAATCTTGTTACCAGGTCCCTTTGATGCTCAGAGTACGAACTTACCGCCTCAATAGAACCTTCAACCGGATGAATTTATTCTTAGCTACATCCCTGCGTTCGCATAGAGAAAAAAATCTCGATTGGCCTGGAGATATATTTTAAGAATGAGAGTGAGTTTTATCATTCATGATCCTAACTTAACCCATTTCAGGTTTTCAGCTAAAATTACACGGCGTATGGTGAGGTTCGCCTTCTTCTTCTTCCCTTTTTCCAGGAATGCTTATTCTTTCAGACCTTCTACAATTTGTGTTCCTGAAAAACAAGATAGATATGACGGATAAGCAAAACAAAAACAAGACACGAGTGGCCGCCGAATAATGTGGGAAAACCCGAACATGCAATGCGCAGTTATGTCTCCTCATGGCTATGATTGGTTGACAGAATAATTTTTAACCAACCACAGGTAGCCTGAATTTCAGCCGTCTCCTCTGGTCGCCTACTCCCGAGGAGACGGCTGATATTCAGGCTAAACCATGCAAAGGGCGTAGTACAGCAAACACAAAAAGGTTTTACTCAAGAAATTCGCGACTTCACTGCGCTAAGATAATACGGTCTCCTTTTTTATGTCAATGATATCAGAACTTGGCGAACATGGAGTCGTCATTAAAATAAATTGATTTTACTGCTTCCTCACTGTTATTGATGGATAGAGATTCTTCTGCAACTCCACACCAAACTGTTTCTCCCACGTGTCCTTGATTACTTTCACCAGGGAAGAGAGGGTGGTAACTGTTTCCGTCTTGAGTATCCACTGACTCTTTGCATGGTCAGTAGGTGCATCCTGGGAACGGACACAAAGGTGTTACTTGGGAACAACATTCTTCCATCACCAATGCGCAAAAACTGTACGAAGATATTCTTTTCGCTACCCACGAAATCTCTCCACCTCGTTTGGGAGGAGAGCTTATGTCAACCAAGAAAAGATTACATGCGACGTTTCACTTGCTTTTTCACGCTATAACGCGTTATTTGGAAGTCCAATGTGGATATTCCAGTAAAACCGACAAATGCGTTTAGAGCGGTTTTCAAATGAGTGTCGTAAAACCAAAACCATATAGTAATTACTTTAACCAATCAAAAAGGACGGAGACAATCCAGTAAACCAATCAAAACTCAAAGTAATTACACGTAGCCGACACAAAAGGCGGGAAAATGTGCACGCGCGAGCCACAATTGGTTTTGGTTTCACTTCTGATTGGTTCAAAAAGTGGCGCGAAAACTTTTAACCAATCACTGAGTGAAGTAATCATAAACCAAAGCAATTCGCTAATTACTTTCGACACTCAATTGAAAACCGCTCTATCTTAACATAAATTAATACTGAGAAGAGTGATAATATAACATACCTCGTCCGTTATACTGACACCCATGAAACACGGTTCGTCTTCATAAAAATCCTTTAACAAGAAAAAAAGAAGATAAACTCGCTGGTAGATGTTTTTAGAGAGCATCTTGATGCCTCTGCTTTGAATGGTGGACGAAAACAAAAGATCTCTCATTTGCTGCATTTTGGTCGTCCACCAGGAATTGTACGTTGCAGCATGATTGTTATCTGTGCCTCCACAGATTGTTTGCAAAGCACTTATTCGGGGCTCGCTGCAAGCTTAAAAAGAAAGGTAAAATACACCACATACCACGCTAGTTACATCGTTAATTTTGTGCCTTGCAAGACAAACAAAGGCAGGGTCCATGGGATCTTGGGGCATTTCTGTGTACCGAGGAACGGGCCACTGGAAATTCTGTTTGACCATAGCGATATGCGACCGTGATACAACCACGCTGACCGGATCCAAATTGCGATCTGAGAGGAAACGAAAGAGGCAGTTATCACGCTTCAAATACCTTCATAACCACAATTCAAATATACAACCACCGACCAGTTGGCTTAGTTGGTTGAGTATCAGACTACTGTGCGGCCGGGAGATCGCGGGATCAAAACTCCGGCCCGACCAGCAATCAGGGTCATTAAATAAATGACGAGAAAGTGCTGCCTCTGTAATGACATCTGCAATGATTAGACTCTCTAGTCTTTTCGGATAAGGACGATAAACCTGACAACCCTTCAATGTTCATAATCCTGTGGGACGTAAACGAACTCGCACGTTACTCGCAAAGAGTAGGGCATGGAGTTTCCGGTGTTGTGTGTTGTGTTGTGGTCTGTCAAGACTACAGTATATCCCGGTTTGAGGAGGGGGTACTCGGAGATATTAGCTACGCCAAGAGCTACTCTAATATCCGAGGATATAGACAGATACGATTATGATAATAGCGTTTCACACCTTCTTTACAGTACCGTAAAAAAAGGAAACAAGTGGTTGGCAAGTCATTACTCACGGGGTTTGGCAGTGTCCGTGCAGCGGTGTCCCATGATGAACAAGACAATCTTAGTATCTAAATCCGGTATGCTGTCTCCTGCCAAGGACTGTTCAGTTATCAACTCAGACTGCATTTATTAAACAAAAAGGAAAATTACCCGAGAATAAGAATGCTGATGACGGCAATCAAAGGAAGAATGATGGAGAAAAAAAAAAGATGTCGATGGCATGAGAATGCTCGCCTTCTGCTCTTACCAAGGGCCATCGACCGAAACGTCAAATGCTCTACAGTCGTTTCGCTACCAGAGCGTTATCAAGCTCCGCCCACAGTCGCACATATAAGGAACGAAGGATACTCAGTGGTTAGTTGACTAGTAGCGAAATGACTAGAACCCCGTAAGAAAGGTCAAGATCCGAGCTCTGCCCATGAAAAGTGCAAAGGAACAAAATGAGTTTTAGGAGAAATGAAGGAGTATCAGAAGACTTAATCAAAGTAAACTGACGAACGCAGGGACATTGAGAAGCTGACGCTTCGAGCGTTAGCCCTTCGTGATAGCGAATGGCAAGAGCTATCACTCGGAAAGTCTACTTTTCCATCTCCTTGCGGTCGTCAATTTATTTGTATCAGCTCAGCTAAAATTCCCAAATTCTTGTGTTTCAAACGCCCATCGAATAAGCAACAATGTTTCTTCAGAAACTGACCCAATTTGTTACTAGATGACATGACAACAAATTAGGGGCATGCAAAAAACGAGGGCTGAAGAGTTTCGTTGTTCACGCGGATGGCCATATCATTACTTACCTCCGTGTTGAACCTGTAATACTGATCTTTGTCTTCAAACAGGTGTTCTTTAGAAACGTGCTCTAGCGCACCTTCGTCCAACAGGCGCTGTCCAAGCTCAACAGCCTAAAGGTAACAACAGATCCAATTTTCAGGCAATTACAGAATTCAATGGTTCGATCGATTTTCGGTAAAAATCGCTTAACCATAGAGCCTTTTCATGTTCATTACCTCATCTCTGCTTTCAACCTCTTTCACTCGAACCATCCATTCCACAAACTCCCGACCAACAAAGCAACTGGAATAGCTTCTTAACAAGCTCTGTGGATGAAAATCAAAAAAATGTCAGCTTCTACCTTTGATGTTTCACCAAAACAACAAGGAGGGAACATCCAAAAATGAATTTAAGCTTTTTTTTGGGCAATGAACTGCCCAAAGGAAGCAAGGTCTGCGGTTACAGCTCCAAGATGGAGAATAAACGTAGTTGTGGTGGTTTCGTACACAAACCTTTCTGTCTTTAATCAGCGGTGGATCAGTGAAATGCGTGACTTGCTGTCGGAGCCGTTCCCCCTTAAAGACATTAAAAACATCATAAACGCTTCAAGGAAAAACAAAGAAATGATTAACGCTTTAAATATACTTGGCGATATTTTTTCTTAAAAGATGCACAAAAAAAGATCTCCTCTTACCATGGAACAGGTATCTTCCACTTTCTTTCCGAACACTTGACACCTGAAGAAAATAACAATTTTGCGTTGCTTCATTCAGAATTCTTGGTTCACAATAGCGTGGTACAAGAAACAAAACAAAAGGTTTGCATAATGTCCGATTGAAAGGCCGCACCTCCAAAGTTGAGCCGAATCTAATTCTTATTTGGCCCGGGTCCGCCAAAATAATACAATAGACATCTGAATTATCCCTTCTTGTTTCCGTTGATTGGTACCAACGGTTTTTGAGTTAAGACGCTAAAAGTTAATTTATAAAATATGAAATGCAAAATTTACTACTACTACTACTACTACTACTACTACTACTACTACTACTACTACTACTACTACTACTATGTTTGTGTATCAGCCGGGCATCAGTCACTCGTAAATCAATAGTATCAATAGTTCTGTTCAGATTGCAGATCTTTCTGAATTTCTGTCACAGTAGATCTCTCTCATATTTTGTTGATGTTTTCTATCATCCCCTTCTTCACTGTACCAAGCGCACCAACAACCAAAGGGATTCACAACGGTTTTCATTTATCTTCTCTGTTCTCAAACTCCGACATTGTTACTTCCCTGTTGAACTTAGTAGCATTCTTGGTTATTGAATTTTTGGCTTTAGATCGTTCATGTTCAAGAACCCGCTTTGGATATTGCCCGTTTTGTGCTTCAGGTAATGATCCAACTCTATCGTTGCTGTTTTGAATGAAGGTTTCTACATCAATCAGACCCCTTCCTCCATCTTTTCTGGGGATGTACAGCCTTTCCACATCTGCTCTAAGATGTAACATCTTGTGCATGTTCAATAGTTTCCATAACTGTCTCGAATTGTGCCAACTCCCCCTCGTGTTTAAATGAGGCTATGCAAACACGGAAATGTCCTCTATTGCTTAATTAAGGAATGGACATGAAATGAAAGGTAGAAGAATCATCGCAGTTATATGAGCAACTTAAGTAGCTGCAAGCAGATAACGCTAAGCTACTTAATTACCTGATGTGTTCCAAGGTTTGTGGATGAGGAGGATTTATCACAACAGGTTTACTGCCGGCTTTCATCTTCGCTCGTTGGACAGTGTCTAAATGACGAACAAAGAAAACGAATACAAAAAAGGGACGGTGAAGCTGCAACTTTGGCCAAGGCAATTGCAAAAACCGAACCAGCTTAAGTCAGTACAGATCAATTAAAGTTAAGCAAGTACGTCCAGCCTGCCTCCGAGAGGGATCAATCGCGAGGAAAGCGCGCGAGAGAAACCCACGCGTAAGAGAGTCTGAGCGAAAACCACAGTGTTTCTTCCGTGTAAATGAACGCTATCCGCGCTTGCCTTGCGAAAGCCCCGGTCCGCCTACCCATCCCTCGCAATAGCCGAACCTCTAGCATTCACGGTCAGAACAGAAACTTGTTCCAGGAGTAAGTGGGAAAATATGCAACCGGTCTGAAGCGCAAGACGCGGGGAAATGTATTCTTTTTGAAGAGAGCCCGATTTAAGCGCGGAAAAATAAGACTTAAGTTACAGGAATAAAATTTTTGGAGTAACAAAAAAAAAAAAAAAAGAAAACACAGAAACCAAATTACACTCACCTATAAACAAACTGAGGAATTTCTCGCATTGGCCTTTTTCACGAACTAGGAAATCATAGCATCCGCCAGGCGGAGAAAATTCAACACGAAAACTCTACATCCAAATTTAAAGAACAGAAAGGTTTAAAAACAATCTTAACAAAAAAAATCTGAGATGATCCACCGCTTAAGGCAAATCCACACCCATGAAGTCCAAGGCGAGAAAACTTGGAGCCAGAAAAAACGAGCGGGAAAATGCATGCAAGCAGAGATGTAATATGAATAGAGCGTTTTCACATGACGTCACAGCGACCATGTTGGTCTTCCAAAAAAAAGTAATGGCGGCCATGATGGTGTACCAAACTAATCCTCCGGGGGTGCGCTCGACTCCGGATCGAGTGGTCCGGGTTCGGGCACTGGCCGGAGACATTGTGTTGTGTTCTTGGGCAAGACACTTTACTCTCAAGTTGCCTCTCTCCACCCAGGGCCCGGTTGTTCAAAAACCGATTAACGCTAATCCCAGATTAAAATTTAACCAAGGAGTTTATTTCTCTTCTCCCAAATGCTGATCAACGCTGATATTCGGGAAAACTTTTACACTAGAAGAAGTCAATCTTCAAAAACAAGAATAACCAAACGGGACTTTCACCAAAAAGTTGAAAACATGAAACGAAAGTTTACACTAATCCTGGATTAAGTTAATCAGCTTTCGAACAACCGGCCCCAGTGTATAAATGGGTACCGGCGAATTTAATGCTGGGGGTAGCCCTGCGATAGACTAGCATTCCATCCAGGGGGGAGTAGAAATACTCCTAGTCGCTTCATGCTACAAAAACCGGAATAAGCTCCGAACTAATGGGCCACTGGGCTCGTAAGCAGGCTTTAACTTTTCACGTGACGTCACGGCGGCCATGTTGGTGTTCCAACACAAAGAAATGGCGCCCATGATGGTGTACTAAACTAATCCTCCGGGAATTTTTTTTATTTTTATCGTCGACGTATTACGGGCCGGGACAAGAAATAGACCATATTCGTGTTCTCAGTATTGGACTAGAACTAGTTTGGAATGGAGGCTAATGTGGGGGAATCTTTTCAAATGCAAATGCTTTTTAATATATCCAACATTAGCCTCCATTACTGGCTAGTTCCAGTCCGAATACGAATACGGTCAATTACATTCACTAATCGATTTCCTCTTAACGCAAAGGCAAGTGCAACTTTAAGTGCTACTAGGAACAAAAAAAATCACTTTCTTTTTCTCTTCCGATTTTGAAAGTGTGTTTGCTTAATGCATCTATCAATGTTAAGCCCGAGGGGGGGGGGGGGGATCCCGGGCATATGTGGGGCATTTGACTTTTCAGAAGAATTTTTGGTCAAACTTCCCACCGTGGTGCGCCAAAATTTGGTCAAATCAGATCAAATATCCCCACCAGTGATCCTTAAGAGAGGCAATGTCCTAGTCAATGGATAGAAAATATTTTTAAATAGAATTCCACCGCTTGATTCTCTGACGAAAATCAACAATCCACACAATCCCCACAGAGTAAGGTGTTCCATCAATTTATATTGAAAATGAGAAGTGAGAAGTCATTTTCTCACTCGCTTAAAATTTCAGCGTGTAAATGATTAACATTATCCTGCGAAATCGCGCGGAATATCGCCTGATACTTTGCAAACACGAGTTTAAAAGTCTGATAGCCCGAAACTGCCGTGCTGCATATTAATTCAGCCGCGTACAAACGCATTGCATTCTTAAACCGGTGAGTCATTGACGTCATTAGGGAGCTTAAGCAACGACAACGGCGACGGCAACGAGAACATCACAAATTTGCATATTCATTGGGCAAAAACAATAGCTTTGCACGCCCTGCACGTGCGTTTTTCACTTTTGTCCATTTCTTTGCCGTCGTCAGCAAAACTACAACGTGAAATAGCCAAATTTGAGGTTTTATGAACAACATTAGCACTTGAGGATAAATTACCATTTTCTCCCCTAAATTAAGCGCCGTTCCTACCAATGCCATTTTTAAGGAACTACCACACCCCTGACATATCAAAAAGGTTGAAATAGACACGAAGCGATTAAAATAAAGCGAATTTATATTTTGAGATGACGTTCTCGTTGCCGTCGCCGTTGTCGTTGGTTAAGCTCCCTTTTGTCTCTTCGATCCAGCTCTCTCAAGATTTTAAAGTTACTAATGGCGGACCATTAATTATGGAAATTCCAGTTAAAAGAAAGAGGTGTCTCCTTGAAATCAAGGCTTAAAACTTGGGTCACGTAGTCTTCACTAAACATAGTTTTCAAATCCAAAGAAAAAGGAGGAATTGATTTTTTGGTCATAGTAGCACTTAAAAATTACTGAATAGTGAAGTGGATTCGAGAAGCGTGAAAGCATACCTGTCCACCAAGACCCGAGTCAATAAATTTTAAATCATCCAAAGGGTGCGACACCATTTGTGTGAGACATTCATCAGGGGTTCCACTAAAAATAAAAATTATTCCAAAATTTGTTTCAAAATCTCAAGTTTGAAGGGAGCCCTAAAACGCTTAAGGGGGAGTGGAAACTACATTCTCACTGTTAAATTATTTAAGACCGTATGCTCTGATGATGGCATGAGTGGAGGCTGAAGATGAACCCTTTACCACCCCTTCCCTCTTTCAATGAAACCAACCTTCCTTCCCTCCCGCCAATACTCTGTATTTTTGGGGGGAGGGGGGCAAGGAATTACGAAGGTGAGGTCGACTCCAATATTAATTTATTGCGCAAAATAAAGTTGCGAAGTTTACTTCTTTCTCGTTCTTTGGAAATTTGCAACGTTGAAGACCAAATCGCACGTTTTAAGGAGGACGCATGTACAAAATAGCGAATTTTAACTTTTTTTTCTTAGTCAGCATACCAGCGGGTCTCTAGCTATTCAGTTTGGCAGTAGAATTTAATCAAACTGGAATCAGAACGACACTGTATAAAAAACGTGAATCTGCAATAACAATGAGGCTTTCGTTTGACGTTGATTTAGATCTCCAATGCCACCGCTGTAAGGCAGGTGACACACGGTTCAACATTTGTTGATCAACAAATGTTGAACAGTGTGTCGCGCAGTGTTGAATGTTGAAATAGACCATTCATCATGTTGAAAGTTGTTGAACGAAACAGAGATGAGTTCTATTCCGTTCAAAAAGTTGCCGCTGGTTCCAGCATCGCGTTCACGTGGTTTGACTATGGCGACCGCAACATGTGATGGTGAAGAATCATCTTTATTTCAATGGAACAAAGGCCAACAAGGCTTGCAGCACACAATGACAACAACCTTTCGTCACCCGCCATTTCCAAATTTGCCGCCAAAAATGTAAAGAATTAATTCGTAATTCTCGTTCGACAAATGTTGAATGTGTTTGTAGCCATTCAATAAGTCGCAAAATTGTCATTCAACAGGCTGCAACATGCGGTTCAACAAATGTGCACAATGTTAAAGTGCCCCTCACCCCAAAATATTTTTTT
Source organism: Montipora foliosa (assembly GCF_036669935.1). Taxonomy (NCBI): domain Eukaryota; kingdom Metazoa; phylum Cnidaria; class Anthozoa; order Scleractinia; family Acroporidae; genus Montipora; species Montipora foliosa. Next base: position 48,820,573 of record NC_090876.1, read on the forward strand.
CGCTAAAATGAATCTTTGCAGCTGTTCGAAACGCATTGCGGCAATTTTTTCCTTTTTCTAACTAATTCTGCCATTTTATAGGCTTCGAAAGTTGCGAAAATCCAAGCATCTTTTGTTCACGACCGAGTCAGAAGGGGAGTGGGTCTATTCCTGATGTGACGTCACAAACTGATTTACATTGCATTAACTCTTTGTAAACATGCATGCAAAGTAGATTGTGACGTCACATCAGGAATAGACCCACTCCCCTTCTGACTCGGTCGTGAACAAAAGATGCTTGGATTTTCGCAGCTTTGGAAGCCTATAAAATGGCAGAATTTGTTAGAAAAAGGAAAAAATTGACGCAATGCGTTTCGAACAGGTGCAAAGATTCATTTTAGCGAAAAAAATATTTTGGGGTGAGGGGCACTTTAAACCGTGTCTCACCAGCTTAACCACCAAGACGCAAATTGTCAACTGGCTCTGTCGAAAAAAGGGCGGGCCTCTATCAACTGCCCTCCGTCTGCTCTTATTCAAAGGGAGTATGCAGAGCAGCGGTTTTGTCAGTTTGAGCACGCCTGATTTCGAGGTCCTTTAGAGTGGTCCGTGCGTTGGCCTGGAAACAGTTTTGATTGGATCAGATTCTACGATTGTCAACCAAATGTTCTGCTACCTCCTAAGGGAGAGTTAATCGTTTCCCCGCCTCATTCTCCTCACGACTCGCTTAAAGCTCGCTGGGAGTTGAATTTTTGTCGAGTCTTGACCAAGGTAAAACTCCTGCGATATTACCCCTGTAAAAAAAAAAATCAACACTACCTTACCTTCCCCTTAGAGAAAATCTGCAGACGTAGAACATCACATTGGATGCAATCATGAGTGAGGGCGTTTCCTCTGTTTGGCCATAGATAACGACGGGTGCCTGGTGAATAAGGAAATAAAGACATCACGGCCAGGCCATTTAGAAAAGTTGGTAACTTCGAGATTCGTTCAGCTTTGGGTTTCTTCGCTTTCCGGCTGGCTTGAAAACCTCGCACAACATTTCAGCAATTCATAAACAGCAATTTGCTTTTTGCTCACGTGTATTTTTCCGCGGTCACGCCGGATGCATGCATTTGCTTGCGTTAAGATTGGCTCATTTGATTCTCTGTGCCTGTTTGTAATTGGCCAAAGTTTCCAAATTCGAAGAATTAACAAAGGGGCGAGGATTATAAAAATACTGTCGCAAGTATGGAATCTGATTGCACGTTGAGATTTGGCTTTAACGCTCTTATGAAAAGCACGAAATGCTTAAGTAAGTTTCCAAATTAGTTTTGCTTTCGTGGCACCTGAGACAAAACCGCATTAATGTGTTATTAAGATAAATGACATTACTCCGAATACTCTAAAACCTTTATAATATTCACAACACTTATAAAACGAAAAGGAAAGTTACTTTACCTTGAGCAAGCAGCTAAACTCTTCATGACTGCCCCACCGAAACAGAGAAACCTCAAAGAAAAGCTTTAGCTTATGATCGCAGCTTTGAAATTCGTCCGGCGACAAGCGAAAACTTAAAACCACATTCTGTTCAATCGTTGGAGTTGACGCCCGCGAACTCCCACTGGAGGAGCTAGGAGATTCCACGGAACTTGTGCTCGTGCTGTTTCCAGACAACCGGCCCCCTAAACGGTTCATCAAGTTACTGAAAAACATTTTTGGAGTGGGAGACCTCGACACACTGGTTGGTGTGTTTAGTTGTGGTGAGCTTTTGTCGTTTACGTTTTGCACCGTATCACTGGCGTTTCCGTTTTGACGAGATTTCCTCTGCTCTGAAAGATGGATCTGATTTGAATGCTTTCTTGTCCGGGATTCCGAAAGGTTAATCTCCAAGGACGCATTTCTATAAGCCGGCAGTGATCGACTGAGTGGTTGCTCAGTCACCCTCCTGTGACCACTCAACTTCCAGCGAGGTTCTTCTGATTTATTTTTAGAATCACGCAACTTTGGGACAGTGTCACGCAATTCCCTGTCATGGTCACTCCAGTACCCGTCGCCATTCATGCTGTTCTCAACAGATTTGCTTCTAATCGCAGTTGTAATTGTTGTCCCATTCACCTCTTGGCCTCTTTGCGTTGATGACGATTTGCTGCCAACTTTAGACTCCATTAGGGAATTGCTCAAAGCACTCGTTCTTACTTGAGTCGCATTAATTGTCTTCTTGGTCAAAACGTATTTCTCATTTTTGGAAGCTACCTTATATTTACCAGAACTGTTAGTAATAACGAACTTCTTCTGAATATTCTCTGTATTGCGAGCGTCCTCGGTTGTCTGGCCATTTTCATCTGAAGATACGCCATTGTCCAAGGCCATTAAGCTCAGGTCAGTTACAAGACAAGAATCATCCCCGTTCTCTTGTCTTCTCTCTTCTTCTGTTACGTCCATATTTTTCACTTGCCTAAAGAAAAGAGATTGTTAGTTTAACAGGAACTCGGGACGTGTTCTTTGGTATGAAGCAGGGATGGGGCAATGGTGAAGCACTCGCGTCCCACCAATACAGTCCGGGTTCCATTCCCAGACCTGGGGCCAGTTTCTCGAAAGTCCCGAAACTTTACGGGCCATTTTCGTGTGTCACAATTTCTTCTGTATCTCAAGAACGGAGAGGATTTAAGTCGTCAAACTTCACAGACTTGTTTCTTTTAGTCAGCTTGAAAACATGTTAAAAGATCGGCTTTCCAAAACAAGCGGTTGGCAGTTTCAATAATGGTTTTTCGGGCCCGAAAAGCCATTTGTGAAACTGCCAACCGCTTGTTTTGGAGAGCATATCTTTTAACATGTTTTCAAGGTAACAAAAAGAAAAATAACTGTGAAGTTTGACAACGTACGTCCTCTCCGTTCTTGAGATTCAAAGGGAATTGTGACACCCGAAAATGGCCAGTAAAGTTTCGGGACTTTCGAGAAACAGGTCCCTGGCATCACTTGTGGGTTGAGATTTGTTGGTTCTCGAGGCTGCTCCGAGAGGTTTTTCTCTGGGTACTCCGGTTTTTTCTTTAAAAAACCAACTTCCGATTTGATATTAGTAATAGTTTTCACTACATCTGCCCCCGCCTACCCGGCTAAGATAATATGGATGGCAGTTGAGGTGTTTTCTAATTAATATGTGCTGCACATTGACCGTGTTTTCACCAGCGGTTTATAAAGGCGCTTAGCCAGTTAAGCGAGTCGGAAAACCTCACAGGTATTCTCATTAAATTAAAGCCACCAAACCACTCACTAAACCAGGTAGCTCAAGCGAGTTGGCAATTACTTTCGGCCAATGAGGATTCGCTTGCGGTTATTCGAATCGGAAATACAACAGGTGTTCTATTTTTAGTATTTTATTATGTTGTATTGGCACGTGCTCTCTCCTCCTTTAATCTTACCCGCGAAAACACATATAAATTTTTAGAGTCACTTAACGAAGTCTGCACACAAACCACTTTCACGAATGTTAAGCGAAACAACGGCTGTCGTGAAAACACAGTCATTGTGATGTCTTCATTATGCTACATGTAATTAGGTGGGTCGATGAAAGTGAAAGATGCAAGGAAAGGATGGGCAACAACAAACAGCATTTATTTTCAATTTCCATCACCGTTTATTTGATGCGCTACCAATCGAAAAGAAGTTTGATACAAAACAAAAGTCTGTTATTATATTCGGATCGCTGATTAATATTAGAGAGCTTTAGATTCTAGTACGAGAACGACTACGAGTACGAGATTTTCTCATAAGGCAACAGTAAACGCGCCCAAACCAGTGTCATTTTGGTGGGAAAAACGTGAAGCCGCCGTCATTTTAGCACGAGGTTTTGCAAAAATGTTGTCGAATCAAAACAAGTCAACATCACGGTAGCAGTTTTGGCTTTTTTTGATGAGCAAAAAGGCTCAGCTACCAGCAATAAGAATAACTGAGCAACCTATACTGCTAACAAAGAGTAAGATTATAAAGCGTACGGGTTATAAATTTCCTTAGTATTTTCGCTAAAAACGGGCAGTCAAAACTCGTACTCGTTCTCGTCCTCGTCGTAGAAAATGTTGATACTGACACTACGCTTTTGCTTTCTGAAGTTGCGTCTAGCAGTTTGTGGTCCGAGTCTGTCGCCCCTGTTTCTGATTTGTGTCTGACCAATCGTCGCCCTTGATTTCTGATTTGTGCCTGAAATATCGATTTCTGATCCAGGCAAAATGATTTTCTATCAGATACTATAATCTTTGATTTTCAAGATAAAAGGAATCGCTGTAAATATTCGAAGATTACTCACCTTCAATCGCTATGCTAGACTGCGAGCGGTCTTTCTTTTGCTCTAGACGCGTATATTGAACTTTTAATGGCTGAAACTGCGGGTCGCCTATACCGCGGGCGTCGCTCTAACAAACGCCCGCAGTATTTGCGACCCGCAGTTTCAGCCATTTTGAAAGTGTTCATTCGTTTCAACGATTTAGAGCAAAAGAGAGACTGCGCGAAGTCTATCGATATGCTGAACAGCAGTTCGATGTCGATGCTTCTTGTGACTTTCTGTCTCGTGACTCAAGTTACCCAGAACACCTCGCGAACTCGGTGAGCAATACCGATACCACCTTGCGCGCTCGGTTGAGCAAATCGAGAATGCTTTTCCCTCTACAACATCTACCAATTAACATATTTTCCCTTTTTACGAGAGGGCTTCTAGGTTGCATCCCGCGGGGGCAACGAGTTGATTTGATTTGATTCCCGCACTGTGTCCACAATTAGTGTCTCAGCGCTAAATATACTTGATACTTAAATAACTCGGTTCATTATTTAACAATTAGACCCGTAGCCCGCAAATGCAAGTTCAAAATATATTTAGTTGGGAATAAAACGAAAGAAAGCGTCACGCTTTTCGCTACTCGAAGACTATTACTAATAGTCCCCTAGTAGCGTAGTCAATCAAAATGCAGCAGCAGTCCACTAGTTGAGTGATACTAATACTATTTAGCAATCAAGCATTTCAACAGTAACCTATTCAGGTTGAAAAGCTTGAAGTTACTGGAATTGACCAAATGAGGCGGGTACTAATGTGGTATTGTAGGTCTTTCTTGGTACTGATCTACCACAGACGAGTGCAAAATCGACAAACCTCTACTTGCACAAATTCCATGATAGACAACTTTTAGCCCCCCAAAAAATTGCATAGGCATTGTTTTCGATTTCTCTTGGGACATCTTCATGTCCCAGGAGAAATTGCAGACAATGATTAAGCAAACTTCTGGGGGGGGGGGGGGTAAAAGAGGTGTACTACGGGATCTGTGCAAGTGGAGAATAATCATGTAGACTTCGCTTGCCACTTACAAAAGAATGCTAGTTTGCAAATCTATCAAATGCGAGGTTCAACTTGTTTGTTGGATCTTATGGTAGTTTTTGGAGAGATTTCCCACAACACTTTTCCAACCGGTTTTGGTAAAAGGCGACAACTCCTGAGAATGGTCACTACACCGATAAAGACCTGTCAAGGAAAAGCCAATGAAAGCGACTGGGAGCACTACCTGACTCAACCAAGGTCGGAGCTGGTTGAAAAAGATGACCAGTCAAACCATATGAGGTTTTCTCCCAACAGAACACACAAAAAAAATTAACTATGATCCCGGAACAACCGGAAACGGTAGATCCCATTAACACACTTAAGTGTAACGTGGACGGGGAAAGCCTGAAACAGTGAAATTTGCAGAGCGTGAGAATTTGGTAGTATCAGCATAGCAGTTAAAAGCAAATTGAAAAAACGTGAGGGAGAACAAAAAGCTCACAATTCGAGCGTTAGTCCTACGTCGGGGAGAATGGCTAAACCCTGGAAACGCCAGCTTTCAGTAATACTCCCAAATTCTCGGTACATACATTTTCTTTGCGTTGTGAGAGACTAATTTGACTGCCTGCATCTGTTTTGATTGGTCAAAATAATTACGATGGTTTAATTTTGGACTTCATGATTTAAAATTTCTCATGACGAACCGCGGCGAATACCTACCTTTTGTTCTCTGCCAGAAAACCGTTGGTTTTAGCTTGATCCTCGATGTCCGTCTGTAGTAAATCTTGAGTAGCATGTTTATCAACTGCTTCCACAAAAGATGAAGAAGATGAGGACGAAGAAATATTGACAAGGGGAGTTATCGTCATTTCGCCATTCAGTGTCTTAATCGAGCTTTTGTTCAGCGAAGAGGCCTCAGCGTGGTCCTTAACATAATCCTCTACGCTTCGAAGAGTAGAAGGAGGGGGAAGCACTGCCTTATTATGCTCTGGAGAAGACACTAAAACCGTCATAGAGCTTCTACAGTCTGGACAAAGATCATCCAAAGAATTCGGACGTGTGAAAACAGCCGAGCACTTCAAGCACTACAAATTAAACAAAGGAAAATTACCACTTTGTTTTTTAACTTTCGTCTAGTTGTGGCTCCTCTAAGGAGACGTTCATGTGGGAGTTGCAAAGCAACGATGAAATTGTTTGCTGCGATGCAAGCTGCTGACATTGGCCCAATTTATACTAGAGACGGATAATCCGTCTGGACGAATTATCCGTCTGGTCGTTTAATCCGTCCAGTATAAATACGGGACGAACTGTAAAGCACAGTATTAGTTCGTCTTATAGTTCGTCCCGTTTATACTAGACGGATTATGCATCTTTGTTCTGTTGCCTTTGTTCAGGTACTTCGTTTATACGAACACATTTTGGATCCTACTGCTAAGAGACCGCTAGCTTTCTGTAACGAGGTGTTCATTCCGGCATCTAAGTTCGTCTGTCGGTGCATTTATACACACAGACGGATTATCCGTCCTGACAGATTATCCACCTTAGTTCGTCTGCCAAGACGAACTAAACAGATAGTTCGTCTTGACGGATAATCCGTCTGTTGCCCGTATTTATACACGGACGGATTATTAGACGAACTAAAAAATTCTTGCTCAAGTTCGTCCAGACGGATTATCCGTCTCTAGTATAAATTGGACCATTTTTTGAATCTGTTAATGCAATCCAAAAGAAAAATTACCTGTGGTGATAGTAATTTGCCGTAATGACAAAGCTATGGTAACTTTGAAACTTGTGGATTAAATTCTGAATTGTGGCTTTTCCTGAGCAGTACTTTCCAATGGTGCTTTTGTTACGTTGTACAAGATGGTTCCAATTTTTTTTGTCTGTCGATAAAATCCTCAAGTGTGACCATTAATGAAAGCTAGTGAGCAGCCCTTTTAAGTTATGCAATTTCTAATAATAATAATAATAATAATAACAACAACAACAACAACAGGTATGGGGACCTGGAACTACCTGCTGTTCACGGCGCACTTAAATGGTCATGTGGTACAATCACGTGACCGATAACGAAATCAACCACTCATGAAGGCATTGCGATAGCATCAACATATTTCTAATAAAATTCTGATTGCTCTGAGTCTGAGAAGTTTTTGGATCCGGTCATGCTTCCAGAGCAGGAAAACAATCTTTTCGATAGACTATTTGTAAATAAAATACGATTAATCTCACCTGGTAACGTTCAGCAGCTAATTCGACGGTTTGTTTGCTTGCAGTTAAAATTGGCTTCAGGATATCAGCAAATTGCTGAAAAAAAAACGTAAAAATGTTACGAAACTTTACTTACTTATGGACAAAGCCCAATTTACATGAACGATCTAATGGTATTATTAAAATCGGACAAATGATAGACGTACGAAATGGATCCGTGAACTTAGTATGCCCACGTTTCAAACGAGAACCCGAAGGAGGGCGTACATTTGCTGTGAGGGCTGCTAGGCAATAGAATACAATAAAAAATTTTCTAACTTGAAGATTGAGTATGTACATAGTTTCAAAAAGGCTTTGTTGGTTTTTATGCATCTTCTTAAATTCGTTGTTGTAGTTCTTTTTCTCGTTTTCTTCCCATTAAGTATTTTACTTTTGTTTTTAATTGTTATCCTATTTTACTCTCTGTATAGTTTAATTTTAATTTTCAACTATTCGCCCTTGTCACAGGGCGGCCATATTGTCCCGGGAGACCAAAAGAGCTTTGTTTTACCACGCCAAGCCTCGCAATGGAAACCATGGGGGTGAGGCTTGGCGTGGTAAAACAAAGCTTTTTTGGTCTCCCGGGACAATATGGCCGCCCTGTGACAAGGGCGAATTGTTAATTGGGGGCCGCGGGTTTATCAGTTTTTACTGTTTTGCGTTACCCTCTTGAAATAAAGATGATGATGATGATTATGATTATTATTATGAGCATAGCGCTTCTAGCGCCGTTCAGATGTAACAGGCTGATGTCCAGAAATGCACAAATTTAGATACAAGCCGATCCACAAAGTGACACGTTGCTCTTCTCCTCTACTTCAACATCACATTTACAAGCGCAAACGAGAATATGAACGAGGACCACGCAGAACAGTGGTGCGCCCGGGGAATTGAACCTGGCAACTCCTGCTTTTAAGTCAACAGCTACAACCACTCAGCCACGCTGCCCTAAAAATATGTTTTACGACCAGTTTTCAAGAATACGTGGATAATCGATTTACAAAAGGACTTTTGCGCTCGAACGACTTCCGAGCCCCAGAACAAAAACCGGGTTCCACCACTCACCACTGCATCCTCGTAGCTCTCCATGACGTAATCACGTGTTCTCCGCTCTGTGTTGAGGTAATCAAACTCCAGATGTATGACAGAGCGATCATCTTCGGTCCTGTTGACACGAGCGTCTTGTAAACGGCTGGTTTCCAGCTGGGATATGACCTGGTTATGCAAAGAAAGCCCAAAAATGTAATATTTACAGATTTAACGGGAGCGCGAGGTGTAATGGGTATCCCAGCGCTCCCGGTTCGAACCCCAGCTCGAGCGCGAACAAACGTCACTCAGCTTTCCATCCAAGTGAGAATGAGTGTTAGTGGGACAAGTTGTGAGCAAATGGATGCCACCACGACCATAATAACAACGGGACGAGCCATGGCGGGAAAAGGATCCTTAGGGCTGCCATATTGACAGCAGTTGGTCCCTTGTCTTGTCTTGTCTACAAACAAGAATTCGCCGAAACGAGGAAATCAATTGGCTTCCTTACCACTCTGACTCGTACACAGTTTTAATATACAATATATATTTCTTTATTCTTACAAGAAGTTAAGCTGGCTTGAGCCTGCGGTCCGCCTGGTTTGGCGTGTTCGCTTCTCACCTTTCCAACAAAGTTCTTCTCCACGACAAACTCTCCTTTTAATGTTACAAACAAAGGAACAGCGGTGCCATTATCATCGTCTGGCGTGGAAACCAGCGTCACGAGATAATGATGAGCCTCAGAAAAATCTGCCGATAAAAAAAGCAATCAAGGCAAAGAGAAATTTTGAGATTGATGTTTCCGTTTTGCTTTACTACTCTTTTACCCCACGAGCAGTGGAGTCTCTACCTGTCCTCTTTGGGAGCGCGAAACCAATGCAGTCAAGGGATCAAACTAACCAACCAAACTGGTTAAACTAACTGGCCTCAGTTGTTCAAACGATGGATGGCGTTACCCGCCGGATAAATCACTATTCATTGGATAGCGCAATTGGTTTCGCTATTACTTATCCACTGGATAGTGAATGATCCGGCGGATAGCGCTATCCATCGTTTGAACTACTGGGGCCTTGTTTGAAAACTAGTTTTCCACTTCTCTTTGAATTAATCGGTTTCGGAATTAGCAAAAAATGTATCGTATCGAAGTGGTTTCTCTCTCGTTTCGCTACCAAAGCAAGAATCCACTGGCATTACGCACTCTTTGTGATCGGACTACATTTCTCGCGCCAATTTTACGACTTCTTTTCCCGCTCTCACTACTGGTTTGATACAACTTCGATGAACTCAATGCTCTGAGCTCTTATTGGTAAATTGAATTGATAATATCACGGGTGACAAATTACTCCTTAATTTAGGCGCGAAATTTCAGCGTTTAACAATAAAGGGCAAAATTACTGAGCGCTGATTGGCTGAGACAGAGGGCATTTTTTCTAAATCGAAGGCATTTTTGGTAATCAAGAGAGGGCTTGATTACTTGATCCTGATTGGTTAATTTTGCCCTTTATTGATAAAGAAGTAATCGCATGAGTCCTCGTACTATTAAGGATTAATTGCACTTGTGTTTTGGAAATTTTCCAAATTGCCCTCGTCGCTTCGCGACTTGGAAAATTTCCAAAACACTCGTGCAATTAATCCTTAATAGTACTCGGCCTCATGTGATTACCTATACTAATTTATAATTTCACATGTGAAATTACAAAATTGCCATGGTAACATCTCTTGTATCTCGATTAGAGCCAAGATGGCGTCTAGATTTAAGACAGTGACCATTGAAGGATCTTGACGAAGTTAAAAGTAGCGGCAGAAAATTTAAATACGTGAATTAACTGGGTGAGAGTTTTTGAGAAGTGGTGTGACGAAAATAGCCTTGAGAAAAACCTGGAGATGATTCTTTCCGAGCAGTTGGATAAAGTACTCCAGCGATTTTACAATTACGGTTGTGAGCGTAATTTGTCACCCACGACATTAAAAGGTAACCAAATGGTTTTCTCGTGAAATTAGGAAATAATTTCACTTGCGTTTTGTCAAAATTCTGATAATTTCCCTCGCCTAAATACTCGGGAAATTATCAGAATTTTGACAAAATGCACGTGAAATTATTTCCTAATTTCACTCGTCGCCATTTGATTACACATACTAATGGACGTATGACGCGAATTTTTGACTTGCTCGCCAGCGATTCCCGCGTATCTGTACTGGCTACTGATAACAATAATATTGCCATTTCAGTATTTGCTTTGTTGAGAAGCAACATTTACATTTGCATTAATTTTAAGTCGGTCAAAAACGTAAGTCGTGGCACCGTGTGTAAAAGAGAAAAAATATCACCACAACTTAAATAGGGTATACAAATACAGGTAAAACAAAAAAGATCCAACACATCTCTAAAACTATATTTACTGGAAATTTACTTTAATGAGGTCAACAAATAATTTGATTAGAGAAACTCTACGGTAACTGTCTCAAATCCAGCCTGCGATAGTTTCTAGAAAATGACTACTTGAACCACTGTAACTAGTAACTGCTTTCTTGTCTCAGGAAGCAAAACGAGAAACTTATCTCACCTCCATCGGAAATAACGCTGGAAGTACTTGTGGGACTATTTATTTCCAGTTTGTCATCTGAGAAACTTGGTACAGATCCTGAGTGGACAATACTGGATGCTGGAAATATGAAGAATGCAATCAAGGAAAACGGGCATAATAATAATAATAATAATAATAATAATAATAATAATAATAATAATAATAATAATAATAATAATAATAATAATAATAATGAATAATAATAATAATAATAATAGTCCAAATGATTTCCTTTTTTATTAATAGAAATGAACACTTTTTATACACCACGGGTATAACGAATAATATTTTATATAAATCTGTAATTTTTTGTTATGTCTAATTAGGCTTGGTTAAGATTTGTATTTTATTGTAAAATATTGTAAGTTGAATAATATCAGTAAGTTACTACTACTACTAAAATAATAATAACAGCCCTTGCTGGGGTCAGGAAGGATTCTGCAAAAAGTGCTGGACACTTAATTTTATTAAGCACAGAACAGATGACATGGAGTATCCTAGGCCACAAGCTGCGTCACTGATACTCAATAACATTTCCTGCATTAAGTACAATTATACATTGGTGTCACCAGCTCGATTTTGATTGGCTATAAGTACGCAGCTAATTCTTGCTTGCTCTGTTTCTCTTACGTCATAAGTACAGACAATAGATTTTATATATGTAGAATTGACGTCTTACCTACAGACAATAGTTTTATGCATGCAGAAGTAAAGTCACCTAGCCCACTAACCAGCAGTTTGATCAGTTTTGTCATGGCAGAGCTCAGCTCAGGAATATGCATAATAAAGCAATTATTGGATTTGGTTTTTGCATGATAGCTGAGCTCCGCCATGGCAAACCTGATCAAACTGCTGGTTAGTGTGTTAGGTGACGTTACTTCTGCATGCATAAAACTATTGTCTGTAGGTATGACGTCAATTCTTCATATATAAAATCTATTGTCTGGACGAAATATAGGGTGCCTTTGGAGAGCTTTCATGTTACCATGGTAACTATGTTACAAAAGTGGGCACATTTTGTTCAGCAATAATTCGAAGCCGAATGGGCTATTGACCCGTGGCCCTTGAGGGCGAAGGGTCTAATTGTTTTAGTATCACCCAACTAGTCAGACAGAAAAGGCAATAATGAAGTTAGCAAATGCAAGTTGAAAATATATTTATTTGGGAATAAAACAAAAGAAAATGTCACGCTTTTCGCTACTCGAGGACTATTACTAATAGTCCTCTAGTAGCGTAGCCAATCAAAATGCAGCATTTGCATTAGTCCACTAGTTGGGTGATACTAAAGTGTAGTAGTTATGACCCTTCTAACCAGAAGTTCTATTAAAAGTGTTGGAACTGGTTCCAGCCACCAGAGTAGTGATCTAACGTGGTCTTAATGCTGCCTTATGGTAAGGAAAACAATTTCTGGGATTCATGTCATGAAAATAACTAAAGCAACTATAACAGATTTCAGGGGGTAGTTTCTAAAGAAACTGTGGAGCTGCGTCGGGCACCATCTCATATCGATCTAAACAGACAAAGTTTTTTTCAATGAGTTAATTTTTTCCCATAAAACGTAATGAACTGAAATCTGTTATACACAAAAATTTGGTTTCATTAACAGATAAGAGTTGATAATGTAAATTGACCACTGTACAGGGATTCTAAAAGCTGACATTTCACGCTCGAAACGTCAGCATTTAGAATCCCTGTACGGTGGTCAATTTACATTATCAACTCAGTTGATAAAACCAAAATTTTGTGTATAAAAGATTTCAGTTCATTACGTTTTATTGGCAAAAATTAACTCATTGAAAAAAGCTTTGTCTGTTTAGATCGATATGAGATGGTGCCCGAAAGATTTTTCTTCTTGGTGTGTGTGTGTGAGTAAAAAAGGGGGGATGAGGTAGAAGTATACGTCTACAGTAAGTTACATTTCATTGGACAGCATTAACTCATTGAAAAAAAAACTTTGTTTGATATTATTAAATTGTGGAGATGACGCATGAAAGATTCTTCTTGGGGTGTGTGTGTGTCCGCGTGTGTGTGTGTGTGGGAGGGAGGATGAAGTAGAGCACAGAGGGATAGGCTATGGAAGTGGAGGTTCTCAGCATCTCCTATATATTACGTTCCAGTTTAGATACAAATATAATTGTGCTGCACATGTTTTTACTCTGGTAACTTGTGTTCACCTAACCTTGGTCCACTTGAGATTCCACTGAAGGAATTTGGACAACTTTATCAGGGACAACTTGAGAAATGGAAGGTAACCAGCCTGGAGGGAACAACAAAAATGGCAAAAACGATTGTGAACTTCAAACAACAATAACACAATCTAAAAACTGCCATAGGAACTACAGCAAAACAAGAACTACAACATCGCATACATTGTTACTGTACCCTTATGAACCATTTTACAGGTACGTGTAGTTCGGCCAGGACTGACGAGGTGATCTTGTAATGTGTTTTAAAGAAATCTTGCTACTGTAATTTACTTTAAGAATATGCTAAACCTTACATGTACATGTGTTTTCGCACATGTTATTCTTGTGAATTGCCTCACATGTACAACCATCTTATATCTAACGTAAACCCAACTCAAACTGTTTGTTGATACAGCAGTTTTCAAATGACTGTTGAAAGTGATTACACGATTGAAATTGCTACACCTAATGATTGGTTTAAAAATTTCACGCCAGTTTGTCAACCAATGAGAAGGAAAACCGAAACCAATCGTGAGTTTCACAGGCGATTTTTCCCGCGCTTCGAGCAAGTTACGTGGAATTGCTACCAATTTGTATTGGTTCATTGCCCCTTTTGCACCTGCTGTGATTAGTCGTAGTAATTGCTTTGGTATTTGTTTGGCGACACTCAATTAAAAACTTCTCTAGTGTACTGTACTAACTTATTACCTAATATGTAATTAGGCCTTGCGTGTAGAGTCAATAAAAGAAAAAACACCTTGCTACTCCTGAGATGTAGAATAACAATGTTCTAAATCCATTGGGTAGTACAGCAGCTTTTGTAAGCTTGCTGTCTTTCATGTGTGCATGATGCAGATATTGGCCCATAAAATCTTCGAGTGTCACCGGCTTACTTGATGTTCTAGAGCTGGTACATACAAAGGTGGAGAAGATCACCGGTAGCCTCCCTTTAATTTTGCCAAAAAAAACCCTCAATGATCTATGCATCACCTTCTCCACCGAGCTGGCGCAATTTTTTCAGCTTTTCAACATCCTCAGCGTGTTCCAGTAACTGGTCTGAAGGTGCTAGTAAATACAAAAAAATCATTATTCAACCATAAATCGTAATTATAATAACAAAACATGTAGGTATCACAATAATAATTTTTCTCTATGGGCAGGAATACAAAGCTTGACCTTGAAACATTTACATGTATAATGTGCACACTAAAGGCATAACAGAAAACGGGTAGTAAAATTCATTCTTGAGGTCCCTGTAGTGTTAATTCTGCCTTACTAGGACATGATGGTGTTGTCGTCTGGTCCTCTGAATTAGCCAACCCTTCGCTGTCTTCTTTAAAGTCGATTTCTCTTGCTACCACCCTTTTGCCCTTCCTGGTTTTCCTCTGGAAAAAAGAAGGAAATAAAGACAATACTAGGTGGTGTTATCTGTATGATCATCATATAATTATCTTCATATATTTCATTGATACTTACATTTTAATGTTACTTTACAATAACACTCAGGAATAGTTAACCAAAAAACCCACATAATTTTGTAACAATACGCATAGCTTGCGGCACATAGAATGGACATATCGAGAAGTTTACACAAGCATTTTTGAGTGACAACCAGTAACTTTTAGATAGAACCACAGGCCCTAGAATGAAAAAGGTTCTGCAGTTACATACAATACATTGCTCAAAAAAATTAATGCTTGTGCTTGAATAAAAGTACAATGTACCTTAATATCCCAAGCATTTTTACCACCAACTATGAATACATGCTGCACTGCACTGCGAAGGCTAAAGCATTAGATAGGGAGGGCAAGTCTTTCAATTTATAAGGTCAGCTAAGAAGTAACAGTAATAAAACTAGTGGCTATCTCATACATTTACAGTTATACTATTGTGTTACCCCATAACAAGGCACAATGCCAAATTACCTTTTGTCTCCTCTTCTTTGGCACTGAATCAAGTTCATCTGGAGACTCCGACGACTCCACCAAATTGTCATCCACTTTCCTCACTGCTATGACCCGAGGGTCAGGTACCACAGGAGTTTCAGGAATGTATGATAACATGGACACTGGATGAACGTTTCTTCCAAGAAGCTGGAAGAGTACCATGATCACAAAATAATTATCATTCTGTATTACTGGCATTGTTCTTCTTAAAAAATCTACAGGTAACGCAAAACAACTAGGTGTGCAAAAGATCACCTAGCCTGTGAATGCAGGTGTATTTCTAGCAGTCGCAGAAATAACCGCCAGAAAAACAATGTATGTCTGCATTCGCAGGCTAAAGATCACCAAGTTAAACATGGAAGTATTATGCTTTTTTTCCCCAAAACTTCAACCAGCCAGTTTTATGGGCCTTTCCCTTTTGCATCAATCTTGACTGACTATGTAAAAGAAAGAGAGAATGCTTGCGGCCAATACCTGTCTATACATTAATGGTACGATTAGCTAAGAATTCAGCCTTAAATCAGGCACTTTTGTCCTGTCCATTAATTTCACCAAGGTTAACTTAAAGATTAGGTGACACTTAGTGATGCTTCTTGAAATCCGTGTGCATCTAATTGTCTTGCATTATTTTTTGGACATAATTATCCGAAATCAGGACACAGTTTTGATGCATTTAACACAATCCCAGCTTCTGACACAATGAATCCCAAGAGAACTCCGTACAGCTTTATTCACTACAAAACACCACTGGGACAAAGTCCTGTAAGATCTAAGAGGGATGCTTTAGGATCATGTGGGATAATGTACATGTAAAACTTGTAGCAACCTGAATAGGAATAAGCTAAAAGCACAACCTTGTTGAAGAGTAAAAAATTAATCAGGATCCTGAAGAGGATTGAGCCACCTGATCAGGATCATAAACAGGATTAGATTCTAATCCAGATCCTAAAGAGAGTAAGAATCATTTTAAGACCCTGTGAAGGAGTCACACAATCTTGCTGAGAATCTTTAAACCAGAAACAGGCTTACAGGTTATACCGGTGTACATGTATATTGTAGATGGACTTACCATTTTCTCTTCTGAGTCTAGGGGCTTTCCATCTAATTGTATCTATTAAGAAAATAGAAATTAATACAAAAATTACTTCTGTCTATAAGAGCATAAAGAAATGCCATTCTTTACTTACAGGTTCCACTCGAGGTACAGGGTACAAGCATGCAATTGTGGCACGACGATAGTACGGACAAAACACAACAGGATTTCCTTGAAGGGACAACTGCAATGAAATGAAATAATAAATGATCAGTATGTGTGCCAATGGAGAAAAATGTAGGAGATGTTTTCAAATGAAACATGAAAATATCACATACAACTGTACATTACATACATGTCCAATACTCCTACATAATGAGATTCCTGGTACGTCACAATAGACATCACAAAGTGTCCCGCTCTTTAAGTCTCGCAAAACTGTTACTATTTTTTTAAGGATTAAGGTTGGGGGACACTTTTTGATGTCTATTGTGAAGTGCCATGAATCTCATTATGTCGGAGTATTGGACAACCCTGGTACATTAGGCAGTACATTTGGTTCACAACATCTGCTGGTTCTTATTGACAATTCAGTTAACTCTACTATAACAGTCTTCATCAGATTAAGGAATGTTTGATGTTGTTATGCAAGAATTAAGATTAAAAATAAAACACTGCGTGATCTGTGCAATGTATGGGTAATAGTGAACAACGGCTCCCATGTATCTGTACTGTGTGTGACTACTTGATTTAAAATAATGACATCAAGTGTTCTTACAATACAAATGTTTACTTTTGATGAAGCCAAGCGCCTTCAGCACAAAGTCAGTGAATTCCATTACCCATGCTGAAAAAAATGTCCTTTTAGGGCTGCTACTATTCCTAAATATTCTTTAGGTAGATAGTCGACTCTTTGATAGCATGAGAAGGGGTGAGCTTGATCCACAGTTTTAAATATATAAATCATAAAATTAGATTAAGCCAGATAAAGAAAATGAATAAAGAAAAACTTGATTGAAAATAATTACAAAAGTTAATAATTGAATTTAAAAACCCTTCACCATACTTTGTCCTGTTCTAAATGGCTGTACATGCACAAGGCATGCAGAAGAATTTTTAAAGAAGTGGTACATGAACATCTGTGAAGACTAAACTTCAGGCAAGTGCTTCTTACCACCATACTGCAGGTTTTGCTACTGTACATATGCCTTAAGGTTTTAGATCCTACAAGGGAATTTGATTTAGGCCAAAAAAAGTTTTTTTGTGAATGGTTGTTAGCTCCCTTATCTCATTGACTCCAGGGGGTTCCCCACAGACGAGTAAAATCGCCTTGCGTTAGACAGAGTAAAATACTAAGTATGGCCGGTTTAGGGGTGAGAGAGGTTAAGGGGGGTGGCTCTTAAGTACATGCAGATTTAAGACAATGGTTGCTAAGGAAGATTTTTAATCAAGAGCCCTACAAAAAAAGTTGCATGGATGGTTCTTTGAAGTAACTTTATCAATGGAAATCTGCCATCACTTCAATCAGAAGGCACATGCGCAACTAGTTCCAGTCCTCTGCTGTGCGTTTCAGTGAAAAACATGTGAAAACTCTCAGGAAACGAAAGGAAGAGGCGGTTTTTTCACCAGATGGGAACCGTTGCATCAGTTTTTGTAAACTGAAGCATGTAACTTCAATTTGGGCAAAAAATGGAACTGGGAGTTTGAAAAGTGTATCAAAGGAGGGCCTTATGATGTCATGATTTCTTTGAGAAATAATCTTGTTAAAAATCCATGCCACAGATTTTGTGTTTACTTCGAATGTTCTCTTACTGTTGTGTTCAAAATTTGTGAAAAACATACTTTTAGTTGACTTGCAGGGTTTTTAGGCATTTTCTGTTTTGGTTACGTGATTTACTAAAATATGGTTGTAAGTCGAACCAGACAAAGAAATGTTAAATAGAGCACACTTGACAAAAAAGGATAACTGTAGAGTTTCAGGGACTAGAGAAATGACTATTTTAAGGTGTCCACAGCAATGCTTTGGTAGTTAAGAGCCACCCCCTCTAAATTAAAGAACAAAAACAATCGGTAGATCAAAAGGAGACAAGACGATCATACCGGAAAAACAAAAACTGATAGCCAAGACTACATTTTCAGTGATATTAATAATTTTTTGGAAATGTGCCTTACTGAGATAAGGTCGTGTAAAAAAGCCAGCGGAGTTAATTCTGATAACAAAGAAATGCAGTTGAAGGACATGTCAAGATGGCGCAACTTGATGAAAACATGGATACCTGTTGAAATGACCATTAACACAACCAAGATTAGATTCTTACAAGAAATCTAAACAAATCTTCTGGAGAAACAAAAAGCTGCATAAAAGTACAGTATCCCAGTATTGTAACTGAGAAAGTACACTACATGAGCTATGATGAGTGTACTTAACTGGACGACAAAGAAACCGACTTGACAAATTGCAAATTAATGGAGAATTAAAAACAGATGATAGCACAAGATCATCAAAACATCCAGTTTTATCTTCCTTATCATTCATATTCTGGATCAACTGTTTGTTTCACTCTAACGCCCCATCCATACCAATGCATTTTCACAGTTCTTTGTCGATTTATGGCAACAACAATGCAAAAAGTCTTTCATCCACTCTAAAAATTTTTATGCTAAAAAATGATCAAATTTAGCACACACTTATACCTTGTCTTACAACATTTTCCCTTATACATGCACTATAATGTATTTTCAAGTTTCAATCACTCTTATGGATAATATTATCACTGTTTTTAAAGGTCTTGAATGTACTTGCCATTCCACAATAAAACTGGAATGTTTTTGAAATGACGCAATTTCAAAAGTCTCCATGTATTTTGAAACTGTTTTCTGAAGTCCCTGTTTTTTTCAACAATGCTGTAACATGGATTGCCCGTAAAGATGAGTGCTAATGGAGTACGAGGGGTGGCGAATGGTTCTTCAAAAACTCTGGGTCTCGCAAAATTTTAGTCGAATTTTACGGGTCTCGCAGTCTCGTTTTTTGAGCGGTTATGTGCGTCTTGCAGTCTCGTTTTTTATATGAAGGTGTCAAACACTTTGAAGTCTTGGTCTCGCAATCTAAAAAGTCAAAATGTCTCGGGCTCGCAAAGAAAAACGCTGGTCTCGCTGTCTCGCAAACTCTTGCATTTACCATTCGCCACCCCTAGTATGTGTACATGTCAAGCAGACTAAAATACATCCAGCTAAAATGGGTAACAGCTGCTGTGTAACACTGACAGCCTCGACAATCAACAATTATTATTACATGAAATAACAAACCTTTCATGTTGTTTAAATTGTTGTTTCTAAGAATAAGCGTCGTTAGCTGGAATTTTATCAGCCCAACTTGTGAGGGCACTACAGGAATTCCATCCATCCGGTTAAATCCAAGGTTGAGATGTTGAACCTCTGACAGATGCTGTGATAGGAAAACAACAATCATTAATTTTTATAATAATTATTATAAGTACCAATACTACATAACTGTACAGTCTGTGACAATATTCCTTGGAACAGTACGACTATACAGATTTGAAGCTTTTGTGGCTTACTCTCCCCTCACAATGTTGTAAATGCATGCGATTTTCTGAGCTCAATTTGCCAAAACAACATTGTGGAAGGGCAAGGCATTGCAAAGCATTTCAAAAATATCGTCTGAGGCTGTAGGTCTGACTATAAAAAGTTCAAGAAGGAAACCAAAACTCAACAAGCTTTATCTTTTATATGCTTTCCTTGTTGTTAGAAAATTTGTAAATTATAAGCCTTAAATACATGTATGGTGAAGGAGATCTGATTCCACAATTCAGGGTTGAGATAAAAAGGACATCCTTCGCTTTGCACTTATGTCTGAGAAATGTAGGTTAGTACAGTCATGTAGCTGCATGCCCAATTTGATATCCAACACGAAGTGTCCCTTTAAATCTACACATTAATTTTGCTAACTGTTTCTAACAGTGAGGTAATAGTGTAAGGGTTAGCACTGTCAAAACTGTCCATTGTGTAATAATTAGATGAGTAATCATTATCGTAATGTGCTTACAAGTACATGTATCTTTTAAAGTTATTATGAATGCATGAAAAATTTAGTTAAAATTAGATTATATTTTTTACTCTTTGGTCGTGTTCTATTGGGATCAACCGTTTTTAGTTGGTTGGGTTGGTTGGGTGTTTGAATGTTCTATTTGGAAAAAAAACGTTTTCAGTTGGTTTGGTTGATCAACTTTTTCAACCACCATGAAACTAGCTTGAAACGGTTGAAAAAGCATTGGCAGCGACCACTGTCGTTGGCTCCTGCCATGTTGCTTTCCCTCAACTTGCCAACGCTGAGAAGTCTGGTAATGACAATTTCCAGGAGTTACCACATTTCAACTGAAAACGGTTGGAAAAGTGTTCTATTGAAAACCTCAACCGTTTCAACCTAAACCACGCTGGTTGCAGTTCAAACGGTTGATCCCAATAGAACATAGCCTTAGATATACAGTGTATAAATTAAGGACTATCTAACACCTTAATCATTTTAATAAAGCTTTACAACAGCATTGTAAAACGTAGTTAATGGAGCGTGACTCGTAGAGCTATCCTCCACATGTCACGTTATTTCGTAAACATTACGCAACGCAAACGAGATAAGTTCAGGCTTTTAGTCACGCTACGGATGTCGTCTGTCACGCCGATCGTGGAGCGGTGTCCCCCCTTTACGCCAACATTGTCTCTTGCGTTTTGTTATTGTAGTGTGTCTAACTATAAATACCCGCGGGAACTGCAACATTAATACATTCTTAAGCAGAGTTTTATGGATCAGGGATATGGGGGATAGGGTAAGAGTCAGAGTTTACAAATATGGTAGTTTTTCTGGGGTTATCCTTTATAGTGATAATGGTAATGAATTTACCATTACCATTATAGTGTACAGATAGGTAGATAGGTGTCCACCATTAGTTTACATACACATTTGTAAACTAGATAATTCTGACACATTATTATTATTATTATTATTATTATTATTATTATTATTATTTTGTGGTGAGGATAAATTGCAGCTATCTATATTTACTTAAGGACTGGAGTTTAAGGGACAATTTGTGATGTGAACTGTCAACTGCATTTCCAGATGCAAGTGATGTTGAAATTGGGCAGAAGAACAAAGGAACACTTTGCAATGCTTATCAAAATCACCCTGCATCTAATCATCTGCATTAATCTGAACACATCTCATCCTTTGAGGCTGATCTTGTAGCAAAGGCTTTGAAGACTTCAATTAACTCACCTGAAGGGAATGTGACTCACAGTTCTCAGCATGTTGAATCCTGTTATGACTCAAATTCAAAACTTGCAGTTTGGGTAAAAGTTTCTAAAGTATTTTAAAACAATGAACAGATGTTACAAACAAGTTTATTTGAATCTTCATTGAAATTGCCTTAAGTCCTTTTAAATGAGCAAATGGCATTGTTTACTATTTCACAAAATGTCACATAGATAAAAATTGATTTTCAATGCTGAAACAAACCACAGAATTGTCCAGATGTTCAATTCCGTTAAAACTAAAGTCCACATTTTCCAAGTGCGGCCACGCAAATGGAGCATTCAGCTGGTCTCCACCACAGTGAACAAAGACTTCCTGCAAATGACAAGGAAGTGTAATTTAACACATTTGGATCACTGGCTATGTATGTCACAGATGAAGTTCAATCAAAATAAGAAGTGGATCTTACATTGAGAGAGACCAACGATCTCTTGCATATTAGCGTCTTCAGTTGAGGGCGTAAACCTTGAAAGCCTTGGACCAACCCAACAGGAACTTTCTTTATCTGTTTTAACATTAAAATATAAAAAATGCAATATTCAGTTTATGGTTCTTAAAGTACCAACTGGTATAGTAAAAAAAATTTTAGCACTCCTCTTTGCTTCATATTTACGTACTTCACGGATTTGATGAATTATTATTGATCAATTTTTAAAAGAATTTAAAATAGTATTATTACACCCACTCACCCTCCTCAATTAATACATAAGTTGAATTAATTGGGTCAATAAAACTTCAGTCCTGAGAGTAAAACGGCACTTGCAGATTTTGGTCAAGTTACGGTTGGAAATTAAACTACATTCTTTTGAATTTCCAACCGTCACTTGACTGTGAAGATGACTTCCCCGCAGGTTGTCGAAACATCAGTCACTACCAACAGTCCTTGTCAGGACTCCTTTCACTCAAATGCCATATTATTGAAAAAGCTCAGCAGGACATGCAGACCACCCAATTTTTTCTAATAAACTCATTTGCTCTACCATGTTTTCACTCTCATCAACATCGTCAATACCATAAGTTAAGTTTCTTGAAATGAGACTGACATCAATCTCGGCATAGTTAATAGAGAAGAATGGCTATGGAACCTGACAAATTTTGTTCTCTTTTTTGGTCTTGGCTGTGCACAAAACACCATAGTTGTTTACTCCATACTGAGGAACTAACCATTAGAAACGTGTTGGTTACACGTGATTCATGCATAGTGTATGAGCGCAAAACAAAAGATTGTGCATGGTCGTGGACTTTCCAACCTAAATCTTGGCATTTTTGTTTGCTCCTCTGATGTTTGCCGAGCTTCAAAACTAGTCTCCCTAATTAACTATGATCTTGGTTAACCCTTTAAGTCCTGTGAGTGAGACTTATACGCAAGACAATTTTACTCGTCAATGGCAGCTGCTTCAGGGATGAATGGGTTAAATTAGTTGTAGGCCCTGCCTTGGAAAGGTGAGAACTCTGTGAGAACCCGCAATCAATTTGCACTGGGACAAAGAGTTCTTAGTGTTGTAGTCCCGCAGTCCTTACAAAGGGTAGGTAAAGTCGCACAAGATCCACAAGAGCTCACATGACTGGAGCTTATGCCAGTTTCAAGTAGCATGAAATGACAGACTCCTCCCCGGATGGGATGCTTATCCATTGCTGGGTTTACCCCCAGCTGTATATCGCTGGTGGGCATTTAAACACCTGGGTGGAGAGACAGTGTGCAGTGAAGGAAACAACATGGCCACCGAGCTACATGTAGGCCTCGAACCAGACCCCGTCAGGTATCTGAAACACCGCCCTGTTTACACACTGTGCCTCCACCCTCACAAAGGGTATACTATCACTTAAATAGTAATCATTGGCACTATAGCCGCCCCCAATGTCAAGCATAGTTGTAGGCATAATTCAACGTGTCCAGGACCCAGGTAGAAGAATGGCCGTTTACAAATGAAGCAGCTCTATCATAAGGCAATTATTGATGTTGAAGTGGGGATAGACCACATCAGTACTGACTATGACAAGGGTGTTGCATGGTTTGGTGTTGTTGGAAATGTAAGGAGTAGAGGGTTTGAGATAAATGTAGAAGACACGGTGGTGTACCAACCAAAACAGAAACTAATTTAAAGGAAATTTACACCACTGTGCCTCCATCCTTACAAAGCATATACTATCATACATTATTAAAGGCTTTGCTCTGATGTGTATCTACAGTAGATCTCTAACCACTTGGATGGTGAAACGTTAACAAACTAAACTAAACAGAATGACACCCAAGGTTTAGCTAACCAAGCCTCTTAAAGTACCTCTAATACTTGAAGAGCTCTAAAGCAAGAGATGTTGATGAGTCCATCAAAGTGGGAGCATGCTCCAGCTACAAGCTGTTAAAATACAAAATAGTCCAATCACTTGTGAGCATCTCATGTCACTCATCTCATTCTTTGTAAAGAAATTATGTTACAAGTATACATCAAGAACTTACAACAGTGACAGCAAAAAAAGAGAAAAAAATCAAGAAGCTCAATCATAACTACAGTACTGTTGAACCTCGATTATCCAGACTCTTTTGCTGGTTCCAATTTTGTCATAAATATTTATTAGTCATGAACAAAATCCATAGCCATATAGTGAAGATGTAGACCATATTGTTTTCCAAACGATTTGTAAATCTTTTGTTTCACATGTGAATTGAATGTCACTTTCTTAATTTAATCAGATTTTGTACCTCATTACTATTCATGGTCTCGATTATTCCGACTCTCGCTTATCTGGACTATTTCGTCTAGCCCCAACGAGTCCAGATAATTGAGGTTCAACTGTATAGTACACTGCACATATGCAAAACATCTGATGCCAGACACTTGTTTGAGTTAGCATCTGTCAGTGTGACTCACTATTATGTATGACCTCAGCTACAGTATTATTAGAGTAAATTATATAAACAGTTTATTTATCTCAACCTGATTGCAATCCAACATCTGAAATGCAAACAGTCATTCACCCAAGATACACATGTATGCAAACATCCTTTCAAATCTTAGCCACAAATATGGGAAGCAACCCTGGCATTTTTACTTACTGCAATAAATGCCATGAATAATTTGCAAAAGAAAAAATGTGAGGGGAACAATGGAGGCCAAAAAAATTAATTCATTTTTCTCCATCTAATTTTATCTACATGATATAGAGTGTTTTCACGTAATGTCACGGAGACCATGTTGGTGTTCTTAAACAATGGAATGACGGCCATGTTGGTGCCCCTAACTAATCCTCAGGGAATTGTACTATATTATCATGCAAACGTTTTGTTCTTTTGTTTCAGTGGAAAAACAAGGTTACTGATCACGAGAGAGAAAACACTCTCATAACCCATACATGAGAAAATACTACAGGTAAACAGGAACATGTATGAATGAGTAAATTACTCTCAAAGAAGGTGTATGTCTGAGGAAGTCAAGAAGGAAAGTAATAGCTTCCTTATCTCTGTATGAATATTCCCTTTGTTTAGTTGCTCCCTCACTTGCATCTTGCTGTCCTGAAAAGAAAAAAATATGGAAGTGCCACTACAATAAAAAAAATTCACCTCATTTCTTCAAATTTTGAAAGTGTCTGCTCAACGTTGTACTAAAGAAATTTTAGGTTTTTTTTTTTAGAAGAGAGCTGTTTATACTTCCAGGGCAATTTTTTTACAAATATCTTTATACAGTTAAAGGTCCTCCAAAACTGATTTTTTCTATATCCCACATGGAACATGAAACAAAGAAGCAAACATTTCTTCTATTCTTCTATTTCTTCTAGAAAGTTTTAGTGTAGGTAGCATAGGAGTGTCAAAAATAGTGGTCTACATCTACAAGAGTAGACTTTGTTGAAAACCTACCTTTAAATTCTGGACATGTTTATTACTAAATTATTCCTCACCTGAATTAACAAGTTCAAAGCAATGGTTAAGGAAGACAACTGAGGTAGCTGTCAAGCAAAGTGTACTCTTTTCTTTCAAAATAGGATCTCCTGTAGAAAATTAACAAGAAAATTCTAGACTCTTATTGACAGCATAGCGTCCCATGCAGACATAAGACAGGCCTACAGTTGATAGTTGTTATCCTAGAAGACTTAAACGCTAACCCTTAGTTTTGAAAATGTGACTAAGGCAACACTTTCTCGTCAGTTGTTTAATTTAAATACTCTCAGCTTTGATCTGACCAGAGTTCAAACATGGCAGTTAGTCACTCAGCTGATGGACACAACCAGTTCACAAATGATTTTGTATGAGCAAGGACAACGTACGAACCAGCAAGCCATGCAAATTATGTGAGCCATGGCTGCGAGCCAATAGGCCATTTCCGAGTTCACGTCTGCCTCCTCTTCAAAGCGAGTCTAAGTGTGAAGTTTTTCTTATGAAAATTAGTTTTCATTCATATGTAAAGTAGAACTAATTACCATCACAAAAACTTTGCAGTCACCTAGACTCGCTTTGAAGAGGAGGCAAACATGAACTCAGAAATGGCCTATTGCGAGCCAATTGCAAGCCATGCAAGTCATGCAAGCCAACAAGGCAGGTACATGTATGAGAGTGAACATGCGAGTCAACATGCGAACCATGCGAGTCAACGTGCCAGTCACACCATTATTGAAAGCTAACCATTTGTAAACAGGTGCTCAGAGTTATATACTATTTATCAGCACTATTTGAAATGGGTGCTTAATTAAAGTTAAATGGGAGACTTACATAGCTCTCGAGTCTTAAAAAGTTCTTATCTTGAATTCATTTGAGTACTTACAAGTTTATAGTTTGATGCAATTGATGCTTAGCTAATAAGCTAGATCTATAAATCTCATTGAATAATTGAGATTTATCCTTATACTTCTTTTCAAAAAATTGCATTCAAGTTGTGGCCGAATTACCGTGGATTATTATTAATGCCCAGCTGGCATTTAACATTTTGAGTAAAATCACATGACTCAAGAAGTTCTTTCCAAATTGTCATATCACAAGTTTCGAATTCCCGATGATCTTGTACGTGTATACGGAAATTTCCATTGAAGTTTTGCAATTAAAGAAACACGGTTTACTATGCCAAGCAATTACTAAAATAGTGCTGCCTCTTCTTGACAACAATACGAGGATTAGAAAAGAAGCAGTGCGTCATTGACAACAACAAAGTACTTGTACGACATTTGCTATAGCTTCAACGTACCGTGTGCTTGAAGTAGAGATGACAACTTAATAAGCAGATCATGTCCCCCATGGTACTGCATTTCCGAGAAAATCATTAGAGTTTCATCTCAGGCAATAGTTTGAAGGATAAACTACGTTTATGTGAAAATTCATGAATTCTGCCGCCATCTTCTCACGTTCCGGGGCCAAATTAAGGTGATATTTCAGTGTGCTTACATGACATACAGAAAAACACTTTCGAACAGCCCTTCCCTTCCATTCGCTTCCGATGGTCAGAGATGTCGAAATCTGTAAGAAAGCTTGTGGAGGAGAGTAAAGAACAAGGCTATACGGAGATAGATCTTGGTGATAAGGGCTTATCCAAAATAGCAGACATCCCTGGATTGAGTAAGTGTGTGGTACATTTCAAAGCGATGCCTCTTTGTTGAGGATGTGCTGTCAGAGTTCGTCTATCTGCAGCGAAATTCTTGTTCATTTCCTGCATGTGCGTCTGCTTTTATTTCAGCGCAGTTGAGAAACTTGGTACGGCTTACGTTAAGTCATAACAGACTAACAAGTAAGTTGCTTCTTAGACTCTACAGTGAGATTGGAATTTTATGGTTGGATTAATCATTTTACCGTCCGTAGAACTTAAATCAATGGATGGGTGTGTAGAATTTGTGGAAATTCCTTGCATACCTCAGAAGGCCTCCAAGTTTTAAGTATTGCTATCCGTTCCAGGAGGCAGGCATGAATAATGAATTTAATGGGTTAGAATCGCAATAACTTTCACTAGTACTCCTGTCTGTTTTCATTGGAGCAGGGAGGAGTTGGGATGCTTATTCTCTTTGCAATAAAACAATCATTGATTCGTAAAAATTGGTTCAGTCTTGTTGATAGTCTTATTATCAAGCTGGCAAGGTAAAGTCTCTGCTTACGAGCCAGGAGGCCCATCAGGCCGGCACTTATCTCCAGTTTCCTTAGCATGAAGCGACTAATTTCAACTCCCCCCTGGATGGGATGCTAGTCCATCGCAGGGCTACCCTCAGCATTTCGCCGGTACCCATTTATACACCTGGGTGAAGAGAGGCACCGTGAGAGTAAAGACTAGTGTCTTGCCCAAGAACACAACACAACGTCACCAGCCAGGACCCGAAACCGGACCACTCGATCCAGAGTCAAGCACTGTAACCATGAGGCCACCGCACCTCCCACAAAACAGTTTAGAGTTTATTTTTGAACTACCGGCAGATTATAGCCTGACGTACAGTGTATCGTATACATACACAGCTTGCTATTTATCCCTTAACTATTAAAGGGGCAAGTTGAACCCATCTACCATGTCCTGGTCCCTGCGTTTTTATACCCGATAGTGTTTTAGGTTCCCTCGTCTCCAAAGATATTTTGTCTTAATTGCCAACCTGTTTCACCAGTTTATAGGTACAATATACATGTATAAAGCACATACATGTCAGTATAAACTTGAATACACTTTAACTTATTACTAAGTCTTGTTACGTAGTGTCTGTGGTCCTAACAAAAGGTACAAATGTTGTTGAGTTTGAATTATGTTGTGCTTATTGTTGTCTAGTAAAATCCTGGCCTTGCGTGGTGATGGGCTGTTTTTTTCCCAAATTAATATTGTCATAATTATTTTCAGCTCTTCCAGAATCTATAGGCGGTCTTGAAAACCTGGAATACCTAAATGTCTTTCACAATCATATTGAGGTACGAGATGACAATAGTGTTAATCTTTTAGCATTGATATCTTGTTTTCGCCTATAGCCTCCCACACAGATGTTCTTAGGGCATCGTCACATGTTCTGTTGAGGAGGAATAATTTTATGTGACAAGGCCCTAAGAATGTTTGAGTGGGAGGCTAGTTTTTCCCCTCCATTTGTTTTGTTTTGGTCTCAATTTCTCATGCCTTTTTTTTGTCTTCAAGGAGCTTCCAATGTCATTAGGCAGCTTGAAAAAACTGAGGCATTTTAATGCTGCGTAAGTACAGCTGTAGTAACTTGATTTCAGCTTTGAATCCATAAAATCAGTTGATATCAGTAGTGTTATTTAACAATTATTC
>NC_090876.1:48856895-48869395 GCF_036669935.1 Montipora foliosa
ATGATAGCTATTCAAAAAAAGTATTTTTCTCATTTCACACTTTAGACTGTTGATACATGAGGACAAGTAACTATTGCAAACATTTCAACATTGCAATTTAATGCAGCACAATGTACAGCTTTCAGAATATGAAGTTACAGACATTATTTTAATATAAAAAATACAAATAGTAATTTAGGATATCCATTTGTAACAGCAAAGAGGATAATACTGGCAAACAAAATAATAAAATGTGGATCATTTTTTGTATTAATATAAAGTTGTCCACTTGTTTTAATGTTTATTGATATTCAAGTTATCTTTCAAAAAATGTGAACAAATTTAACAATTTACATCAATAGATTACAAGTTTAACAAGTTCTCAGTGTCATAGCCAAAATGAATCAAGAATTTTGGCAAATTATAAAATTATAAGGAATGAAAGTTTGTTAAAAGAAAGTAATCAACTTTTGCAACAAATCTTGCTGTGGATGAGAAATCCTTTACACAGCAGAGCACAACACATCCTCCAAGATCCAGGAACCCAATTTGTGGGACTGAAGGAAAAGTCCAAAATATACCGTTTTAAGGTTGTGTACTTAGTTACCTGGCCAATGAATGAAAGTGAGACTGGAGTTGACTACCTCATTCATTTTCTTATGTTAATTCCAACTAATTAGCCTGAGAAAAACATTAACATAAGAAAAGGAGGGAGGTATGTATTATACATGTAACCAGGTCAACACAAGCCTCACTTTCATTAAAAGACCAGGTAACTAAGCACGTAACTGC
Organism: Montipora foliosa; assembly: GCF_036669935.1. Taxonomy (NCBI): domain Eukaryota; kingdom Metazoa; phylum Cnidaria; class Anthozoa; order Scleractinia; family Acroporidae; genus Montipora; species Montipora foliosa. The sequence continues at coordinate 48,857,667 of NC_090876.1, forward strand.
CAAAAGGTCTATTAAAATCGTGAAATAAAAAGGCAAGGAGGAAGAAGTATAGAATTTTCTTTGCGTGTATGTTATTTCTTGTGTTGAAACTTTTCCTGTGGCCCACGGTCTCAGCCCTTGGCTCTCCAAGGATGAGTACAAAAAAGTAAAGGCATGTCTTGGTGAAGTTCTTTGAGCTCATCACAGAGAAGTGGTAAGCTCACAAGGAGAGTCAGCTTGTCCTGTGACTTGAGTTGGTGTTGGAGGATGATTTTCACTCTTGCTTGGTTCAAGTGGTGCTGATACAGCCTTGTTTGTTAGTTGTCTTCCACTGACCACAAGCTCATTGACTGTTGTGACTGGAAAATTGTTTAGGAGATGGTGAATTGCTGCTGCAAGTTGGGCACCAATGATTGGACCAGCCCAGTAAACCTAAGTGAGTGACCAAAAAGGTAAAATTCCTTGCCATTTCTGGACATGAAAGAACTAAGTCTCACTCCCAGGGGTCAATGGGATAAAGCTTTCTACCCTGCTACTGTCAAGGGAAAAGGCAGACGTAAAAGGACATTTTTCCATGCTATACTTGCAATTCTTAGGCTAATTCCTAAAAGTCATCATTTTCTTACTGATATTAAAGTAAATTTCACCCTTAGATACTTCAGGATGTCGAAGAGAAAACTTCACAAAGGTTCAATGACAGTGCCATCCAATAATATTGTGATCACCTTAACAGAGGTAGATGTTATGAACACATGCAGCTAGCTTTACCTAACCAGCTATTTTAACCCACTAACGCCTGGGAGTAAGACTGAACAGGTTTTACTCTGTCAAACGCCAGACAATTTTATGTGTCAACTGGCGGTGTCCTTGGGCGTTTAATGTGTAAGACCCAGGGTTTTGGACTGGAGTGCACAATCTCCCACTTGGTAACTGAAACACATCAAACGAATTAAATTAACGCAGCCACAATGTGTGATCCCAGAAAAATAGATTCCACCTTACCCAAGCAACATGTCTGGGAGGCAGTGTGGCCCAGTGGTTAGGGCGCTTGCCTTGAGATCCGGAGATCCCAGGTTCAAGACCCGCTCTGACCACTCATTGAATTTGTTCCTGGTAGTCTGTGGTTCAACTTCCCAGCTGCACTTGTAAATAGCCAAATGGCTTGCCTCCGGCCAGTTGGGATTCTTAACAGCTGTTTCGTCGTTTCGTTAACTGTGTTTCATTGGCCCTGAAAAGCCGCTATGGGGAGCAGTCAATTAAGTATGTATTGTATCCTATGTCTTGTCAAACCTCTCTCATACTCATTGTGCCCAAAAAGATAAATCAAAGTGGAGGTGTTGATCTTCTCACTGTTAAGGCTACACTGACAGTTTCCAGTGTTCAGTAACTTCCAGTGAAAACAAGCCCACATCAAGAGACTGAATTTATGTGAATCTTCTCAATGGGTCCAAGATTTAGGTGTAAGTTTCATTGTTGTGATTATGGCTTGAAAGAGTGTCATAGATTTCTTTTAAAAAATGAGAGTTTTCTTAGGACATATGAAAGTGTCAGTGTCCTCAACATGATTTTCTTCAGTTCTTGGAATTGAGTGGGAAAGGCAAGCCACTACTGACTGCTTTATGACCTCTTCAGTATAAATACATGAAATGCATGGTATGACTGGGTTTTAACAGAATCTGTGGAAGTAAACTGGATGTTTGAAAGGGGCAGACGATTCATGAATACTAGAGCCTCTTTGGAGTTGACTAAATATTCTGTAGAGTATAAACATGATTCTATTTATCTTAACATTGCTTTAAACACTCACCCAGTGAGTTCTCCACTTGTTCATTATGACTGCAGGTCCAAAGGAACGAGCAGGGTTGATCCCACATCCAGTAATAGGGAACTATTTCAACCCCAGAGATAAGACAAAACACCATTAGCCAAAATGTTTGCTATCAGCTCTATGTAGGTGTATATAGCCTGCACAAGCAATTTTAATCTGAATGCCTTGGTTTGAAATTAAATGATCTCTGTACCAACTCTACATGCCGACCTACCAAATTAGTACCCATAGCACTCAATGTATGTAGGGGACAATCATCTATATATTTTTTTTTTAGCAAAAACCGCATTCCCAGCCCTGTGTTGAGCAATCAACCACATTTTTGTTTCTGAAGAATCATCTGCATCATGCAACCTACTTTGATCACTGGAAAGGACAAAATGAATTTATTTATTCCTCACCTCATACCACAAAAGGGTGCCTTGTTGATGAGTTGCATTAGGCAGAGTGAAATCTTTAAGTGTCACTCTTAAGGGCTAAAGGTTTCATTATTAAAACCACATTAGATTTGATCACTTTACTTTTAAAAACTTTTTCATTTATTTATTACCCCAAACAGGTGGCATACACTAACAGCCAGTCCTATCACCACAGATGCTGAGTAATCAATGGTTCGTTGGCCTCCATCTGAGGTGTGCAGCACAGTTAATGTAACCACAGTTGTCATCAATACTTCCACCCCACATCCAGTCAAACACGAGACTGGCTTGACCAGCGTCATTCCTAAATACTCATGGCTCTCAGATGGGACAATGAAATAAAGGAGACCTGCTCCAATTACAGCTGAAAAAAAAGAAAATGGTTGTCTTTTAAGTTCTGTAAAAAGTTGTTAGAAAAGTATAGATCCCTAAGAACTAACAGGTTTGATGAGACAGTGACGTTGATGATTACTTTAATTAGGAGGGTATTGGTTTGTGTGTATGCACACCCCAAAAGCGGAGGGGTTTCCCACAGGATGGCAGGAGGAAACAACTTCAACAACAACAAGAGCTCCGTTGAATATTAACAGAAACCCATAAGGGTTGAAACGTGTAACGCGTGTTCACAGCTTCCGAATATTCAGTGCGAACTGATTGGTTGAATGTTTCAGTGCTAAGTACCATATTTGGAAACCCCTTGCTCTTGTTGTTCCAAATATGGTACTTAGCAAATTGAATATTCAGAAGCTTGTTTCCCAGCACACAAGGGGCCGTTACACGTTTCAACCCTTATGGGTTTCTGATATTAATGATAGTGACTTTGAAATTGATAAGCAATTAGCAAGACTTTAGGATTAGAGCATTTATTTTTGGCCATCATGATGGATTATGATAAATGAGAAACACTTTGACTTTGACTTTTTTTTTCCTTTTAACTTAAAATTTTCTTTTTCCATGTTTTTTTAATTCTAAAACACTGTACTGCCTGTAAGAGTTATTTGATGACATCTGAGCTGCAAGGAGTGAATTGGTTATTGATACATTGATTGTATTCTTATGATTTATAATTTATTTATGTTGTATAGTGCTTCCAATTCTTACTTTTTAATATTTCTGTAAATTATGTACATATATTTTGCTGTTTTTAAAGTTGAATAAATATTATTATTACAAAATAATAATAATAATAATAATAATAATAATAATAATAATAATAATAATAATAATAATAATAATAATAATAATAATAATAATAATAATAATAATAATAATGAAACATTTCTTGACTCTGGGCGTTCAGCTGCTTGGCTAAACCCTGGCTAAACAAAATTTCCACCTAAAAGCAAAAATGTAAAAATACAATATTATTTGTTTCGCTTTCAGGAGACTTTCTCGTGCTATCTCTTATATTCCCATTCGTTTAACGTGAACTTAATTTCATCTTACAATCAATCTTTCCTTTTTCAGAAACAAAAGGGTTTTCAAATTACTCTCAGCATTACCTGAAACGTAAACGTGCTTTCATACTGGCAGTGAAATTAGTGATGTCTCGAAATACCATATGAGCTTACATAAGCTTAAGCTTATGTTCTTACGTGAACTGTGGCGTTTGCTTAAGAAGAGTAAAAGCAAAAGAGGAGTTTAAAAATTAAAATTAAGCAGATCGAATTAAGAAGTGATCTTAATTTCTCACCTCCGAGTAATTGAGCTAAAATGAAACAGAAAGCTGTCTTCACCGGCATTGTTCTTGTCGAAACTAAGGACGCCGTTATAGCGGGATTGAAGAACCCACCGCTAAAACAGGTCGAGATGTTCCCCAAAAAGGCGTTCAAGAATCCAAACGACAATGATATTGTCAGGACAGTTGGAGCAGTTTCTTCTTGCGGCCAATTGACGGTCGAGCCGCATCCCAGCAGAACAAGAAACATGGCACAGATCAATTCCACAACACATGGAACGAAAATGGCCAAACCCTCACTCCATTGTACCATGATTCCGTGAAAATTTTACAAAATCTAAACAATTTCAGCGTCAAAAAGTTCAGTTGTTCGTTGTGCTTTGCGGCTCTGTCACGTTCTCCTTCTCCTTCTTCGTATTTTAAAAGACGATTTCTGATTGGCCACGAATGCGAAGCTCAGTCTCCGCCATGCCTCAGCGCTTTTGGGAAAAAAATCCGAAAAAAGATAAGATAACTAGCTACCGGAGGTAACAAGAAGCAAATTAGTTTCAGGAACAAGATAAGGAAGGATACAGTATGGTGTCCGTGGTCCGCGAGAAAAAAGGATAATCTTGAATATCTTACCTGAACGCCACGAACTGAAATTTTCCCTGAAGATATAGCTTTTTCGTTTCTTGCGATAATATTAAATTAGCAAGTTCCAAACTGAAATATTTCTCTTGTAATTCGAAAAAAGGTGACCGTAATGGTGAGTCCTTCGTCCGCGAATTTGGTCCTTGCTCCCGGCGCTAACCATGTAAGCAGCCCAAAAGAAATACCTGTGAATCCTGATACTTTGATTTCTGTATGAACATGAAATTTATTTATTCTTTAGTTATTATCCTCGATATATCTCAGCTACAGTCGTATTGGATGTCGTTGTGAGTATATAATCTGCTTTTATTTTCAGTTGACCGTCTCACTAGACAGTCTCCATTTCATTATAAGACCGTATAGGTATTCTAGACATACAAAAGAAGTTACCCCGTTCGTAAACATGTATAAAGAAGATTTTGAAAATATTCAGTTAAAGCAGGGAACTTTTCCGTTTATCGAAAGGTTTCCTTTATCTGCTTTGCGAGATTTTAAGTTCTCTGGGGTCATAAGTATCACAAGTCGCGGACCAAGGACCCTTATGCGAAAATAGTTGATATTTTTCAAGAGTCGATAAAACAAAAGTTTAAAACTCTGCAGCAAATTCGTTCCCGGCCGCAAAAATTAGTTTATCTGTAAATCTGTTCTGCAAAAAGACACGTGTTCCCGTTGCATTTTTTCTTTACACAAGGCAAGTAAACATGACCATGGAAGTCACGGAGCCGCAAAAGTAGAGACTTTCTAAAAAGACAAATGAACACGCCTGTCAACAAACTTGAAATCCGCACAATTACTGATAGCAGGAAAACCAAAATTTCGTAATATGAAAGAAGAATAATCAAGAAATCATCGGACACATTTGTTTTTGATGGTATTTTACTTTACGAGGAAATATGACATCATATACGGAAAAGGACACCATACTGTATAACAAATCTAATGTTTGATATGCGTGTGATGTTTTTTCTTATTTGTTTTCGAAATGATCCTCACTAAGGAAAACTGGGGTTGGGATGAAAAAGTCCCTGTATTGACTGTTCTTTCGAACTGTCGGATGATTAGTAAAAGGCCACTCAAGAAAATGAATTGCCTTTTTTGCGTTGATATTGGGTGAAAATTTTGAGGAGCAATGTTTAACCATAGTAGGATTAATTTTAGATCATCGGGGTCTGATATTCTTTAATATTAAGCTCTATAGCAGGTCTGATATTGCTTTTATAGCACAATATCACAACTTCGTCTGCTTTAGAATGGCACGTGTTATTACTGCAAAATCGATCATTTTACGAAATGAGCGACCGAAAGTCTTAAAGACAGTCTCATTAAAGCTTGCGAGCTTTTTCTCACAGGGACGTTACGGCAAAGAACTGCTCTCTATGTACAAGATTCTTGAAATTATTTGGTAGGAACGTGTTGTAATCATCTTGTCCTGATCTCCTGAAGCGGAAGGGATTTGGCCGTTCTTGCCGAAGCTAAAAAGTTCAAAAATGTTAGGCGTAATTTGAAAATTCTCCCGCCCACTTACCCACACCGCCAGTCTTGATATACGAACGTCTGTGATTGGTTTGTTAATTTTACTTGACCAATCACAGTATTGATTAGATTGAATGCCGGCAAAACAGACTAAAAATTTTCACTCTAGACTTTGCGTGCAGTCTACTGCAGTTTGTTAACAGGTGAGAATGGCGGAACAAGAGAGCTTGAAATATGGCAAGGGCGATTTTGTCCTTTTAGACGAAATCACTAAAGAGGCATTTATGAAAAACTTAAAGCTTCGCTTTCAAAAGGAGAGAATTTACACCTACATCGGCGAAGTGCTTGTGTCAGTAAATCCTTACAAGACTTTGAATATTTTTGGAAACGACAAAATTCAAGAGTACAAGATGAGAGAAATGTACGAGAGACCGCCGCATATTTTTGCATTGGCAGACGCTGCTTACAGAACGATGAAACGGCGATCAGAAGATACCTGCATTGTTATTTCTGGTACGATTTTTTTTCCTTTTCATCTCATTTAAGTAATATTATTCATCAAAGTTCAATTACTTTTAAAACTTTCTTTTCTACTTCGCCGAGTAACAACCAAATTTGCAGTTTTCTTCACATTTATTTGGCCTTAGTAACAGTTAAAATATTTGAACAGACAATCAAACATGCACCAGAACGTGAATGATTCCCTTGTTTGGTGTGAATAGTTCTGTGCTGGGAGTTAAAATATTATTGTTTGCGATAAGTGACGTTTTAATTATGACGTTTAAATTCCTTGGGTGTTGCTTTCAGCCGTTTATTAATATTCACTCTGATATTGGAGCCGTTTTCCGTTGTTCAAAGTTTTGCAGCAATCATAATCATACTTTGTTTTTTTTTACAGTTTTAAGTCAAAGCTCTGCAAAGGGTGTTGAAAAAAAAGTTTCTTCATCACCTATAATTAATAACCTCAAAGTTCTAAAGAAGTTTTGTTTCAGTTGCAAGCATTGCGTGAAATTATATGCGCGAGTTTTGAGAGTTTTTATTATTTTAATTCAAATTAAAACAATCATCTTCTTAGCAATGTCTTATTAAAATTTGGTTTTTCACCTATCATAAAATGATAAATAGCTGAAGTTTCTACAACTAATATTAAAAGTTGATCAACACAATGTTATTTTATAGACTGGTTTCAAAACATGCAAGAGTAAATTTCAAAATTGTTTTGTTTTGTGTATGCATGGTGTCAAAGCAATCTATGGTATTGTTTATAAGAAACAAATATTTTGATAAAGACAATAAAAGTCGTTAAGAAAAAGGTTAAATGCAATGCAATAATAATAATAATTGACGTAAGTCCCTGATACAATGGCTTTATTTACTAAACACACAAACAGGAAAATGTTTAAGGTATGTAATTTTAAATGCACTGAGTGGCAAGAGGGTATTTGCTCTCACAGTTCTTTACAGCAAAAAATATAAGAAAGTTAATGATTATAAATACAGATACCAGGTGTTAGTGTTTTGGCCTCTAAATAATCTGATAATGTGTATGAAATGAGTCATTTTGGATATAGTCTGTTTCCTTAAAATTTGGCACAAAATATTACAGCCGGGCTTGATCATTCCTGAGGATCATGTTTTCACAGTTTTCTAGTGGGGGAGGGGGGGGGGGGGGGGAGGGTGGGAGATGGCCTCAGATCCCCTAGTAGTCCATAGTTAGAGCTTTTGACATTGACTTTCCTTGGTTGGTGCATGCAGAAGAAAAAGATATCTCTCCTGGACTATGCAATCAGACATAAGAATAGAAAGGTGTTTTTTTTTTTCCTTTGAATGAACTTCCAGGTGAAAGTGGGGCAGGAAAAACGGAAGCCTCCAAAGTTATCATGAAGTATATTTCTGCAGTTACAAATCTAACAAAGCAGTCTGAGGTTGAAAGGTGAGTAACTGGACTTCATATGTCAACTTTTCTTCCATTGTACCATCTCAGAAGAGGTTTGATAATCATATGCATAATAGATATTCAGATAACTTTGTGCACTCTGCAATAGTTTAGCCTTTTCCCTTCGAAGGGGATACTTATATATTTTACTCCGTCTAATGCCACAATCCGACAGATTATTTGCACATTACCCCTCATACCCTGACCCTGTTTAAGACAAATATCACTGATTTTCCAACCCTGTTTAAGACAGAATTCCAATTTTTAATACCCTGTTTAAGACATTTAACCCAGTTAAAGACAAAAGTTGATAAATCGATACCCTGATTAAGACAAAAAATGATACATTCGGGGGTAGAACCCTTCTTCAGTGTGAAGAAAACCTTTGAAATATGCAATCAGAATGGTCGCCCACACGCATGCATCAAGTTGAAATTGATGTTACAGTATAAGTCCATCAGGCTGTACAGTTCCCAACTGGAAAATTAACTTCATTTCACATTGCTTCCGTAGGAGATTAGTACCGTGGCATAACTGCAAGCCCTGTATCCCGATTGGCCCACTGAGTTGAAATTTTGGGCCACAGGGAAACCAGGGGTGTGGTTTTCCAACTTTATTTTAAAATGATTGAAAATTGATGCATGCGCGCGCGGCCATTCATCTGTGCGCTTCCTTCTGATTGTGTATTTCAACGGTTTTCTTCACGCTGAAGAAGGGTTAGACTACACTCGAAACGTCTGTGATTTTTTAAAAAATTACTGACACTTTTTGATACTTATTTTATATCAATCTACTTGTTTGTTCATTTTAAAGTGTGATGCATCTCCTACAAAAAGTTTTGGATACCAATATTGCATCTGTATTCACAGGGTCAAGGACATCTTGTTGAAGTCAAATGCAATTTTAGAGAGCTTTGGCAATGCCAAAACAAACAGAAATGATAACTCCAGTAGGTTTGGAAAGTACATGGACATAGACTTTGACTTCAAGGGAGATCCGGTTGGAGGACACATATTTAATTACCTACTGGAAAAGGTCACTTTGTAGTCTTTGTGAACTTAATATAAGTGTGTTTAAAGTTATTTTTCAAGAGTTGATTTTTGCTGTGGATCATGACGAACTTAGAAAGCTTTTTTTGGTGCATTATTGATGCTGTTGAGAGTTTCCATGTCATCATGTCAAAATTTTGCTTTTCAGTCGAGAGTGGTGAAACAACAAGAGGGAGAGAGAAATTTTCATGCATTTTACCAGGTTTGTTGATAGTAATTTATGTAAAGTAAATACTTTCATAGTTTTGATACCCAGTGTAAAGAATCTCTTATTTCCTGGCTTGCATCAAAGGAAATAGGTACTCTTGGTCCTGACAATATTATCTTTTTCATTGTGTCTTATAACACTTGACATATTTCTTAATTTACTCAAAGGAATGCTCCTAATTTATATCTGTTAATACAGACTTTCTGATCCGACTTAATTTTATGTTTTTTATCTTAGTTACTAAATGGAGCCTCATCTGAAACACTCAAGGAATTACATCTGAACAAGAAAGCGGAAGATTACCATTTTGTCAACCAAGGAAAATGCTTTCAGGTTTATAAGCATTATTATCTTCATGAAATAAAATTTGCTGGCGAATATCATATTTAATTATAAAATTAATCACCTATATGGTTTAATTATTATAATTTTATTATTCATTAACATTAAATTAGTAACGGTCTAACATGACTGGTTGAAATTTTAGATTAATTTATTTTAGATAAATAACATCATAATAATTAATGTGTTTATGGAACAGTAAGTAATTATAATTTGTAAGAAGAATTATATACATTGTCCAACTTCTGCAACTATTGATTATTATTGTTGTTATTGTTACCCTAGTACTCACTGATCATTAAGTCATGATTATTAATTATTACCGGGGGTAGTGATCGATTAATAAATGGCATAATGCACCCAGGAGAGGGATGATAAGCTAGTCCAGTTACTTGGCAACAGCCAAAAGGACAACCAAAAATCCGGGGGGGGGGGGGGGGTTACCTCAGAGAACCTTGGTGGCACACGCCTATCCTAAGTTGTCAGGAGTACCCCCTGAAAATCAGAGTGCTATGCTGGATTTGAAATGCGCAGGTCAGGTGCCCTACCCATTGAGCTGGTTCATTTTGTGAGAGCAATCTTGAGAAATTTATTTGGCAGTGGTTTATATTGCCATATATTAAAATCCAGAATGCAACACAATATTAATGAGTTTTAAACATTATTGGTTTAAAGGTGAAGGCTATCAATGACAAAACTGATTACAAAGAAAACTGTGATGCAATGACTTCTATTGGATTTTCACCTGATGAGCGAAGTACAGTTTGGAAAATTATATCAGCAATTCTTCACTTGGTAATACTAATTATTGCAGAAATAAATGTAGAAATGGAAGTTACTTTTTTCATATATTTTGTTGATTGTATACAAAGTGGTCTAATGCTTGCTTGTGAAGAAAATACACTGAGAGCACACATGTACATGTTTATGGGTTAATTAAGACGATTTTACAGTTTTTGTGGTACAGTAAATGTAAACTTGACTAATTTAATGTCTTATCAACTAACTAATTATGGTAAGGTCTCAGACCAACAATGTTTAAAGTAATAACAAGTACTTGTTAAAATGATCCAGTTTGAATTCAACTCAACTTACATAGCCAACAGTGAAAGCATCTAGGTATGTACAGCAAATACCTTTGTAAGGCTGAAGTCTATTATGTTTACCAAGATGTGTTGCAGTTTGATGTTTGATGATCCCTCTTAATAGAGATATTTAAAAAATATCAGTAAAAGCCCTGGATATACCTTAGCTTGACCCTATCAAGCTGGGATCAATTCACAATGGGAGGGGTTTGCACCGCACCAAATTTGCTCCCAACTGCATGGGGAAAAGGTCAACGTAGCTTTTTCCTTTCAGGGAAACTTGGAGTTTGTTGACGATGATCAAGAGCAAGCCTCTGTTGTTAATGGGGACACAGAGCTTGCAACTCTTGCAAATCTTCTTGGAACGGACAAGAAGCAGGTTTACAAGGCATTGTGTTTCCGAGTCGTGGCTGCAGGTGGATCCGTCGTGGAGAAAGCCCATCACGCCAAGGATGCTTCGTACGGGAGAGAAGCCTTGGCTAAGGTATGCATTATGATTTGTTTCAATCTATTAGCTTTAATATGATATATAGCTTGATCCCATACAAAAAATAGCGGCGCGACAATTTTATTTATTTTCCACGGACACCTCATTTTCCATTGCCGAAACTTAAAGTTTGAATTGCACGCCTTTGAGGTCAATTGTGGTCAACAAAACCAATTAATTAGGGAGTTAAAGCAAAAACTACGAAAACGCAAACGAAAAAGTCACCGCAAAATATGACTTTGCGCTAGTGTCGGTATTTCATGATTATGCCATGCTGTTGACATTAAATATGCTATTTACTAGTTTTTCCATCCCATAGTGCAATATGTTTTGGAGGAAACAGTTATTATATTCTTGGATTTAACATGACGTCACGGCGGCCATGTTGGTGTCCCCAAACAATGAAATGGCGGCCTGCTGGTAATTAGTAGAAGAAGGAGGGGTTCTAAGGGGCTGGGGTCGGAACTCTCACCTTTCTGTAACTTACTTGAGATCTAAATTTGTGCGTACAAATCACTAGACTAGTTTCGTTTTACTGAAATAAACTATCAAAGGGTTATTTGTAGTTCTGTTAATCAAAGGAAATTCGACTGGGTGTTAGCCCTGGTCGTG
>NC_090876.1:48871895-48896895 GCF_036669935.1 Montipora foliosa
ACTAAAGTACGTAGTCATCGATGTTAATTTGGGCAGAATCGGAAAAACCCGAGTGGTGCTATCGGTAGTTGAATATCTTCGACCTTCGCATGGTCTACCACTTCTCAGTCGTAGCCAGCCCACTTTAAACGATATTTTCTCCACATTACATTTCAGATTGACTACTTTAACAACAAGATCATATGTGACCTGATTGAGCAGAACCACAAAGGAATCTTGTCAATCCTGGACGAGGGGTGCAGGAATATTGGCAATGTGTCTGATCAGGTACAGAAAGACTTGTCTGCAAAATACACCGAAACCATGCGGCTGCAAAGTGTGAAACTGCGTCAACCTAGGCCTTCAAAAAGGAATTTGAACTGAGAGATATTGTGTAATGTAAACGACGAAAATGGTCCGCATAGATTGCACTAGCTGTAACCTAAATGTTCGGATGAAATTCTTCAAAACGACTTACTTTTTACTTTTCAACTGGAATTTTTGCTAAGTGGTAAGCACTCTTTAGACTACACTTGAGTGCAAACTCACTCGCTGAATGATACAAGATGTTTTGGAATTTGCTTAGAGCGGTTTTCAATTGAGTGCCGAAAGTAATGAGTGAATTGCTTTGGTTTTTCATTACTTCACTCAGTGATTGGTTTAAAGTTCTCGCGCCACTTTTTCAACCAATCACAAGTGAAACCAAAACCAATCGTGGCTCGCGGGTGCACATTTTACCGCGCTTTGTGTCGGCTATACGTGTAATTTCTTCGAGTTTTGATTGGATTACAGGATTGTCTCCGTCCTTTTGATTGGCCAAAGTAATTACGTTGGTTTTGGTTTTATACGACACTCGATTGAAACTCGCTCTAACTCGCTCTATCATTGGACAATGGTCACACCAATCGGACAAATCAGAAACAGGGGGCCAATTTACTGAGTTGTGGAGTTGGTATCAATTGCCGACAGAACATTCAAGAGGTGTTTTGAACGTGATCGGGAGCTGTTAACCACAAACGTTCATTTGTTATCGTCTGAGCCATCAGCAACTTGAAAGTCACAGTTGAAGACAACGTTGTTTTATGTGTTTGGTTATCAGTTTCTTTTCGTCCCAAAACGTTGGGTTTTAGGAGGAAAAAAATTGTGCGGCACGTTTCTTCGGCGTCCTGAAAAAAAAAAACAAAGGCATTTAGATGCAGCATCGTGCTTTCATATGTCTTGTAGCACAAAAATATGACTGCCGGGTCCAGAAATTGCAACAACTTGGTAACGCGCTGTTGAATACAAAGCCAGTAGCCTTTGAGAATCGACTTTCTCCTGGTTATCTAGGCGTTAACCTTATGCCGTGCGTCGTAGATAGCGGTTGGAAGAAAGAAAAGGAAAGACAAGACTGAAAGAAGAAGATCGCCCTTACAAACTGCAGTAACTGCTCGTTTTCGTGATTTTGTTCTCAACTATTTTATAGATGTTGTTGCAGACAATGGATCAGAAGTTAGGCAAACATGCTCACTACAGAAGCCGATTGGTAAGTGAAGCGCTTTTAGAGGAAGCGCAACTTGAGCCGGCCTGAAAAGATGTGATCTCTATGCTATATGCCGTTGACCCCTCTCAGAAAACTTTTTTTTTTTGGTCGCACTTTTTAAAGTGTATTTTATCCTTCATGTGGCACGTTCAGGACGAGTTTTTAACCTGTTGTTCGGTGGCGGGAGGGCTAACTTTTATTTGTTTATATTTGTCAAGATGAAAGAAACGCGGGTTGAAAACGCTTGTCGCAAGAAGGCGGCCCAGTTTTAAGCTCCGCGAGTTGCAATTTCACCAGTTTGTTAGTATCACGGACGAATATAAGCCGGGGATTCCGTGTTGTCTAATGTTCTGAACTGAAAATATAATTTTTTTACTCTTAGACTGATCCCACTGACAAAACAATGGCATTTCACCGTGATTTCTGCGTTAAACATTATGCTGGTAATGTAATGTAAGTGATGTCAACCTATCATTTGTATGTGCCAGCCAAACTGCTGTTTCTTTAAATCCTTTGTGTTATCTTTTCGTTGTAGCTACTCCGTTTCTGGCTTCCTGGATAAGAACAAGGATAATCTCTTTCAGGATTTCAAGCGACTTCTTTATAACAGGTACGCACAAGCCTGAGAATTTCCTTTCCATTCCATTACTCTGGCTTAACGTTTCGCTCAACTTACCGTATGTAGACTTTCCTGTGAATTGAAATACGTTGAGCCAACAGCGACCGAATTTTAGTGTACTAAATTGAACTTAACTATCACTACCTCAGGCGCATTGTACAAGTTTTAAAGGATGAAAGAAAAAAATTACATATAGTAAAGATTGAAAGACTTAGAATCAGAAACGTACTTGAAAGATTCTAAAACAATGGGACTAAAAGTAAGACTGAGGTCGAAATGGCGTCGTTTAAAATTTTTACAGTTGATTTTTACCATTGAATAGCTTTAAAAATCCCTGACCGAAAAAGAGAAATTAATGCCAATTTACTTTCTTTTAAATATGACTGGAGTTGTTTTTTAGTGTGGTAAGCTTTGCCTAGAACCGGGCGGTGTCGTACTATCTTCTGCCAACATGTTTCGTTCGGGAAAAGTTTTGCCTTTAATCAAACACTTCGCCTAACAGGCATTTTATACCCATCAGTGTTGTAATGTTTATTCGCTGGCTTTCCAACAACATCCCACTGGTTTCAATGACCGTGTTACATATTCAATGGCTGCAATGTTTAATACCTCAAGGGTTGATTCACCGAATGCGACATAATGGTTTGAACAGGATTAGGGATCGATTCACTGGATGCGAGATGTTTCGATTTTTCCTTGATTCAAAGACAATATTCTCTTATGTTTCCATCATGTTTCTACTCTACAGCTCGCACGAGCTTCTCAAAGAAATGTGGCCGGAAGGAAAAGATGACATAACGAAGGTAAAGGTTTAGTTTGAGTGAAATATATGATGTTTGTATATGATTTTTCCGTCCTAATATACATCCTAATTCGAACGTGAGCATAATGTGCTTACATATCTATACATACGTAAATCCTGAGAAACTAGGAGTTTAGAATCCTACATCATGCAAATCCTAGGAGAAGAAAGGACTAGATCCCACGATGTAATATCGTTGGCTGTGTACGCAACACGTAAACATCACATTTGCACGTTTGGTAAGCAACAATACTTCCGATTCGTATCAGGCGAGAAACTGATCTACTTGGTCAGAGTTGATCTACCTGGTCAGAGTTTTTCTCTGTCCTTGTGTGGGCCCGTTTTCATTAGTAGGGACAACGCTCACATGGTTCATATGGGGTACAAAACTAGCACTTCTCATTACACTCTAATCAGTTAAGTCTGTTGAAATATAAGTGCTACACGGCCAACGTTTGTAAAATAACGTAACCCTTCCTTGTACTTGTACATGTACATCTTCAGTTCCCACGGCCTGCTCCCGTCTGACCTTGTAGCTCAGTCGATAGAGCAGCAGTGATCTAACCCGAAGGTGGTGGGTTCAATTCCCACCCTGGTCAGAGTTTTTCTCTGTCCTTATGTGGGTCCATTTCCATTAGTAGGGCTAAAGCTCACATGGTTCATAAGGAGTATACAAAACTAGCACTTCACATTACAGTCTTATCGACTAATAGTTCTACAGGTCACGTTAACTAAGTGTCACGCTTTCCTTAACTTTACTACACTACTATGAAAACCACGAGGTACAACCTCGTTCTCTGGGTCTCTCTTCTCTGCCTCCATTTCGTTGAGAAAACGACGACAATGGAGGCAGAGAAGAGAGACCCTGGGAACGAGATTGCACGAGGTAGTCTTTAGATATCCGCTTTACGATGCTCAGACCACTACGAAAAACCACGAGGTGCGCTATAGTATGACGTATGACGTCATTGAAAATTGTGCAGAAAACGCAAACGGTCGACGAAAAAAATCTCAAAAAAGGTCACCTTTGAAACCACAGAACACCCAGGACACCCTTCATTTATTATTTGATGTTTTTCCAACAGGTAACTCAGCGACCCCCAACTGCTGGAGCATTGTTCAAGGGCTCAATGATTGCTCTTGCGGAAAAACTTGCCGCAAAGGTAACAATTGCACCTCTCCTGTTTGCAAAGTAGGGTCTCAGAAAAACTGCCATGACACCCCTACGCATCGCTGAATCGGGATATCTCTTTGCTCGATACTAGTATCGATATTTCAAGAAGACAATACGCCGTATCGACAAATTTGTGAAATCAATAACGCAGCTTTGCACATCTTGATGATTTATAAGTGACATAAGCAGAGAAAAAGGAAGCGTGTCTCATCCGAATGTAAAATGTTTTGGCTTTTGCAGAAACCGTTCTACGTCAGGTGCATCAAACCCAACGATATCAAGTCATCCACCGTTTTTGACGATAAACGAGTCGGCCATCAGGTGAGAGAAAAATGGATTGAAAAAACGTTGATTGAATTTAAGTGCCCGGGTCAGGAATAATTTTCGGTATCTTTGTTCCCGTGAAGTGTTTCATTATTAACGGGCTGGTCTACACTAGCGACGCTAGCTATAGCATTACTTGTGAATGATAGAATATATATTTCTATATTTGAACTGCGGAAATTGAAATACATGAGTTGAAGATAATCACATCGCCACGTTCAAGCCTGGGTTCTTTTAAGCTTTCTTCACAACTGCGTCTGGGTATTTAAATGTCTAGTCTGCTAGCGCTGGAGCACTAGTTAGGGACACTGTAAACGGAAACCAACAAATTAACGCAAATCAAATCAAACATTGGTTTTTGAGGAGAGGAGAAAACCGCAGAGTAGGGAACAACAAACTCAACCCTCATATGACACCGAGTCTTAGAATCGAACCCGGGCCACACTGATGGGAGGCGAGTGCTCTCACCACTACGCCCCTTTAAGCAAGCCTTGTTTGCGTTTCTTTTAAACGCTATCGTTTTTAAATCTCTGCTTTATGTTAACTGAAGCATGATTGTCTTTCAAGGTGGATTATCTTGGACTGATGGAGAATTTACGAGTTCGCCGCGCTGGATTTGCGTTTAGAATGCATTACCCACGCTTTTTTCAAAGGTAAAGGGACTCGCGATTTATCTGAAAACTTTTAGATTATTAATGTCAAGTTTCTATGAAATTCGTGAGTTAAACGTTTTGCGGAAATGCATGCCATTTAAAATCTGACATAAATTGGTCTAGGCGAGGCTTGGTAAACGGTTTTCACTTGTGCTACACGCCGTTCGTCCAGTATAAATTTGGTAGCTATTCACCTCTGAGGATATCTAGCGAGCTTAGCGATAGTTCAGTTGCAGAGCAGTTTGAAGCGCAATCGCACAATCACATACTCGAGGGTAACCGGTCGACTCGTATCCACTCGATTCGTATACCCAAATTTCAGTCGAGTCCTACCCATTCCCAAATAAATTACGACTCACTACGACTTAGCGTGAGCTCGAATCACGAGTTCTTTTTCCATCGAACTCAGAGTATTGAGTACGAATCACAGACAACTAGGTACGAGATGACCGACAATTGGATACCAGGTACCGTAATTCGTCTCGAGTACCGTTAAAGCCAGGACTTTCAGGACTTTTGTTCAGGGATCATTGCAACTTTTTAATCCGTTTCTTCTTATCTCTAGATACAAAATGATCGCAACGAAAACTTGGCCAAATTACAACGGCGATGAGAAGGATGGAGTTGCGGTAATCATGAATGAAAGTGGTCTTTCCTCAGATGTTAAGTTTGGCCGCACAAAATTGTTCATTAGGACTCCCAAGACAGTGTTTGAGCTGGAGCAAAAGCGGACAGAAATTGTGCCAAAGTTAGTTACGATCCTTCAAAAGGTAAGGCGACCGAAAATATGTGTGCAAATTGCATTTCTTTTTAAGAGTTATGAAGTTGGAAACAGTGTAGTGGGACTCCTGCAACGTGGAACTATTTTCCGTTTCTGTCGATGGTCTCACTTTAGGGAGTTTAAGATCTACGACGGCGACGTCTTTCGCGATTATTAGGGAGCTTACGAAACGACGACGCCGACTGCATCGACGACGCTACAAAACAATAGGTTTAGTGATCAAAAACAATGGTTCTGCACGCTCTGCACGTGCGTTTTACATTTTGGTACATTTCCTTGGCGTAATCTCCTAAATGACGACGTGAAATGACCAAATTCAAGGTTCTGTGGAGGACGTTAGCATATGACGATCAATTTTCAGTTCTCTCTCTACGCTTCCAGCCCACTCATACCAGTTTAATTCCTCGACAGTTACTACACATATTTAACGCGAAACGAAATGAAATAGTTTCGTAGTGATATGAATAACGCGAACTTGTATTTTTAAATGAAGTTCTCGTAGCCGTCGTCGTCCTCGTTTCGTAAGCACCCTATTCAGTCTCGCTCACGCCCTACAATATGGGCGAAGTCAGTTTCCTAAAAACAAATTGGTACGAGCGGTTTCAGAGTGAAAATAGAGAATGAAAAATTCTCTGTTGCATGCTTGCGTTGTCGTCAAAACCTCAAATTCAAGGAGGTTACGAAACGAGGACGACGACGGCTACGAGGACTTCATTTAAAAATACGAGTTCGCTTTATTCATATCACTACAAAACTATTTCATGTCGTTTCACGTTAAAAATGTGTAGTAACTGTCGACGAATTAAACTGGTATGAGTGGGTTGGAAGCGTAGAGAGAGAACTGAAAATTCATCGTCATGTGCTAACGTCCTCCACAGAACCTTGAATTTGATCATTTCACGTCGTCATTTAGGAGATGACGGCAAAGAAATGTACCAAAATGTAATACGCACGTGCAGAGCGTGCAGAACCATTGTTTTTGCTCACCAAACCTATTCGCCCTTGTCACACGGCGGCCATATTGTCCCGGGAGACCACAAAAGCTTTGTTTTACCACGCCAAGCCTCTCAGTGGAAACCATGGGGGTGAGGCTTGGCGTGGTAAAACAAAGCTTTTTTGGTCTCCCGGGACAATATGGCCTCCGTGTGACAAGGGCGAATTGTTTTGTAGCGTCGTCGTTTCGTAAGCTCCCTTTTGTGGATTTCACGACGTCGTCACGCAGAGGACCGGTAACATACTTTCTAAAATCCGTGCTGCACGTGCAACACGATCATTTATGCTATTTTAACTAATGATATTATTGTTTTGTGACATTAGGGCCGTTTATACGAGAGAAAATAAGCCGCGGCTAACTCTGGCCGCGGCTTACGTAAGCCGCGAAAGGAACTATTTATACCAGTATAAACTCCCCGGCCAGGATAAGCCGCGGCTTGAGAAAGCCGTGAACGTAGATTTTGTACCATTTATACGAGGTGTTCGCGGCTTACGTAAGCCGCGGCCAGAGTTAGCCGCGGCTTATTTTCTCTCGTATAAACGGCCCTAATGTCGTTGTCGTAGTCGTAGCCGTCGTCGTTTCTTAAACTCCCTTTTAAGATTTCACCGACCGCTTTTCTTAAGCAGTATGTCATGGATCCGGCTGGGCCTTTCATTTCAGTAATTTCCCCTTTTGTTTCTTTCAGCACTGGAGAGGTACTCTGGCTAGAAGACGACTTCGACAGATCCGCGCCATTAATGTGATCGTCAACAGTTTAAGAAGATACTGTGTGAAAAGCTTCGTGGTCCAACTGCGTGATGCCTACAGGTCAGCTACAGGACAGAGTGGAGTAGGGGAGGGGAAGGGAAGAGGCTGGGAGGGGGCTCCAGGGGAAGCTTTTTCGGGTCCCTTTTGATGGTCGAGTTTTGCGGATTCGCATGTGACATTTTTTGACATCTCATGCATTTCGTGTAGTGGCCATCGAGCGCTAGACAGTTTTTCCCGGTGGTTCCGTGAAACTGGTTTTGTCAGAAACTCATTCACCAAGAGCGGAAACTTTCCGCAGGCGCAGACTAAGGTTTAATCTTCGGCTGTTAGAGTAACGTCTATCGACGAAGTTTGTTTCATCCAACCAAGATGTACCAAAGACACCAAACTACCACATCTGGGGCTACAACGTCCCCTTCACTTTGCAATCAGTGTGTTGGATCCTTAAACGCCCTGCAGAGTTTACGAAAATTACGATGTTGCGTAATTGTAAGAGTATAAAACGCTGGTTTTAACGCAGGGATGTGATTGTGTTTGATCTAGAAATGCGTAAATTGGAAGTTAAGGTACTTAGGGACTGAGAAACTATTAACCAGTGGCTCAGTTGTACAGGGTTTTCTCTGTCAACTGCAAAAAAAGAAAAAACAGGGGTACTTATTTCAAATGTTTCTAATTCCTTGCAGCAACTGCAAGAATCTTCCTGACTATGGCAAAAGCATCAAACCACCCACTCCTCCCTCGTTAGCCAAGAAGTTCTTCTCCCATGCCAACAAGATTTTGGAAAGGTGAAATAAGTGGTTTATGTCTTTGTGTGTGCTTTCTTTTTATCAAAGACTTCGATTGTATTCAACCCTTGAGGGTTTAGTATCAACATGCATGTTCTCCCAACTGTCCCATCTCATTTCTCATTTCGTAGCTTGGGAGACTTGAGCGGCTCATCTCGCACTAATTGTTTGCAAGGAAAGCGAAGTTTTTTGTATGTTGCACTTTTAACTTGAAGGTATAGCTTTGGTTTAGATCTCATGGAAAGCTTACTGAAAAAAAGTTCGGAAAACTCGAGCGTGGTTTACTTTTTGACGGGGCGTTGTTGAGCACGATCTTCTCCCAGTGTCTTCCATTCGATCAGTTTGCATTACTCATGTCCTAGGGATATAGGTCAACACCGCAAGCGCCATTCTACTTCAAAATTTTATGTTCACGGAGAAATTTTAAAATATTGCTTGTTTCTAGATTCTTTGGTAAGGAATATTGTTTGCGTGTGAAACGCTGACTGTAAAATGTATTGTGTGGTCCACAGGTGGTGGGCTTACAAGGTGCTGTCACGCATTCCAAAGGAGGAACATGAAGAGGTCATGCTGAAGGCAGCAGCTTATGACTGTCTGGGTGGAAAGCGAAAGAACTGGGGACTACAGACGCGTTGGCATGGAAACTATCTCGCTAGGGTAGGAATGCAACATTGCTTTGTTGCCTTTGGCAAGGACGCAAAGTACACAATTTCAGTAGCAAAAAGTATTGAAGCTACTTCGATAACAGATAATAGCCATCTTTCGAGAGCTGCTACACCAGCTAAGCAAAAACTTGTAGCCGGTGCTATCAACGCGCAGGAAGTCACAAACCTCAAATCGACTGAAAATGTAGGTAGCGAGATTTTTCATGTAATGATCATTGAAATCCACCTTCTCCCATGAAGAATCTTCTTCCGACCAGTGGGGAGTTCTAAATATCGTATGACTTAATTGAGGAGTTTTGAAGCAAGCAACCATGGACAATCTTCCTGTCGGTGTACGTTGGATCAGTGGCTTGATCTGATCGGCGTAATTACAAGTTGAGAAACTAAATATTTTAAGCAAGAGCCGATACAACGTAGCTTTGACTTTAGTGGTGTACTATATTTCGGCTGGCCAAACAAGCCTTCTTCAGGTACAATGACAGTTTACACCACTAAAATCAAATCTACGTTGTTGCTCTTGCTTAAAATATTTAGTTTCTCGACTTAATTGACCCCGCAAAGCGGTCAATTAAGAATTTTATTTTATTTTATTGTGGGCGCAGCAATTGGGCGCAACTATGAAAAATCTAAATTTTCGGGAATATCCTACTTTGTGCTACATTATTCAGGAAAACCGCCAGTAAACCATACACTTTACATAAAGCTATGCAGACTGACCAAGAGCCCATGACTAGGAGTGCGTACATCTTCGCTGTCTTTATGGAACGGCGTTTTTACTGACCGAGTTATTTTTAGATTGATTTTCCCACGAAACCAGGCCTTTCCAGCCAATCACAAGTCTTGCATGACAAATTATTACTACGGGATTGAAAATGGTCACTCGTACAAGCCAAATCTTATTTAAAACTCGTCTGAAACTACCTTGATCTGTGAAAATGCCATAACATAAAACCAGTATTGGAGTTGTAGTCTCCTGGTTATGGGATCCTGCACGTTTTTCCAAAAGATTATTCCAACCTTTCACAACAAACATTGAAAATAAGCAAACAGGAACACATTTTACGAAAGGAAAAATTATCTCCCAACACTCAGATTTTGTGACGTACCCTTATTTATAGCATAAGTATTGATAATACAGCCAGCGCTGTTTTCGTTTTTCAGTTCGAAGAAAACTCCCAAGCGGAAATGTTCAAGAGGAATGTTGCTAACCGATTTTCAACTCCAGGAGAGAAAGTGCTGTTTTCATCTTACGCCAAAAAAGTAAGAGTAAAAGTCATTTATCGTGGGCAGCTAATTTTCTGTGGACAGTTCCTGGCATTCTTTTCAGGGCGTAAACTTTCAGTAGGGAGCACGCCATCCAATCTGGTGGTCGTGGATTCAGTTTTCATCCTGGTCAGGCCAAGGCCCATTTCCATTACCGGGGCTAACACTCAAATGGCCGGATTACATGGGATTAAAGATACCACTTAAAATTACATTGTAATAAATACCTCTGTCGAAATATAAGCGCTAGACGTGTGAAAAAACGTTCCCCCTTCAAATCAGCAACTGGTCTCGTTCGCAGCTGTCTTCGAAATCTCACGTGACACTCCCTTTTGGGACGGCGTTGTGTAACAGCCAAAAACGCTGCAGCGAAGGAAACTAAATTGGCAAACGACAAGCAAAGAAAATTCATGCGGGTTCGAGCCAGTCATCGGTCATCATTGGTTTTGCGTTCCCTCTGATTGGCTGAGAGCGTTACACGTTATTTTCTAGCCAATCACCATGCATAGCAATGTAAAAGCAAAGCAATTGCGAGATTGCTTTCGACGACCGTTACTAAATTAACAATGGCTTTAACTGATAGTTGTATGTAAAGTAGAAGAAAAACTTCGAAACGCCGGCAAGCGCGAGTAATCGCATGGCTGTTGCATCAACCGCGGAAAAATCATACGTCCAACATGAAACACCAGAAACTGGGCAGGCACTGCTTATCTCGTAAAAAAGGATGGGCTTCTTTTTGATTCGGGATTTACTGCAGTAGGATGTCGGCGTTGAGGGAACTAGCGACCACGTAATTCTTAGCTGTCAAATTAAGAGTTAGTTTACTCCTTAACAGTTATATCAGGCGCAACGTGTTGCATACCCCTCAAAAAAGATCTCACCAACTTACGCCTCGCATGTTTTTAGATTAACATGAGGATCAAAGCCGCTGACCGTATTTTGGTGGTGACGACAGCATCGATTATTAAACTGGATAACAAGTTCAAAGTTATGAAGATGGTCCCACTGGATAAGGTGTGTAAAATGTTGACCTCAAATGCATAGAAAGACATCATCTTTTTTTTCCTTCCTTTTTTTCCCTTCGGCTATAACACTGTTTTTCTCTGTTTTTCAATATGGACAGTTTAATCTATCTAACCGTTC
Organism: Montipora foliosa; assembly: GCF_036669935.1. Classification (NCBI taxonomy): domain Eukaryota; kingdom Metazoa; phylum Cnidaria; class Anthozoa; order Scleractinia; family Acroporidae; genus Montipora; species Montipora foliosa. Next base: position 48,883,347 of record NC_090876.1, read on the forward strand.
CATGGACCTGTTAAGCAAGAATCAATTTTCAATACTACCCTGTTTATTCAACAAGTTAATAGATGCAATTTATAATCGTGGTGATGCTGTAATGTACCCTAAGAAATGGTAAATGGGTGACAGTGGACAAAGCGTCAACTGAAAAGGAACCCGCACTTGTCTCACCAGGATTCCTTTAGCTCAGTGGGGGAAGGGTATACAACCTGTGTTACGAAGTTCGTAGGGTCAATTCCCGCCGAGAACGCTTTCTAGTTGTCCCTTCGCACGTTTCCAGGCAACTAACTGTCAAATTTATTAATGTCTTTGAGGTAGCAATAGCGTAAATCAACCTCTGTCATTCTGTGATTTTGTAGCCTTTTCCAGGATCCCAGATAGACGGGGAAGCGAAAAGCAAAAAAATGCATGAGAGCTGGGGTCAAGGTATGGCGGGGAAGCCTCGTGTGTTGTAGCAGCTCTCGTAACGTATCATGTGATTGATTGGCTATCCAAGCCAAAACAAAAGATTAAACAATTGAAAATATGACTTAGACGTGAAAACGATTGATACTCCTGACAATACCAAACAATAGCGGGTTACAAGAGCTGCTGCACTTACTGAAAGCCTCCCCCGCCTTCCTCGATCTCAGCTTCCAGGCGTTTTTTGGGCGCAGTTCCGCTATTCGCTTTCTCGACTGTCTGGGAACCTGCAACAGGCTATTGATTTTGCGGTTCAATAACGTAACTGTTACGTCTCTCAGGAATGGTTTAGAAAGCATTCACAGAAATGAACGTACAGCGGGACAGTGGACCTTAAAGTACCTCTGTGATCAAAAAAATCACTTTCTTTTTTTCTTCAAATTTTGAAAGCGTGTTTGCTTAACACCTGACTGGCAAAATATTGAACTTTTATCTTTATCCAAAGGTCGTTTACTTGGAGTGTGAGTTTTGGATTTTACGGTCCGCCATTACTCACGTTCAAAACTGACCGATTGGACCTCAGAGGGTTGGATCCAGGGAAAAGTGACCTCAAAGGCTCACTAGCTTAAAATTTCAGCGTGTGAATGCAGTTTATTATATATGCAAAACGCGAGTTTAAAAGTTTGAAAGCCCAAAACTCCCGTGCTGCATATTAATTCTGCGGCGTTCACACGCATTGCATGCCTTTCTCTCTCAGGATCTTAAGTTAGTAGTGGCGAACCATTAAATAGGAAAATTCCAGTTACAGTGCAACGCACCTTACCGTGGCCACCCAACAAGCTTTCACATTTGACAATTACGTGTAAACACGTCAACTCAACAATCCATGCAACGGTGTTCAACTTACAACTCGTGCGAACTTTGCAAGGACGCGTGACTGTCAATCAAATTCACACATCCTGATTGGCGGACAATTTGTAAAAAACTTAGTTAGGTGGCCACGGTAAGGCGCGTCGCGCTGTAAAATAAACAAGTGTCTTTTTGAAATCAAGGCTTAAAACTTCGGTCGCCTAGTGTTTAGTTAACATAGTTTTGAAATCCAAAGAAAAATAGGAATTGATTTTTTGGTCGCAGGGACACTTAAACTCTAAAAACAAATTTGCTGCTATGAAACAAGAGGTCAAAAATAAAGTGAAACTATGATCCTCGCAGTCACGGACGCAATTTTAGCAGTTGCGTAGAGAATCCTGAAAATTTCAGGAGTTCAACGGGCTTATAATGGGCTCCAGCCTCACTTGATTTTATATCCGCAGTTCACTATATGGTTCATTTCATGTATCATTTCGTTCGTAGGTTAAAATAATTGCACGGTGTCTGTGTTTTTATGTTATAGGTAACAGGTCTGAGTGTAACGCCTGGTGATGACCAGCTGATCGTAGTGCATATTCCAACCAATGACCTGGTTATATGTCTGGTCAGTGAGTCAAAAGCCAACCGAGTGGCTGAATGCATGGCTACTTTGTACCTGCAGATATTCCAGTGAGTGATTTATCTCAGTTATATTCGCATTTTCTGTGGGAGAGAATGGGTCAGAACGGAGGGGAGGAGAGGTGGGGGAGGGGTTGGTCGTTTGAAAGAGATGTTGGGGTGGATGGGTGGATTGTTCACTTGGGCAACACTGGATTTTTTTTTGCCTCTTGAAGCGTTGTATGCCGGCGATTTTCAGTTGAATCTCGAAAGTAAATTTGCGTTCGCTTTGCATTTCTACCAGAAAGCTTGTTGATTGGTTGTTTGCGTCACTTTCTCAGCCAGTCAGAAGCAAAATCGAAACAAGGTGTCTTAATCGCAAGCATTTTCCCGTGCAATTTGTCGGCTGCATGCGTTGGCTTTTTGCGTTATGTTTGATTCATTGAATTGTCTACGTCTACATTAATTATTATGCCTTTTGTCTTCTTTTCACATTTTCCTTCGTTTTAACCTGTAGTTTTGATGTTCCTTTGTTATCACAGAAAATGTGGTAAGATGTTGGACGTCCGCGTAAACGAGCGCGTGAAGTGTGAACTTGGTAAAAAACCCTACAATTTGACGGTCAAAAACTGCTCATTGGACTCGGAATTGACTTTCAAGAAAGTTGGAGGCAGTGACTTGACGCTGATGTGGCCGTCAGAGAAAGCTTGAGGATACAGTGCGCACAGGCTTAAATGGAACATTTTTTTCTTAAGAGTACTAAAAATCGAAGTTGATGATAGTTAATGTTAAGTTTTGGTTTGGGCAGGGCTTAGAGATAATAAAAAAATAAGAGGCTTTTTTCTTTTATTTTTTGTTGGGCTGACAGACTTTTGGAACTCTGCCTCTGGGTCGAAACTGACTTTGTTCAGCGTGCACCTTTTACTGTCCGGTGTCCGGGTTTACTGAATAACAGTGTAGTTATTGTCAAGTATTATGTGACACAGTGGGCTCAAGTCACGGTCAGCTAACAACGGGGAGCATGGCCACAGGAGGTCCGCAGGACGATACTTTATATGGTACCTTATATTGTACCACCGAGCATGCTTTCAGACAGCGCCATCCAAAATCATATACAGTGCTATATGGGAGCATTGCCCAGCAGTTGTCATTTCCAATGCTTCGTTGAAGGATTTCAAAGAAATAAATTATGATAAAATGCCCATTGCTGGCCTTTGGGATCGAGACGTGTTTAAAAAAGTAATTTCCACCAGCTACATCTATATTTAATTTAAAATACTAAGATATCGCAGTATATTGCAAAAAATATTTCTAAACTAACTTATCTCGTATTTTTTTTGCCTCTAAGGTCAGCGCAAAGCGCCACAAGGGTGTGTTTTTGTAAATATTCGTATTCAAGCCTGTCCAAACGAAAAATGTTAAAAAGTAACACTTTCTCAGGGGGTGACCAGGCATTTGACTAGCGCATCTTCTACAGGAAGATCAGCATTTGATGTGTTCATGCGTGCTGAGACGCTTAGGCAACCAGTTTCTGTCTTCTGTAATTTTCTTTGTTAATGTGTTTGGTTGTTTTATTCCACTTGACCACTGGATAAAATCTTGGGCATTTTTATCACTCAACATTTACCGTTCGGAAGGGCCATAAATTGATAATGGGTTCATTGGCGGACTCAACTATTCGTATTTGTATTGAGGTAAATAGTTTTGTTACCAAGGTGAAGAAATGTTTTCCTGCTTGAAGGTCATTGTTGTAATATGTCTTTTAACCTTTTCAAAGGAATATTTTAAAGGCTTCCCTCTTGTACATTCATCAAAAAGGAAAAACAAAAGAGAAATAAATTACTAAGATTATTATTAGTTGATCTCTTTGCTTGGTCAAGTCTTTTAGTGAGTTAAGTCACGTATCAATTTGTAACCTTGGAAACGAATTTGGATTCATTTTTATCAAGCAATGTGAACACCCAGCAAAACACAGAACGTCAAATGAACCAATCACCAGCCGACGCAGCCCATTGCAACTACCCAGGGCTCACTAAGAATTAGCCAACGTGATCTCTTTCTCAAATGAAGGATTATCTTTCACTGTTAATTTGTTCCAAATGAAGTATTACCCTCCACTTAGATTACTCTGTCCCAGGGCTTGTGGTAACAGACAAAAATAAGAAACTAAAAGTAGTCCCACGACAGGATTTGAACCCGGAGCAGCTACTTTGAAGAAAGTGTTTTTTATCCACTTAACCACTTAAAATCAACTGACTGGTAAATGTGCCGATTATTTTCCAAAACTTTCAATCATCGCTGAATAATGGTTAAGTGCCAATTTGCATGGAATGGTGTATAGCCATCACTCAATCTCGACCCCAGAGTTCTTCTCTTGACCGAGGGATAGAAGAGCTCTGGGGAACCCTGAAGCAAAGTGTCTTCTCATTGGTTTTCGTGAAGAACAATCAAAAGCGTCTCTAATTGGTGCATTCATGTTAGCAGGAGGAGTGAGCAGGCGCCGTAAGGCTCAAATAGCCAATTTTTTGCTGTAAAAACCTTACGGCGCATGTTCTCCTACACAGAGTTTCCCAGAGCCTTGGGTCGACCCGAGGCTCTGGTGACGAGAATGAGCCATCACTGTAATCGCAATTTTTAGGAATGTTTGTAAATGATGAGCTTCATTGCGTCCCGGATGGAAATGAAGTTCTGGGGTCGTGCGACCAGAGGCATTTTTCTTTCGTCCTCGACCGTTGATTTGGACCGTAGAATCGCTGAGCGTTCTCTCCGACCTTGAAAAAAATTCCTCTGGCACCCAGGGTACCATTTTGGTACGCGTTTATTAGAAACTCCAATCGACGCGGTTATCCCATCTCATAGCAAAAAATACATGGATCGAGAGCGATTCGTGGCGAATTTTTGTAGCGTCCGTCTTGAAACCACAGTTTCACACCAAATCACGCACGATCTCCACTTATGACGTGCATTCATTTAATTATTCCCCCAAATTATCCTTTCATTTTACCGGAATCTTCGACGTGATGGGAAAAACGCACTTTATTCGAGCAGTTGGCCGGCAATCAAAACTTCCCAGGATATTAACTTTTCAGCTTACACTGATTGTTTTGTTTTATGTTATTGTTATTACTTTTAAACACCCTCTGGCGTTCAGTTGTAGGAAGTTATTGAGTTTTTTTGTTATTATTTTCCCTGTTTTCCCTGGTGTCGCTTCAACGTTGTTTTCACTCCAAAACGTGTGAGAAAGAACAATTTCGCCACCTAACTTAACGTTTTCAAGATAGTTGCACTACAGCACGCTTGCTGTGAACAATTAAAGAAAGAAACTTACTACCTATGCCTTGGCCGGCCGCCCTGGCGACCCCTGCAAACTGATTATTTCTTGGACAATTTTGCAGAACGCCAGATGTCGGCAGCTTTAAGTTATTGTAGCTCATATCTACTGTCATTAGGTCCAAGCATCGATTTTACAATGATTAGCTTTCAGTTATTCTCGTCACGGTGCATATCTGTTCTGAGATATTACTGGCGGTTATTCACATCGATTTTAAAATGACTAGGTGAACAAATCTACAGGAATTTGGTCTAAGCTCGGATTTTTAATTTCTTTGCTTTATGCTAAATTCCTTGTTCAGGCGTCTTACCTGAATGCCAGGGTTGTCATCGGTTAATTAAAAGTAATAATAATTTCATGTGAATATTCATGCTTGCCACATTGAATCAGCTTCTCTCTGGCCTGTATGTCGCTAACTATGAGATGTTAATTGACAATTTGCGAAAGACAGAATAACGCGAACTGCTAATTTAGTTTAAGACACAAAGGTTGTCAGAGAACTGTCCTAGTCACTGAAATAGTATCAAGAGACAAATCCCACCTCACTTTTTAACGCGAGTAGCAAATGATTTGCAAGGATGTACGTCAGAACACTACCGCAAAATTAACACTTTTATTATGCAAAGCCAGAATTATCACTAGTTTAGATAATTTTAGGAAATTAGAATGTATACATGCTATCTGTCAATCTCTCGGGGTCTTATAACTCTTTAATCATAAGTTGCTTTTTTATGATGTACAAAGGTACAAAGAAACGGGAGTACTCAGTACAAACCACTAGTTTACTTGACTATAGTTACAAACACAGAAGAGGACGCCACATAGCCTTTTTGGCAGATAGCACACAGCCTTTACGGCGTCTTTCTCAATTAGATCGATAACGAACAAAGTTCTGCGAAGTGTAGGATTAGGCTCCATTTCTTTCTTACTTTTGTTTAGTTGCGGCTTAAATGTAACTCTGATAAGAGAACACGTTAAAGCGTTCACGTCTTAAACGCTTCAGCAAAATTAACACCGCTTTATTTGTACCTCACAAGTGGATAATAAACTTAAGACGGATATCGACCGAGTTTTCCCATGAACTTCGGCAAAACTTCCTACAATTATCCCGATTCTTAATCTGACTTTCCAACCACGCAAGTTTTCATTGACGATTTACATGGATAGGTGCAAAACACTCATTCTTACTATGTTAACTTGATTAAATAGCTTTCTCTTATACATGGCAACAAAACCTTGATTTCAGTCGTACTTTTGGCGCAGTCATGTGAAGACCCTTAAAACTCCGGAAATCATGTATCTGACATAGAAGCTAAAGGCATTGTTTCAATCTGCAATTTTTCTTGCAACTCTTGTTGCAATTTTGTTGCGACGAAAGTCCTTACAACGCGAGACAACTTGCTCGACGGGCCGGGTGTTGTATTTGGCGACGTTTCTTGCAACTTGTCCCGTTGCAACGTTACGAGAAGCATTGCGGAAACTGTCGGAAACTGAACTCGATTCTGCTGCAACGGGTTCTGCAAACTTTTTAACGGTTTCACTATAATCTTTCCGGCGTGGAGTTAAAAACCGTTGGGATCTTCATCTTTATCTCCATAATTGACAAAGAAATATAAAAGAAAGAAAAGAAAAAGAGAAACAATTATTGTTCAAAAAAGTTATACCGCTACTTTTGATTTGTTGAGTTACCTTTTGACCACGTGAACTCAAATTGAAAGGACAAATCAATTACTGATTTAAGTTTCATTTTAACAAATTGAAAGTGAAGTAAATAAAAGTACGAATTGGCGTCCTTTTTTCTTTGAAATAAATGCATGGCTCTGATACTGATATAAATTATCGTCCAAAAGAAATTTTGTTTTGGCTTCGCCTCTTTGTAATAAACCCATTCCTTTAAAAAATATAAACAGACAATTTTCAAGCGATTTGACTTTTAGCGTTTGATCTTTAAATTCCGTCCCACGAGGTCGGAAATACGAACATTTGATAATTGAAAAGTAACTGCCTTCCTTCAGGGTAGTGATTGCGAAGATGCACCAGAAGAAAATTTAAATTTCAAATGATGATCAAGCGATGACTTCTCGGTTGAAGAGGGTAGATCTTTTCTCTCCGGCACTATTTTGCCTGTTTATCATGATTCGTTTCAATCTGAACTGAATCATAAATTACCAAAATCCCCCTTGGATCTATTTCGTAATCGAAAGTAAGATTTTTCAATTTCGTTTTGCCATCAACACGAGTTACATTTTGCTGGATGGAACGGCCTGTCAAAGCAATTAATTGAGTTTTGTAACCTCACTGTCCTCACACTACCTTTGGAGGCCTTGCAGGCTATAATGAAGCCATTTCGCTTTTGGCATTAATTGGACAATTTCTAGGTTCTTAAAAATATTTGACACTTATTAATGATTGCATTGGTCAAAGTGTTGCTGCCATTAGCTAAAATGTAATCGCATGCAAAGGATTTGATTTTAACGTTGGTTTGCTTAAAAATTCCCTACTGACTCAATTTCAAGTCATTTTGCAACTAAAGCAAAAACATCGCGATTGAAATTAAAAATTAATCTTATTTTTAAATACAGAAAATGACGTCCATCCAAATGCTGTAATTCCCTAAAGAAATAAACGGAAGCTTACTCACAAAAATACAGCAGTAGTAGCTGTTTTTTGTGATGAATGAAGCTTTCCGTCAGCAGAGACGGCTGTGAATGTCACTGGTAGAATTTTCCCCCATGAAAGTAGATTAATTTCATAAAATATGGAGACCTTCTATAATTGTTGTTATAAAAAAACACAATTTATGCGAAAGAGCAATGCCATTTTCCCAAACAAATGTATGAATTGGTCCAAATGGATGGAAACGTGAAGTAATTAATTTTTTTTTTTTTTTTTGGCATTTTGTGAGCAAAGCTATGAATCATTTCCATACTATGAAGACCTTTTATAACTTGTTGTTATAAAAAATAAAATTTATGCGAAATAGCAATGCCATTTCCCCAAACAAATGTATGAATTGGTCCAAATAGATGGAAACGTGAAGTAATTTTTTTGGGGCATTTTGTGACCAAAGCTTTTAATCATTTCCATACTATGACTGAACCGGCACACTACATGGGTAGTAGCCAAAACGCGGGGCCGGGGCCGGGGCCGGGGCCGGGGCCGGGGCCGGGGCCGGGGCCGGGGTCGGGGTCGGGGTCGGGGTCGGGGTCGGGGTCCCTTTTCTTTTTCCCATTGTTTTTTGGTTTCAATTTTTATCGTTATTTTCCTGTTGGTTTTTGCGATAACCTGACTTAGTCTTTTAGAAAATCGGAGTTTGTTTTTCGAAATTAAGATCATTTCCGGAAATGCTGAAATTGGAGTTTATGAAATATACGCCAACTGCCAAAAACACTGAAGACTCGCTGATCTCCACACTTAAAAACAGCATTGCAATGTTTACTTCTTGAGAAAAATGTGATCGTCACGCAGTCACGCAACGGATAAATCTCCTCGTTGCTCGTGTTGCTGTCTTGTTGTTGTCTGTCTTTACTAGAAACGGTTTGTAGTAAAGCCAGAGTCGCACGGGAACTTGCTAGTCAATTCTATTCGGACGTCACGGGATCGAATCCAGTATCACTATAAAAAAACAGAACAACATTGAAAACAATTTTGCGAAAACAGGCAAATGATAACGTTGTGTGACGACTATCGTGGAACTGTGGCTATGTTCTGTTTCGTTTTAATTGTATTGCGGAGGTTTTTACGAAGTAAAGATTAAAATGTGCTTTTAAAATGTGGAGCTCAGCGGATCTTCAGTGTCTCAAGGAGTTAGTGTATATTCCCCACAAAAATTCCAATTTCAGTCTGAAATTCTCTTAATTTCGAAAAACAAAGATGTCTCTTTCGTAGATTCCGTATAAATGAAAGAAAGATGCCAAACATTCGCATATAACATTACAGGAGAATAACGTCAAAAATTGGAAAAAAATGGAAAACAAAGACACCCCGACCCCGACCCCGACCCCGACCCCGACCCCGACCCCGACCCCGACGCCGACCCCGGCCCTGGCCCCGGTCCCGGCCCCGGCCCCAGCCCCGGCCCCGGCCCCAGCCCCGGACCCGCGTTTTGGCTACTACCCACTACATGCGTTAAGTTTTTGGTTTAAGGCCAATTTCTGGTTTGTCACAGGCATTTACATCGTTGTAGGCAACCTTATCACAAAAAGTAATGAAGAATTTGCTCAACTGGTCCGCACGGCTGGTTATAAAATAATCTCAAAATTGATTCGATTTTATTAAATGCGGACGATGGGAATTCGATTCCAAACATTGAAAGGAGATCGATTCGATTCCATCATAGATTACGAGAAAAATATTAACCATTTAATGTAGAGATATATTGGAAATGTGTGAACTTTTTCATACAACATGTTGCGTATCATTCAGAATAAGATTTGACAACCAAAACAAAAGTGAAATTAAAATGTTAAAGGTTAATATGCTAGAGGTTTAATTTTAAACTGACAAACTCGATAAAATGGGAGAGGATTTCCTTCGTATTGGTATACCAACTCTTGGCAATAGTAAAAGTTTCCCAGGAAATTTTAAAGTAGAACAAGACAAAACCATGACGCGCTTTGCTGCAAGCAGTACCCGCAAAGAACAATGCTACGACAAAGAAATCCATTCTTACAGATTAACCGGCAATTTTATTTAATTCTTGGCAGTTTTGCATGTCGCAATTTGTAGATTCCGATTGAATCCGTGACTGCGGGTGACTTTTTCAAGCGCGTTGGAGGCAAACAATTAAGAAAGCACAGATTTGAAGCGCCGGAAAGGGGAATTTGAGTGAAAGTTGCTGTAAATAGCCAAGGATAATATTTCTCGGAAACGAGAGCATATGAACTTTTTAAGAGCAGCGTAAATATACAACCGCATAAACACTGTACGCCGCGGAGAATACTTGGTGATCCAAGAATTCTAAAGATATATTTTCTTCCTCAAAAATTTCAACAATGGTAATTATTATTGTCATTATTTTTTTTGCCATCGGTTATTGAAATGCACCAGTTCATATGTTAGTTATTACATAGACAAATCTACGTAGATGTCAACTAGGCAAATGCTCGAAGCAGAACTCAAAAGACCAGATGCTCTGCTTTAAATTAACATTTTAATAATCATTTTCTTTGATATCACATAGAATCTTTATTTTACACATAGACCATACATCGTCCTATATTTTGTTTGTCGTCCGAAGCAACTAGTTTTTAGTTTTCACTTGTAAACCGAAGTACTGGCGCTGAAAAAGCGCGAAATAAACACCTTGTGTTCCATACCCAAGATTTTATTTTTATTTTCATTTATTCACAAGCAAAATTAAAGTGACTTTATACTTTCATCCGTCAAAACATTATCCCTGGCAAAATTAGTAGCCATTGGCGTGTTTGTTCCGAAAATTTAACAATAAAACTAACGAAAATTTATGAGGAACGACGTGGCATTTCTATTCGGCGTGCTATCGCTTATTAGCGAGAATTATATTTTTCCAATGCCAAGAAACGTTGAATAAGTTATGACTCTATAAAATCAGCTGCGCTCCTCCCAAACACAAGCCAAGAGACTTAAGTTTTTCATCTAAAGCACGCGTCGCTCACTGGTCATAAACAAACACGGTGCAAACAGACAATTTATGATACATTTAGCTTCTGTTCTGTTCCTTAGACTAGAGTCCTATTATTTTTTTCTGTTTTGTTCTATGAACGGAAGTTTTAGTACTCAGTGTCAGGATAATTTTCGTGTTTTTGGATATTAGCAAAGGGTTCGACCATTTGCCTCGAGAATTTTTACCCGTCTCTTCTGTCAATTACGTTTCCATAATTTTTTAACTCGACCAAAAGTTCGCTAAAAAACTGTGGCTCCCTGTTCATCAGCAACATCTTTTCGCTCAAGTTATTTGTGATGTACATACATCGATCCCAAAACGCTCGTCTATCTCCATCTATGAGAAATGGCTTCAAAGGATAACTTATTTCCGGCCCGTTGTAGGTGTATGCCATGTACAGGCATGTTAAAATTTCTGCGCGTAGTTGCGCCTGGTTTGGAATTTTGTCCGACAGAGTTTCCTTAAGCAACATAAAAAGAAATACGAGGTTAGGAGGTGTAAGGAACGCTTGATCCTGCCATCCTTGCAAAAGTAACGCCCTATCAACTCCTCGTAGCCATAAAATCACCTCGGACGCGCGAAAGCGTGTCAAATTTTTACAGTGACAGCGGACGAAATTTCCAACACATCTCAGAGCATCGCTGCTGATCATAAAGGAAGAAACGTGGAGTTTTCGTTTCGTTGCTGAGAGAGCAGCAGTTTCGCTGCTGACAGCTTTCTCGCAGTATGTCGAATTGATTGGCAGTTTAACTTCTTGGGTTTGCACGGTGATAGCGTTGCGTACTTGCTCGCTTGTTTGTTGATTCTCCAGTACTAAAGGCTTGGTCTTCGCCGGAGCGGGCTCGATTTTGGACTTGATTTTCTTCTTGCCAACATTGGCACACTTATGTAGGTAAGCAGCCACCGCATCGCAAGTCGTTTGCGGGGCCTTGTTTTCTTTCTCTTTCACAGCGCCGCGAATGTCCCTACTGCTATTAACATGATAACAACACTTACAGTGGAAGCCTTTCGCACTCTCTCGAGCTTTTATATTCCAAATGGAATATTCGTGGAGGAAATCTTTGCGATTTATAGAAAGCGTAGCCCCCATCTTTCTCTGAAAAGAATGGGCGAAGCCTTTTACAACCGCACTCACAGATACTTGGTATCTTGGCCTCGATGTATATTCGTGCGTTCAACAAGCTACTGCTGGGAACAGGTGGCGACGCATTACCGATTTCACTAGAATATGAATCGATTGTGTGACTGTCCTGTTATATTACAAGAGGCCATGGCCACATGACCAAACAGTGGCTATGGTAACGGCGCCTAAATTAATCATGATTCATCGGCACAGGTGTGCACCATATGAGCGTTAGCCAATCACAAACGAACTTGCGAGCCTGTGTAAAGTGTGGTGCGCTTGATTTCAGCCACAAAGATGAAAGTATAGTCGAAACATATTAAGTCAGTGACACTTTAAAACATGTAAACGATCGGTCATTGATCGAAATAGAACTAGGAAGTGTATATTCCAGAGAAATGTCATTCAAAGTGGTCTCAGACATTCTTTTGATGAAAAACGTGAACAAAGTACAAAGCTTTATCCACAAGCTGAAAACTGCAGTGCATAACATTGAATGAGCCATTCACACATAGACGTATGCATTAGCGCCTGGTTGGTGATTCGCTATTCTTAAACATCAAAGGTTTTTTTTTAATTTTGAAACGGAAACGGAATGTAAGCAGCCAGAATGCCGAAATCTTGTTCATTTGTACAACCGAAATGAGAAACGGTCTTACGATTTTGAGAACCAATTCAAAACTTCTCATGAAAGCCTAAAGGAAAGAGTTTAAAATGTGCTCAACATTTCCATGTTCCGTCTCTAAGACTAAGTTTTTAAAAATTTTATAACCTCGGGCGTATCAAAGGGTGTCATCATTTCAGTTGACAAAAAGTGAAAATTGAATTGAAAAAAAAATCGCTCAAAAGGAAATTGGATGATCTTAATTCTAGGATGTGATGACTGTGTCGAAAGCTAATTGTGCACTTTGGTTATCTTAAAGAGCATCCAACGCAAGACTCCGATAGACCATTAAGTTGGCTTTCTTCTATCAATTAATGACTTTCTTCGAAATATTACAGGTGGATCATGGTGGCAGATTCAAAAACACCGACAGAGATTTTTTTAGATTCTAATGCTTTTATGCACGTGTCGAAGAGCACAAAAGCTTTCGATTATCTTCAGATAGTGCGCTTTATCTGTTTTGTTACTTTTTCTTTGTGTGGGAGCAAATATATTGCGTACGAAGAGACATATTTTTGTTCCTTTGATATCACTCATTTCTCCGATATCACTTTGCCATCAAATTGAATTCTTTAAAACTCGGAAAGTTCGAGACTTGCAAATCTGGAGGCCAGCCAGTTTATTTCTAACGATACTTGAACGAATGTCAAAACATTAACTATTCCATAACAATTCGTCTTGTACGGCCAAGGAGAATTATAAGGAAATGAACCTAGATCTTTCAGCCTGTTTCAGTTTCGGAAAATCATGAACTGGGGACAATAAATGGAAAAACAAGGCAGAAACTAAAAATTCTCAATGGAATTTTCTTTCTCGCGTCGGTAATTCAACAGCAGTATTCAGTACTAGTTGGGTTTAACTTAGCGTTAAGGAACACATTCAGTCCAGACTAACCAAGCAAGAAACTTTTCTCAGTTTACAAGT
>NC_090876.1:48901895-48906895 GCF_036669935.1 Montipora foliosa
TCTTCGAAAGAAACAAGCGAGGGGATTTCTTTCAGGCCAACATTTCCCAGAAAAAAGTTTTGCTCCGTCCCCAAAATAATAATAATAATAATAATAACAACAATAATAATTGTTATTATTATAATTATCTTAGTATAGAGAATATAACGGCTGCCATAATGTGATTTTTAGTGCTTTATGATAGAAATGACCGTTAAAATGTGTTTTAATTGAGTTTTTTAGGTTTTAATGAGTTTTTTAATTTTGTTTCATTTTATAATCAAACTGTTTATGAACAATGATTCTTACACTACAGCCATGAATTTTTAACCCTGCCGAACTATTTTAGCAATCATAGACCTTATTCATAAATGGCGGCCACTTTATAATTCTTTTGTCGAAGTGCAAATTAGCCTACCAAGCCTCGATATCATACAGTGAATTGAAAAGAATTTTTGCTCTAAAATGAGGCTTGGTAGGCTAATTTGCACGTGGACAAAAGAATTATAAATGTGACCGCCATTTATGAATACGGTCTATTTATCTTTACTTTTTATTCCTTCTTAACTGCCTAGTAATGCCTAATAATGTTTTTAGAGTATCTATCATATAGCATTTTTCCAATTACAGACAATCGTATTATTTTGCATATATATTTTGATAGTTGAAAATAAAGTTTTCATTTATTATTTTAAAAAAAAAATTATTATTATTATTATTATTAACCCAATGACACCTCAGGTGCCCTAGGACTCCCCAGTTAACAAATAAAATCGTCTGGCATTAGACGAAGTAAGATCTCTTAAGTCTGTCTCGCTTCGACTCCCACTCCTTTCACAAGAATGTGTTGGCTCAGCAAATTGATCTGCTCCCAACCTAGTGACCTCATAGCTCATTTGGTAGAACATTGCACTGGCACAATAGAGGATTTTGGTTCAAATCCTGCTGAACCCACATGAATTTTTCTGGTGTCTATAGGAGACAATAATTGCTTAAAGCGAGGATCACTTCTATATTTCACCTTTCAGTAAATAATATTATTATACAACTAGTTCCTTGAGCGGGCAAGATGAACCAAATCTCGCATTCTGATTGGCTACCCTAGCGAGCAAGCTGGAGCTCTACTGCCCACTCAGGATTTCTCGCTTGGTTCCACAAGATCAGAGATCATTTTTTGGTGTGTTGTCCCATGTAATAAATCCTTTATTGGCCAAGCTTGTTCTGTCAAAGTGGCTGGATATTGGCCTCATTCCTTTTTTGCATGTTTATGGACCTCAACTTTGTCTCAGTCCATAAACAAGCCAAAAAAACAAAAACTTGGCCTATATCCAGCCATCTTGACTTTGTTTTTAACAGGTCACTCAGTCAAGGCCCCTGTGGGACGATGGCAGAAAGGAAAAGATCTACATTGGTCAGTGTTTTAGCTGTATAAACCATGTTCATAAATGGCGGCCAAGAAATTAGTGTTTTGTCTTTATGTAAATAATCCTCACTAGCCTCGTTAGCACGGACAAAATTCAAAAGAACTTTTGCTCCAAATTGAGGTTATGAGGATTACTAGCACAATGACAAAAGAATAATATATATTGGCCTCCATTTATGAAATCAATAAATTTATGGTCTATAACAAAACTACTGTAACAGTACACTGAATATTTTTCTAAGAAATGAGTTTTGTGATGTGTGTTCAACAGCTCGTTTTTTCTGAACCCATTAAACCCCTAAACAACCCCCAAATGACAAGCAAAATCGTTTGGCATTAGACTGAGTAAAGTCAATTAATTCTCACTCCGCAGGAGTCAAATGGGTTAAGTTTCTATTAGTTAAAGCATTAGAGATATTACTTTGTTCAAAGAACAAACAGCTTTTCCATTCCTTAACCATTTTGCCAAATGTTTAGCGTGATTGAAGTGTTTTAATGTTAAGGGGTTTTCCTATTGTTTTATATGTGAGCTGCTGTTTTTAATTCCCAACTCTGTTAACTTTGCGATGCTTAACAGTCCAGGGTGCAGGGAATTAGTGTGCAGTGGTGAGAGTACTGGCCTCCCACCAATGTGACCTGGGTTTGATTCCCAGACTCAGCGTCATATGTGGGTTGAGTTTGTTGGTTCTCTACTCTGCACCGAGAGGTTTTCTCTGGGTACTCCGGTTTCCCCTCTCCTCAAAACCAGCATTTGACTTGATTTGTGTTAATTATTGTTAATTTCTCAGTTTACAGAGTCCCCAATTAGTGCTCCAGCGCTAGAACGACCAGACACTTAAATAAAGTTCCTTTCCTTTCCTTTTTTTCTACATCTACTCAAAAATTACATGTATGTCACCTTCAACCCATTCACTCCTAGGAGTGAGACCTACTAGATTTTACTCTGTCTAATGTCAAATGATTTTACTGTTCAGTTGGGGAGGGGGGTGGTTGGGGGGAAGTTTAGGCTTAAATGGGTTACACAGACAAAATTCACATGATGGTATTCACTAAAATTGTAATCCACCTAGTATTTGTTAGCTCCGATTTCAACTTACTCCAACTCCCCTGCAGGTAACACTCACCTGCTTGCTTTTGATAATTATATTTAATACAAATTTCATCATCATCAATCCAATTTTGATCCGGGTTTATCCCCGTAAACAGGGGTGGCCGGATTTACCCCACTTTGTCAGCAATCTTTCTAACTCCCACTCTCCATCTTGCTCGATTCATGGCGTCCTTTTTCTCCAAACCAAATTTATTTTTAATTATTACTTTTCCTGCTTTAGGTATACCAAAAGTGGAAAGGGGGACTCCGCAATGACTAAACAACAGGTATTAACTTTTGTGGCCAAACAATGCTGCAGCCGTTTTTTTCTTTTTTTTCTTTTCATTTTTTTTTGTGGTGTTTCCAATTTCCTAAGGTAAAGATAACATGTATTTTCATGTAACGTTTTTGGTAGGAAAAGGATGCCATAAAGAGAATGGAAGCTGAAGCCCTGGCATTAGCACTGTAAGATTTAATCATCTAATCGATAAATTATTGTTCCATAATTTTCTTTTTTTTGTTATTTTAATACTGTTTATTTGTTTTCATATTAATTACATCTACTGTACAGAGAACCTTACATGAATCCACAAAAGTCTCATTAATGCATTCTATACTTATGACACACACACACACATACACCGCTTTCCTAAGCCTTAAGAGCATCTTATTAGACTAAGAACAATACACAAGGTACAAGAATATCAGACTGATAGTACATGATATTGTTTTGGTACCATATATCATTAAATTTTATAGTGCTATGGTAGATGTCTTAGAAAAATAGCCCCCTGAGAAGACATGTGGTTTCTAGCAAAAATACTACTAAACCCAGAAAGATTGAAGAAAATAAAAGGGCATTGAGAAACATTGACTTTGAGGCTAACAAGTCAAGTTGATCATTTTCAAGTTCCCTTACAACTTCTTTTTCACTACAAGTTTTGGCTGCATAACTAAATCGCAAAATCAAAAGAGACATCAAATTCAGCGGGCTCTGTAATCAAGTTACCTTGCTTGTTTACTCGCAAAAAAGGGATACATCTGTGTCAAAATCATGTCAAGACACCGGGTTTTTGTATTTGTTAGTTTGTTTTTTTTCTTTCAAGTGTTATAAAGTTTGACAAAAAATGTGCGAATTCAACACAAATATTACAATCGCCCAGCTCTTGAGGTTGACCATTGTTTCTGCAAAGTCAGAAATTTACTCTCCTAGACGAGTTTATTTATCACCGGCTAATTCCATTGTTTTGGAAGTAGCAGCTTCTTTATTATTCAGCAGCGTCACAAATTCTTTCCGATTTTGGGGCTCATTTTGTTGAAACTCAAGCACACTTCCAACAGACCTGTATATTTTCGTTATTTATGCACACACTGCAGACCGAACACTCTTACAACCCGGTGACATAGTGCACTCACTGGTAGTGTACTACCACAAAATTAAAGGATAAAGAAGAGATATCCAATATGAATAAAAATGCCAATAATTTGTACAAAATAGCCTTTCAGTTTATTGAGATCGGGTCTAATTTATACAAGTCGATGAATTTAAAGAGGGTAATGACACTGCTTAATAAATATTAAAATTATTATAATTCAATATCTGCGGATGTAAAAAATAAGGGTGTTTTGCCCACCAGAACTGAAACTACTTTGCCAGTTTCGCAGAGTATAAATGTCAAAGATAATATCTTTTGCCAGATTAAACTTGCCTCAGTGAGATATCTTGGTGCCGAGACTTTAACACAATTATTAATGTCTCTCTCTCTTACAGTATCTCAATTTCTTGACTTTTGATTGTTTGTTGGTTTTTTTTCTATTTCTTGAGTGGCAGTTGTGTTGTGAGAAAAACCAAGACTAATAAACAATAAAGAGAAATAGCCCACTTTCGATATATTAACAGCGCGTTCGATTGACCATATTCCGGAATAGGAATACATGGAATAGAAGTTAGAAATCCTTCGTTTTTGCGGGGATTCACATTAATATTGTCAAACATCTGCTAAAATGCTATTTTAAACATAGCTTTATTCTTCTTGTTGCTGCAAAATGCCATACATAGTGTTTTAAATCATCACTCCACATATTCTTATTCCGGAATAGGGTGAATCGAACGCACCCTAAAATTCAGTACTAAACAAAAAGCATCATCTTGAGGCTCTTGGGAATAAATATAAGGATTTGTATGAGTTTTACTTTATTCCCCAGAGCCTCTAGATGCTACTTTTTGTTTAGGCTGGAATTTTAATATATCGAAAGTGGGCTATTGTTGCTGTAGCACAACACGTTGGTTTAACACACAGGAGTCACGAACCTGGCACGAGTGTACAGGTTTTAGTAACCTAGAAATACTCTTTACATTTTTATCAATTTGATCCTGCTTATCTTGATTGAAGTGTTTATTTTTTTTTGCAGAGGAAAGGGAAATGCTAAGAAGCAGCCAGGTGGAGTTACAAAACAGGTCATTATTCAGACATTTTGCCCTTCAGTTTCAAGATAATTTTACTATTA
>NC_090876.1:48911895-48951895 GCF_036669935.1 Montipora foliosa
GCGAGACACTGACAATCATAAGATTTTGCGATGACCGAGTTCATTATTGTTTTATCATTTGATCACCGAGTTTGGAATCAGTAAGCGCACGCTGCCTTGCAGGAATCGAGTAATGGCAGAATTAAATCAATTGGTTTTCTTCTCCTCATAATTGTATTTGTAGACTTCAACTTTACTTACAGTGAAACATTCAATAACAAAATGTAGGCACCAACAAAGGACTTGAAAAGGGAACCTATCTGCCATTTTCACGCTCTTTTATTATTTTAAGAGCGTGGTTTCAATTACGCATTCATAAGCAGAATATTATTTGCAGCAAAACACTCATTTGTAAGGCAGTTATTTGCAGGTCACGTAATGGGCTCTTGGGCAATGAAATGGAAGGGAAAATACATTGTATGATAATAGGTATAATTCTTATCCAAGTAAAAGGCAGATTCAGCATGCATTATTGGCTTTTGATAAAAAAATTAGGCTTATTTAATTTTGTCTTAAACTTTGCAAGGAAATTAGATTCAGTGAAGTTTGTTTGAGGCTGACTAGTAATGTCTTTTTATCCAAAGGTTAGTCAAACTCCAGATGTTTATGGGAGAACCAGTGAGACAACTGATAATATTTGCCCAGGTCAGGCACAAACGGCCAGAGTTTCTTACAGCAAGAAAGCAAAGAAGAAAAAAGGAAAAAGAGAAAAGAAGTCGAAGAAGGAAAAGAAGCATAAGAGAAAACACGTTGATGAAGACACATCTGTAAAGGAGGACAAACAAAGGAGAAAGAGACATTACAATGAAAGTGAAAAAAGGACAATAAAAAATAATCATAGTAGCCACCAAAAGGATTCTAAACGGAGAAAAAGTGACGCTGAATCCGACAGTGAGTTATCAGATGGAAAAGACCATAATTCTCGTCATTCCAAACATCCCAGTTCATCTGACGAAGAGAGCTTTAGGAGAACAAGAGAGAAAAGGAGAAGCATAACTGATGATAAACCGAAACAAAGGAGACAGAGACATGACACTGAATAAAATTAATAAGTAAACTTTTATTGTTGAACTGGATTTGTTTAATAGAAACAGCATCGAAATTTTATTCTACCTTTTGACATCTCCAGTTGTCTTTAGTTCTAGCTATCTTCAGGAAATTCAGGACAAAATGTTGACTGAGGAAAGCTTGTGGTGTCAGTTAGTGATGATAGCAATGGACAAAAAAAGATTTTATTATTTTAAGTCGTCAATTCTTTTAAACAAAAAATCCAGGCTTGTTCTTTGTATACTACATTGCCATTTTAGAGGGAACAAAACCTAGTCTGTGTACAGCAGCCCACTGTACACAGGCTAACAAAAACCCTAATATTATTACCATTGTACTCTACCATTATTACTTTCAATGTCTTTTGTACACATTTGAAAAATAATTTTGAATAAATATGCTGTAAATTTTAAGACATTGGGCAACAATAGTATTCTTCAATGGGTGGGATTTCTCTGAAATAATATTAATATAAAATTTGGACCTTGACCCTATTACAATGTTGGGGTAGTGTCCATATTTTCACAGGAAAGCCAGGTTTTGGTTGGCTTTTACTTTGAAGCGTGCTGCATCTGTGAGCATCAAAATAACTGTTCCCTGGTTCCATGGTTCAATCAGGAAGTGAATTCTGCAAAAGGGAACGACAGCGTGCTGAAAGAAAATATGGCGCAAAACAAGACTACATAGTGATTTCTTAGACTTTGAAGCCAAGAAAAATCATGTCAATCAACAGCGGAACATCAATGACTTTTCAGATGAAGTATCGTGTGCCACAAGGATCCTGCCTAGGTCCTTTATTATTTGTCATCTATGCTAGAAAACTGTTCGAGATCATCGAGCACCACTTAGGTGATGTGCATACCTATGCTGACGATACACAGTTGTATATTTCCTTTAATGCTGACTCCACCACTGAGTAGTTTGCTGCCGTTGAGGCCATCCAACACTGCATTGCCGACATCAGGAACAGGTTAAGATTGAATGATGGCAAAACAGAGTTCATTGGCACACAACAACAACGCGCTAAAGTAACCATAAACAGCCTGCAAGTAGGTGAAAGTGTAACTACACCGGCTAGCAAAGTCAAGGACCTTGGGTGCTGGGGGCCATTCCATTTAAAATCCACACCCCCATGTTGACCAGATTGTGCGAATTTCACCCCTTAGGAAGTAGGAGATCAAAGTGCCGACACATTCCCCCCTTCAGAAAAAGTTGATATTTTCTTTCCGCCCTCAGAAGAATTGGGATATTTACCAATACCCTTCAGAAATATTTGAAAGATGAAAGAGTGCCGACACATGAACCCCCTCAGAAATGCTCTTCAGACCCCCCTCAGAAACTATCGTCAACGGGGGGGGGGGGGGGGGGGTTTTTAATGGAATGGCCCTGGATCAATAGACATTTAAAAGTGGACACCCACAAAAATAACATGTAAGGCCGCATTCTTTCATTTATTTAACATTAGGAGAATTAGAAAGTATTGTATTCCTCGCAGGGAAACACCTCAGCAAGTATACACGAGAGATTTGAAGGAGCTTGCAGACAAGTTCAATCAATTTTTCACTTCTGTGGGTGCTAGGGCCTGCGAGGCTTCCAAGTCCCTGTTGGACATTCACAATCTGACCCCCCTAGTGGCCGTTGCTCCAGATAAAGAAATCTCAGAAGTGGACAAGTTTTGTTTCCATCCAGTGTCTAGTAGGGAGATTCAGCAGATTGTGATGTCTTTACCTTCAAACAAAGCCCCGGGTCATGATAAAGTGTCAACGTCTGTACTTAAGGATGCTCTTCCATGTATTCTTCCAATTCTTACAGTTATTGTTAACCGTTCCTTATTGACCTCAGTCTTCCTGTTAGCTTGGAAAAAATCTGAGGTTGTTCCATTATTGAAAGAAGGAGACCACAAGATTGCTAATAGTAATCGCCCAGTCTCGCTTTTGCCCGTAGCATCTAAAGTGTGCGAACGACTAGCTCTCAACCAGCTGGCCACATATATGAATAACAACAGGCGCCTCACTGAACATCAAAGCGGGAATAAAAATTACACTCATGCGAAACACTAAACGTTATGATGAAGGACAAGGTACTAGAAGCAATGGACTCGAAAAAAAGCCTTTGACAGTATTGACCACTGCAGACTTCTCTCCAAACTACAGGCTCTTGGAATTGGTCGTACTGCATTGCAATGGCTTAGAAGTTATCTAACTGGCCCAGGTTGCTCGAAGCATGGTTAGCGCTAACCAGCGTTAAATGCCATGGAAACCTATAGGTTTTGATGCCTCTTTACCAACGGTTAGCACTAACCAGGCTTTGAGCAACTGGCCCCTGGGCGCCAACAGTACATCAGGATTGGTTCTGAGACCTCGAACCTCGGCCCGATCACTCATGGAGTTCCACAAGGCTCGATATTGGGGCTGGCCCTCTTTAACCTATTTATAAATTATTTACCTACCGTCCCGGAAAGTGGCTCATTGGAATCATTTGTTGACGACTCAAAGCTGTACTTGTCGTTTCGTGTCAAAGATGCTACCGCAGTGGTGCAGCTGACAAATGAGGACCTGGTTAAGATCGCTACGTGGTGCTGTTATAATGGTGATCTCCTAATCAACCCTGATAAGACTAAACTCTTGGTGATGGGAAATCGCAAGATGCTTTGAAGACTCCCCAAAGATTTTCATGTCACTTTACTAGGCAAAGAAGTTACTCCATCTAACTCAGCGAGGGATCTCGGCATAGAAATGGACGCAACGCTAAGCTTTGATGAACATATTACAAACACTATCTCATCTTGTTTCGCTAGCCTATGCCAGATTAATAGAATTAAACATCTTTTTGAATCAAAGTCTTTGGAGAATGTTATCCACGCTTTGGTATTTAGTCAAATATTTTATTGTTCTCCTGTATGGTCCAGTACATCAAAGATTAGAACGTCTCCAAACTGCAAAGCGTCCAGAATTTTGCTGCAAGAGTAGTATGCTGTAGTAGTATGCTGAAATATACTGTTGGCACCCTCACGTTTAAATGTGTTAAGGGACTAGTGCCTAGATATCTCTGTTCCCGCTTTGTCACTAGGGCTACTGTACACGATCGAAATACTAGAAATAAGAACAAATTATGGATATTCCAGGATACAAATCTGCTGCTGGGCAGCGATCTTTTCTGTATCGATCAGTAACTATGTGGAACTCATTGCCAACTGCTATCACTGATTGTAATAACCTAACAATGTTTAAGAGGAAATTGAAAGATTATCTTTTCCAATTATATTTTTCAAATAGTTAATTGTATCATTGTACGATGATTATTATATATTAGTAAATCATAAGATTGTTGTATTTTTCCTATTGTAGACAATAACTAGTGCATCTTTGTAAATTAGGACTGAATAGCCTTCTTGGAGCCCTAATAAAGATCATTATATTCTTCATCTTTAAAGTTTCTTAGTATGGAATGCACAAAAATCTTAGTGAATGCTTCCGTGACCAGTCGCTTGGACTATTGTTATAGTCTCCTACATGTATATGGGTTAAATAACAACCAGCTGCACAAACTCCAACATGTGCAAAATGCAGTGGCACGTCTTATCTGCAATGTTAGTTGATTTGATCATACTACTCCTTCTTTGTACAGTCTCCACTGGTTACCCATTACTTATAGCATACAGTTAAAAATTTACTTTTTGTCTTTCAAGCTCTATATGAACTTTCCCCTTTGTGTAAATCAGTCAGTCTTTTGCAGTTAAGTCAGCCCCTAGATATAATCTCAGATTTTCTGTGAACACACTATTACTGAAATATCCTACTTTAAGAGTCTTGCTACCTTGGACGACCGCTCATTTATTTGTGCGACACCCAAACTGTGGAGCAAGCTTCCCTGCAATATCCCTAATGCCAGTAATTTAGCTCATTTCAAGCGCCTGCTCAAAACCCATCTGTTCAGAGAGGCCTATAGTCACTACAGCTAGTATTTTTACATAATTGTAATGTTATCATACCTTTTATTGTTAGCAGGCTTTTAGCCAGGCGGCCGTCCAGCCGTCCAAAGGACGGCCAGTTCTCAGAAATGGGAGATTTTCGACGGCCTGTTTTGGGCGGCCATTTACGAGCTTCTGTGCTTAATGTAACAAAACAGTGTCTATAAATTAATAAAACTTACATTTCTTTTTGCTCTCAAGAGTTGTTTTAGTATTTTTCTTCTATATTAACACTTTTTTAGCGAGTTTCCTTTCTGTTTTGATCAATTGAATCAAAGTTGAGCTAAGCGATTTCACAGGCAAAGCCACTGTTCAGTGATATTGACTTACCAAGTCGTCCCCAGGCTACTTTGCCGGCTGCTATAAATAAATACGCACGTTGGTGATTATTTATGAGGATATGAGTCAAAGATCATGCGCCTTCCAACTCGGTAAGACGATCTCACGGCTGCAAATGTTATTGTAATCGCTTGATTGTATTCTGCTCTGTTCAAGCGAAATCTGGCGGGCATTACAACAAAATAGCCATTTGGTGTAATAACATGTCCAATCATCGTAATATTGCTTTAGGAATACTAATAGTAGGTGAATAGTTAAAGATTGTAGTACCAGAATGCAGTTCGACCAACAAAGCCACGCATATCTGTTCTTTCGTGTAAATCATGGCTTGACAACTTCAAGTTTTAATCACTCTTCATAACAACTGGAGTTCCTATCTCAAATATAATTCAATGTTAAACAAGGTAAGTTGAGGAAAGGATAGCTTAGTAAAATTATCAAAGAAAAACAGCGGTTTAATAGGTAAATTGAAAGACGTTTACAGCTGTCAGAATCGCGGAAATCGCTTCAATTTTTCAAAATTTTCTGGGGGAGCATGCCCCAGACCCCCTAGGAGCATGCCGCCGCAAGCGCCATGCTATTTGGACTCCCACTTTCAAAATCCTGCCTAAAAGCCTGATTGTTAGTCTACTTGTTATATACTAGAGTTAGTCTATTACCTATTATTGTCATTTATCTACCCATATTGATTGTAAATAAGTTTATTGTAATTAGTATAGGCCATTTTACAGTTGTTTGCTCAGCGACCAAGCCTATGAATGGCTGTGAGGCTGCCGGTGACCTTGCATTGATACAGACCTCACTGCTTTTGTCATGTAAATTGTGTTGTTGTAACGCTAATTACTCCATATTAACATTACAAAAGCATGAAGGTTTGTATCAAAACAGGGTCACCGGCAGCCTCGCTTCGATTGCTAGGCCTGGTAACTTAGCCACAACTGTAAAATGGTCTATTATTACTTTAAAATGGTTTGTGGTTATTTCTACAAACTATCTGGGGTTGAAGATGAGGCAATAAGAGCTCTCTCTCTCAAGGTTTGTCCAGGATTGAAGGTGGCGTTCACTGTTTTGACCTCCAAACAACTGGAAAAGTGTCGCTTGTGTAAAAGAAATCTCCAGGTTTTAACCCTCCAGTGTGTGGAGGAGAAGTTACCCAGGGTCGAGTACCCAATGTTGCATCTTCTCCCAGCCATCGTGTTGCAACCACTTGCCGTCCAGCTGTGTCTATGCTTTGCTTGGCTCCATGAAGTACACGCATGTGAAAAGCAATACAGTCACCAGGCTAAAATAAGACAAATACAAATTACGACATCTTCTGTGCAAACTGGAGGCAATAGAATAGCCATGGTTCAAAAGTAAAATGTGTCTGTGGCTTAACTATTAGAGGGTAATGTGAAGTGCTAGTTTTCTAATGTGAAGTGCTAGCACTTCACATTACCCTCAAATAGTTAAGTCTGTTGAAATATAAGTGCTACACGGCCAACATTTGCAAAAAACAGGTAACCCTTCCTTGTGGTTTTTGTTTGTTTTGTTCCAAGTAAGTTGTGTCTTCCGGTATTTTTCATGATTATATCATAACAATGGTAAGTAATAGTTACTTTGGTACTGCTGTTCCAATTGTGAAGGGCTAGCAAAATTTGCAAGCCTGATTGAGTACTCAGTGAGAAACTGCTTGTCAGCATTGGTCAGTAATTCCAGAAGTCAATTGCAGGTGTGCATTTGAATCAGAGCCACACCAAGGCAATAACTATTAAAGTGAGGGTTAAAGCTTAGGTCTGTGAACAATATTTTGATCATGCATATGCGTAGCTCACTGATAATGACGATGATTATGATGATAAAATATGACTAATAATACTGACAACAGTGATAATAATGACGATGACAATGAAGTACCAATAATTCCAATGTGAAACAATTATTTGTTGACTTGCGGGAAGTACTGGGTGGGTAGAAGGACTGTCCGGGTACAACAGCTAAGTTTTGGAGTAATATGGTAGTGGTCATGGTCATTGTTGTTGTTGTTGTTGTAATTGCAGTAGTAGTAATCATCATCTCTCACCACGCCTGCTCAGCAGCAGCTAAATTTGTTTTTAAATGCGGCTTCAATTTGACAAGAGACCAAAACATGGAAAAGTTGCATTTAAAGGAAAAAAAACATACTTATTGACATGCCCCTTTACGGTCTTTTTTTGACCCAATGAAAACAAAATTAATGCTTGAAATAAGCAAAACATATTTAAGCATCCCACCTGGTGAGGGCCAGACCAGTTGGCTATCCACAAGCCTGGTCTAGAAGCTTAACTATAGGGATTGCTCATTGTGCTTTTAGCAAATTGACGGTTAAAAAGTTGAAACTCCAGATAACACTTCCTGTGGTAGCCCTAGCCAACTGTCTCGCACCTATGAAAGTTCTACCAACACATCACAAATCAGTTACATACCTCCAGGTCCCAAGACAGCAGATCATAGTTCTCTGATTCAGTGTCAATCTGTGGAGCATTTTCAAAAGCCTTGTCAGAGTCCATTTCTGAAACTCTTGAGTAATTTTCTAGTGAGCCAAAGTTGATAGGAATAAACCACTTGCCCCATTTGTGAGATCCACTGACAAATTTCATGCACGATTCCTTTGTTACAGGAGTAACGGGCAACCAAAAGGAACAATTCTGTGAAATGACAGTAAAAGTTTTTAAAACTCTCATGGTGCCTTTCATAGATAGGGCTGCCAATAAAGAAAACATTATTTTATTATTTAATTATTATTTCTATTACGTTTTTTGGGTCAACTCTAGGTGTGAGGCATTGTTGACCTTTGCTTAAGATATTGATAGCAGTGAAAATGAAACTTTACAATAAAATTGTTTGGAATTAGTAAAAGGTACAATAAGGATCAGTAATACTTTAAAGTTTACCATACAGTGAGGTTCAAGTCTTTACTTACAGGACAAGGTTTGGCACAGTGTTTAGAGCCCTCAACTTTCCCCAATGAGGCCTGTATTTGAATTCCTCAACTCCGCAACAAATAGCAACCTTTCACAGCTAAGAGTGACATAGATTTTTACCAATGCAAGATGATTTAACCCTTCAATGGGGGATTCCAAAGTTAAGGGTAAATACTATCAGGGCATTTTACCAGAAAGCAGCTAAAATGCAAAAAAAAAAAAAAAAGATTGAACAGCAGAGCTGAGTCGCCATCAGCCATGACCACAAAGTATTTCACAGCACCCCTCCCCATTTTCCGCCCCAACAATACCACCAGCTATGCAGGCTAATCCCTCCATTCCTCTTCATTCCCATTCATTTACCTTCCACCCATCGACAGGATAGTATGCCTGATCATGGTGCCATGGTGTTGCACGATTTGTCCCCGGATCTTTGGTGAAGACATGTTCGTGGTAGAAAACAGTAATCTGCAAATAAAATCAAACTAAGGTAACCATTGGTGAATGATCGAGGGTACACTCTTGACAAGACTAGAATTTAATTATGATCTTAATTTTCATTAATTTATGACATGCCTTTTTGTTTAGAGAGAGATTAACATTTTTTTCCCCGGTAAATATTTTTCCTGTGACATAAACAACATTTTAACCATTATATTATTAGATTTATTATTATTAACCCATTGACCCCTGAGAGTGACACTTAACAGATTTTACTCTGTCTAATGCCAGACCATTTTACTCGTCAATGAGGCGCATCCTGGGGCGTTTGAGGTGTGAATGAGTTAAGAGAGCAGGGACGGCACAGTGTTCATGGAGCACTCCATCCCACCAATGCGGCCCAGGTTAGACTATCAGACTTGACATTACATGTGGATTTAGTTTGTTGGTTCTCTCCTCTGACATGCTCTAAAACTGAGCCCAACCTACTATTTGAGCTAAATACAGTTGACACTTTAATAAGGTTCATTTTAATACTCCTTGAATGTACTTTTGAATCCAAAAAAGTATTCTTGTTTGATCATTAACTATTTTTTCTATGTTAGGTTCTCAAAGCAAAAACAGGTAGTTCTACTCTGGGCAGACTTTCATATACCAGACTTAAATGGCAGAAGACCATTGTTATTCAAATTAGGTCTCGCTAATTAGGTATTGTTATTTTTGCTTTGTTCTTTTGTTTCATGGACATTAATTATTTCGGATCTGGTATATGAAAGACCAGCCCCTATTCTAGAGGCTTAAGCTACTAGGGATTTAAAAATTTTCTGAAGGTTTCTTAAGCAACTGATTTTGACGTAACTTTTCAGCGAAACGGTATTGGCAATTTTTGTATTGCCTTTTGCATTTTTTATGACCAGGTCTAGGTACAAAACACAGGTGATCATTATTTTTACAAAATGAACGCAGAAACAACACTAGCTAACAGTTTACCAAATTGAATGCTAACATTAGGCCAAAAAACTTTTGTTTAGGCCGACTTAGGCCAAAGGTTAGCTTTATAATGTATGCTTAGGATTCTTTCTGTATTGGTAAAACAATGACTTGTGACCTGTAACCTGTGTTTTGTACCTGACAATTTTTTATGAGATAAACTAAGAATAAAGCCAAGATCCGAGCCAGGATTTGAGCCAGGATCTGAGCTAGGATCCGAGCTAGGATCCGAGCCAGGATTCGAGACCTAACCGAGACCTAACTGAGACCTAACCTAACCTAACTGAGTCCTAACCTAACCTAGCCGAGACCTGCCCTAACCTTAACTAGACCTAACTAGACTAGAACCAACCTAAATAGACCTAACTTAACCGAGACACTCGAGAATAAATAGCAGAGAAAGCTCATCTTAGCTCGAATCCTGGCTGGAATCCTGCCTCGGATCCTAGCTCGAATCCTGGCTCGAAGTTTAGGTATCCTCATTCTTTATCTCCTACCAAAGTTTGGTTGGCAATTTAGACAAAGAAATCGGTAGAAAGTCAAAACACGTCAAAAAATTGAAAAATACTGACACTCTTTGTTCATCCAACTGTATTGAAATAGTCCTGAACATTTGAGCTGAATTGGACAACAACTATTTGAGTTGTAGCCGGGTCCAATAAAAAATTGAAACATAAATGCCTTCATAACAGTTGCTTCCAAAACTGCTACCGCACGATAAAAAATCGTTACCTTGGATTTCATAAGTTTTCCAGCTATTTCAGCTGCACGCGATTCGAAAACATACTCCTCAAACTCTGGAATATTTCTCCAGTTGAAGTAATCGTTGAAGTAAAATGTCTCAGAAACGTCGCTTCGAAGCCACGAACTTAATTCACTGGGATTCCTGTGATTTTTTGCGATGCCCTTCTTCAGCTTTTCAACCCATTCTTTGAAAACACCCCGCAAACAAACGGCTCCTTCGTCTTGAAATGTCGTTATTTCCTGAAATGTTACAATATGCCTGGAACAAACTCTCGTGTACTTAAGCAGTGGGTATTCCGAAATAGCGGAAAGAGCTAAAACACGAAAGGCCATATTCTTCGCGTCTAAAGAAACTTGCAGGTCCACGTGGCCGTAGGGTGTTTTAACCGCTAATGGCCGGCAGACCATACAGTCTGAATCCCGAATAGTGATCCCGGATCCCGAGTCTACGGAGTCCAGACCATCAAAGCGATGACCAGTGAAACTAACCAAGGAAAAATGGAACGACATTTTTTCCGCAAAAGTGAATTTCCAACCGGTCCGAAACGTTCCATTTACGTTTCGACCTAAATTTCCGTTACATTACAGTGAAGTGGGACTGGAAACGAAAGCACGGTTCGGTCGGACCGGATCGACCGGTCAAAGACGGTGGTCCTAAATATTCCGGTCGGACCACAGGCGGCCCAGAGTCGGAAGGTAAACAATTATAAGGATTTGTATGGGAATCTTGATAACAGACTGAAAAAGATATTTACCCGCAAAAGTTCTCGATAAAAAAGCCGTACTTTATTGTCATGGTGAATTTCTTGCTTTTTGTGTGGTTTTTTGCCTGATTGAATGCGATTTAAGCGACTTCTCAAATTCCCGAGTCGTCACTCTTCCCTAAATAAAGGAAAGGCTGGCAACTCATTTCTAACTTACCTCAGATCTCGCCGAAAAAATTCACACTTCTCCGGCATCAGTCACGCTCAAACTCCGGCGATGGCTACAAGGATAAATTTACTTCCCCTTGACCAAGTTTCAAGGTCCAGCGAGTATCCATCGCTGAGAAAATGCGAAAAATATTCAAATTTTCAAACTCCTTCGAGGCTCGCTAACAACCAATTTTGACACGGCTGGTCAACGGTTCACCGAGCCTCCATACGGTGAGCGCAAACCTACGCAAGTGTACCCATAGTTGGGCAGAGCAAAACAAATCCCAGACTCGTCCCCAAATACCTGCCTGGGGTCATGTTCGAGTTTCTAAATCGGCGAACGATATTAAAAGTTCCACACTGAAACCTTAAACACAGCTCCCATCGCTTTGGTTGCCCCACCGCAGGTTATAAATCCGGATTTTCATCGAACTCCGTAAGTACTGAAGCTGTTTGAAGCCTCGCGCGTGCAAAAATCACCTCGTCCGATGACACTTCGACACCACGGCTGTTTTTTTGTTGTTGTTGGAAAAAGTATAGTTTTGTTAAGTGAATTACTTTGAGCCAAAGAAATCACCGCACCGTAATTTCTACTGTCCAAAAAACAGACAAGCGAGATTGTAACTCGGATACCTTTCAGGTATTCCGAGTAATAATCGTTGCTTTTCGATCGATATCGCTTGATGCACCGGTGTGAGAAATAATTTTGAACATTTCAACGCAACTGGAAGCGCAAAAACAAAGCACAGATGATTTCAACGATGGCATTTTCCCTGGACTCTCAACAGAAAAATGTGTCCAAAAGGCTGAAAAGGTGCAGCGACCTTTTCACATGAATTTCTTCTGCAGTCATGATAATGTGAGTTGTTGACGGATGAAAAACAGGATTGTGTTTCATACATGTACGTACTAGTAAATACCTTCGACTGCGTTTCAAACTCCATCCAAACAGCTTCAGTACTTACGGAGTTCGATGAAAATCCGGATTTATAACATGCGGTGGGGCAACCAAAGCGATGGGAGCTGTGTTTAAGGTTTCAGTGTGGAACTTTTAATATCGTTCGCCGATATAGAAACTCGAACATGACCCCAGGCAGGTATTTGGGGACGAGTCTGGGATTTGTTTTGCTCTGCCCAACTATGGGTACACTTGCGTAGGTTTGCGCTCACCGTATGGAGGCTCGGTGAACCGTTGACCAGCCGTGTCAAAATTGGTTGTTAGCGAGCCTCGAAGGAGTTTGAAAATTTGAATATTTTTCGCATTTTCTCAGCGATGGATACTCGCTGGACCTTGAAACTTGGTCAAGGGGAAGTAAATTTATCCTTGTAGCCATCACCGGAGTTTGAGCGTGACTGATGCCGGAGAAGTGTGAATTTTTTCGGCGAGATCTGAGGTAAGTTAGAAATGAGTTGCCAGCCTTTCCTTTATTTAGGGAAGAGTGACGACTCGGGAATTTGAGAAGTCGCTTAAATCGCATTCAATCAGGCAAAAAACCACACAAAAAGCAAGAAATTCACCATGACAATAAAGTACGGCTTTTTTATCGAGAACTTTTGCGGGTAAATATCTTTTTCAGTCTGTTATCAAGATTCCCATACAAATCCTTATAATTGTTTACCTTCCGACTCTGGGCCGCCTGTGGTCGGACCGAACCGAAACGGACCTTTCCATTTTGAAATTTCCGGAAATTTTGGCTTAATGGAAAGCACCCTAGGATTCACGGGCTCCACCGAAATGGTTCCCTGATTCCATCGAAAACAGGAGATTCCTGATCCCATACAATGATTCCGGATTCAAGCTCTGGAATCCGGATTCCAAAGCCCCATTCCAAATTTTCGATTACTTCACATCTGCGAGAGCTAGGAAGACAATTACTTTTCAAAGGAGGTATTTTTGACAAGAGCCCATTCCTTTTGAATGGAAAAACCAGTCGTTCCGGTGGGACGATGGAATAGGTCATACTCCTCTTTTCTCTCTGGCGGGTGGCGGGTGGTGGGTGGGTGGTGGCGGATGGCGGTAAAAGAAGTAAGATAATCTGATCAAACTGCTATTTGCAACGCGACGTTTCTCATTCCTGAAACGTTAAGAAAACTTCCCAACATTAACGTAGACACCCGAAATGTTCCAGTGAAAGGTATTTTTTGCTGGTTTCCAGTCCGTAAAATTCAGTTTTAGTCCTACTAAAATATGGCTCGAACGTAACATTTAGGGCCGTTACGTTGAATGGAACTTTTTTGCGTAGAAATTGCAATCCATTTTTTTACGTCTATGGTTAAGAAACAATTGGTCTGGTATTGTAAGTTATGCATAGGAAATTTTCCGGTATGCTTTTGACCGACATATTCACGACCCGCAAGCGTGTGACACACGTGGAATTCGTGTTTCGCGGTTTCTTTGGTACGTAATGGTGGTAACTGGAGGTCAGTTTAAAAATTGAACACAATTTTATTTTTTAAAAAATTCCGTTCAAAAGAGACTTTAGACGAGTTGAATTAGGTATTATTTGTCCGACCTGTAGAAAAATGGATAGCTAAAAACGAAGAAAAGATGAATGATGAATTTTTTAAAGTACATCCACTGAGTAGCACTTCTGCCAACAAGTATTGGTTTTTCTTTTTTTAATTCAATATTTATCCCGGCCCCTGAAGCCCGTTTCTCGAAAGTCCCGAAAACTCTTCGGGATCGAAAAAACATTGTGAAACTGCCAACCACTTGTTTTGGAAAGCCGATCTTTTAACATGTTTGCAAGGTAACAAAAACAAAAATTACTGTGAAATTTGACCTCTTAAATCCTCTCCTTTCTTGAGATATAGGGGAATTGAGACACCCGAAAATGGCCCGTAAAGTATCGGGACTTCGAGAACGGGCCCCAGGTAGACGAATTGATGGAAGTTGGAGCAATAAATTGATACCCCCACCTTAGACAATGACGTGCAACCTTTTGGCGAAGCGCTATCTTTGAAAACTTGTCACAACGCGCTGCTTTTTCTGGGTGAATATATTGTGTTTATTCAATGTACTTCTCAAGGAATATTGTCTGGTATATATATATATATATAGATCTTACGGCTAGCGAACTGAATTTAGCTTTTTTTTAGCTTCTCTCCCCTTTTTGAGAACAAGAACGTGGGAAGTGTTTTTGCCAAATTGTTTGCAAACCTCTTCGGCAAGAAGGAGATGAGAATACTCATGGTTGGACTCGATGCCGCTGGAAAAACCACTATCCTTTATAAACTAAAACTCGGGGAAATCGTGACAACTATTCCAACAATTGGTATGTTATAATACATTGCCGCCACTTTGTATCTTATACATGTTCGACAGGTGATTTGTATTTCCCCTTCGCCTTTTCCGGTCAGTGGCAATAAGAATAACGTTTTTTTTACAGGGTTTAACGTAGAAACAGTGGAGTATAAGAACATCAGCTTTACTGTCTGGGATGTCGGAGGTCAGGATAAAATCAGACCACTTTGGCGGCACTATTTCCAGAACACTCAAGGTCAGCTTAAAGTTTCATTGCTGTTTGTAAATTCGAATCAATCAGTCAATCGCAATCTTTATTTGTGTGTCTAGGCGTTCTACAGTCTCTGTTACAAATGTTGTAACGCAGACGTAAATTTTCCCCCTCTACCCCTTCAATGTTATGGGTTCGAGTTCAAAAACCAACCGGTAAACGCAATTTTGAAGGGAGAAAGGAGGAGGGGTACGTTGTTAATGGCTTTGATGCGATTTGTGGATTTATGTGTTGTTCTAGCGAAGTGTTAAACTATTTATGACCAAAGTTGTAGGGCCTTATGGTGTGGCAGGTACAAATCACAGTTCACAGGTCATTGTTTTACCAACACAGAAAGTAACCTAATTAGGCCTGAACAAAAGTTTTTAGGCCTAAGATTAGTTTTAATGAATGTTTAGGATACTTTCTGTCTTGGTAAAACAATGACCTGTGACCTGTACTTTGTAACTGCTGCCTTACGGTGCTAATTGGGGATACATTCAGGCCAGACCACAACACCGGGAACTCTATGCCCTGCTCATTTGAAATAGTGACCCTGAGTGTTTGTCCGGCCAGAGTCAGACTCAGGGTCTCCCCTGCACTCTAATTCTGTGCGCAACAAACTGAGCCAGCAAGTCGGTGGTTGGCTCAGTTTTACAGTAGCCTATATTAAGCATTGAATTTTACTAAAAGATCGTTGCCCTTTTTTTTTTTTGAAAAATCCAGCCTCTTTCTGGTTAGTTTTTCACTAGTTGCAATGCACTCTTTGTTTTGTGCACTATTCAGGTCTAATCTTCGTTGTGGATAGTAATGATCGTGAGCGAGTTGGCGAAGGGAAGGAGGAACTCATGAGGATGTTGCAGGAGGATGAACTAAGAGATGCTATCCTTCTTGTTTTTGCCAATAAACAGGTACAAATAATTTGCAAATCATCCCATTGAGTTAAACTGTCTAAGGAGTGGAAAATTGAATCAAACATGATCAACTATAAGCTAACACACAAAATTTGCACAGATAGGCTTAGTAGAACCTGAAAGATCCTTTTCTCATCGATCAAAACAGCCCCAAATCTCTGTTTGGTTCAAAGTTCAGGCCTCAGTTGTTCAAAAGGTGGATAATGCTAAATAAAATAAATCACTATCCACTGGAGAGCAAAATTGGTTTCCCTATTTAATCCTTTGATCAAGTAGTCCTTTCTGTAGAACTGTCTTCTTTTTAAGTGTTTTCCAATAGCAGACTGTATGAATGTTCAGCAATGTATTATTTTAAGAAGTGATGCTAGGATTTGTACCCAACACAATTTGCATCACAGAGATCAAATGAAATTCATAGACAATGCAATGGTGGTTAATTAGGGGGAGGTTTGGCCTCTACCACTTTGATTTCATTACTGATAAATGCTGGGCACAGCCAACTTTCAATTTTCTTCCTCAAATTGCTAAGATTTCTTTATTCAATGTTGGCCATTATGTCTGGTCTTAAGGGTAAATCAATAATTCTGATGGGTTTTCTCCCTGGATTTCACATTGTACTTTTACTTGGTCTTATGCACAGACAAAAGAAAGGCCTCTTACTGCACTATCTGAGACGCATCTACACTGTACACTGTATAACAAGTACAAACACTCGCCCCTGAGAACAGATCTTTTTGCTGCTTAATGTAACAACCTCAAACGGATGTTTCTGGAATTTGCAGTTGATTGAGACTACCATCTCAATAGTTTTGTTCTGGTCCTTGTCAGGACTTCATTACCCTGGCCTCGGTTGTTCAAAAGGTGGATAATGCCATTTTTTATCCAGTGAATAGTGATTTGTCCAGTGAAGAGCCCTGTCCACCCTCCCAACAACTGGGCCTGGTCTGTAACATTCCATACAGTACTTTTGGAAAATACAGTTAAGGTTTCTTTAGTTTTAGTTACTCCACTATTTCAGTAGCATTTCCCTGGTGATACCGTAGCAATATTTGCACTCCCTTTGTTTTTACTTGGAGTAACTTGACTCAAGCTGGACTAACGTGAATATATGACAGCTGACGAGATGTTCATGGGTTTTAATCACACATTTCTCACTTTCAGAGTCGTCTCAGGTGACTATCTCAGGTGACATATTTATCCCAAAGCTACTTTTCCCATTTCCCCATTAACCCTTCGACCCCTGAGA
This sequence comes from Montipora foliosa, assembly GCF_036669935.1. Classification (NCBI taxonomy): domain Eukaryota; kingdom Metazoa; phylum Cnidaria; class Anthozoa; order Scleractinia; family Acroporidae; genus Montipora; species Montipora foliosa. The sequence continues at coordinate 48,928,916 of NC_090876.1, forward strand.
GTGACACTTAATAAATTTTACTTAGGGCCTGTTCATATGGATGTGGGGGACCCCAGGTAGGTGAGGTACCCTCTCCCGGTGGGGTAACCAATCTCTCCTTACAATTTCTCTTTTTCTCTTGATTGTGTTCACATGAGAGGTGGGGTGAATTTTCTCCATGTGAATGCTGAAGGTGGGGTGCCCCACCTGACTGGGGTGATTTATCTTTAGTTTGAACATTCCACGAAAGCATTTGGAAACTACGGTGGCCCACACCTGCAACGGCAAAACTTACTTTTTCACGGCAAAACGTACTTTTCCACGGCAAAACTTACTTTTCCACGGCAAAACTTACTTTCTCACCGCAAAACTTACTTTTCCACAGCAAAACTTACTTTCTGACGGCAAAACTTTATTTTTTCACAACTTCACTTTCTGACGGCAAAACTTACTTTTCCACGGCAAAACTTACTTTCTGACGGCAAAACTTACTTTCTGACGCCAAAACTTACTTTTCCACGGCAAAACTTACTTTCTCACGGCAAAACTTACTTTCTCACGGTAAAACTTACTTTTCCACGGCAAACTTTCTTTTCTGAGGGTTTGCCTAAAATTGGGAATCCGGAAACGGAATTCGGAAACCGGAATACAGTGAAAGTAGTAGAAAGGCTAAAATTATCACGGAAAGCAATAAACTCAACGATGGAGATATTCACTTAGTAAGGTACTCCTAAATTCGACGATAAATAATGTTGATGAAGCATCTCGTTTGTGTGTATGTATGTTTTTAGTTAAAATATTTCACCAACAGGACTCTTGATTTCGACCGTTCAAAATTCTCAGTGGAGAGAAGCAAGGCTGCGTGTGCGCACCCACCCTGTTTGGTATTTTCTTTTCTTTCATCATCCAACATGTCTTTCAGTTCTGCAGTGAGGGCGGCCTCCTCCACCGTACACGCCACGACGGAAAGCTTCTGAACTTGACTCGTCTCCGCGACGAAGACAGTGCTATTAAGAGAGATGACCTTTGCCGACGACGCTGCCTTTGTCAGTCACGCAGAGAGAGGACAACAAGCGATCATAGACCGCTTCGCGACTGCCTGCCAGGACTTTGGCTTTACCATCATCAAAAAGACTGAGGTACTGGCAATGCCGGGGACCGATGCTGAGCCGACCATCCTGATCAGCAGCCAAGCACTCAACTCTGTGGACGCCTTCAAGTACCTTGGCTCAGCAATCACCTCCAATCTCTCCCTGAATAGTGACTTCAATGCTCTGTTTGCGTCCTCAGCACCCTGTTGTATTGGAGAGAGACGCGGCCTACATACACGAGACAAGAAGCTAGACGCACTCCACTTCAGATTCCTCCGCAAAATTCTTGAGATCACCTGGAAGGATAAAATCACCAACCAGGAAGTACTTGAAACTGCAGAACTGCCAACTATCAAATACCTCCTCTCAGAGCGTAGACTACGCCGTTGGCTAGGCCATTGGCCCCGAGCGCCTTCCAAAAGACCTACTCTATGGACAGCTGTCTCAAGGAAAACGATCAACAGGACGGCCTCTTCTTCGCTACAAAGACGTCTGCAAACGAGACATGAAGGCAGCCACGTTGAATCAGTGTCGGCAACTCGGAATGGCTGGCTGACGACCGTGTTAAGTCGAGGGTAGCTGTAAAGACTGGCTGCAAACGGGCAGAGGTAGAGAGGATGAGGACCTGGGTGGAGAAGAGACAGAGGAAGAAGACTTCCACGCGTCGAACGCGATAATTTACGCAGTGTTCACACTGCCACAGGCCTTGCATCTCTAGAATCGGTCTTCGCAGTCACGAGCCTAGATGAATATACCAATGATCCACTGCCTGCAAGGCAGAAGGAGGCCGTGATATATGTACTGTGAACGAAGTCGTAATCCAACAGCACTTTTCACAGCATTTTCTCTTTAGAAATTGATCGAATGCATTTCTTTTTTTTTTTTATCAAGAAAGTTGTGACAGTTATTGCACCCAGTATAGAGTGAAGCGCCTGGAAGATCGATAACAGACCCAGTATATTTGTGTTAAGAGACTGAGATCATTTTCCATTCCGATGTGTTGACCGTGAGTTCAACTAGACTCTCTCTGGCTGCACTCGTATATGCGTATGATTCGTCATTTTTTTCGGTGGAATAGTCACACTTTACAACAGGGAAAAATGAGTTTCTTCAGGCTGAATCTCCCAAGCGTTATCTGAGCTTACAGCGGTTATCAGTCACACGCCCTCAACGATTTTGTTTTCATTTTTCGAAACTAAATTGATTGATTGACGTCCACCCAAATTCATTTTCGAAAAATGAACCAAAAAGTCGTTGAGGGGCACGTGTGAATGGTAACCACTATAAGTACTTGGGAAGCAACTGTTTTGATTTGAAATAAGCTAAAAATTATTTTAGATGTTATCTATTTTCCTGTATGTTTTTAGAAAGAGGAATTTGAGACGAAAATTTTTCATTTCCGTGTGGTAAAATGCTTTTCCTTAAGTATTGTACGTATATAAGGATGCGTTCGATCGGCCTTATTCCGGTATAGGAATACATAGATTTGAAGTAAGAAATCCTTCGCTTTTACAGAGATTTACATGGAAATTGTCAAAAACCTACTGAAATGAAATTTTAAACATATCTTCAATATCCTAGTTGCTTAAAAACTACACCAAACATACTATTTCAAATCATCACTGCACCTATTTTTATTCCGTAATAGGGTCAATCGAACGAACTCTTAAGAGATCAACAAACGAGTGTAATCAAGAAAATCGAGCGCCCGAAGACAATTGCTGTAATATTTGATGTCAAAACATTATCACCCCACCATCAAGAAAAGGAAAAGCCCAGACAGTTGGATTCTCTTCCGGTGTTACGACATGAATCCCCTCCCAAAAGGAGTGAGCATGTGACAAATTACTCAACGAGATGAAAGTAAACATTTGTACGACGCAGGATCATTTTAAGTGACTTTGGTTCAAGTTCTTATTCCAGATTCCCCATTCCGGATTCCGGAACCGTAGAAAAGTAAGTTTTGCCGTGTAAAAGAAAGTTTTGCCGTAGAAAAGTAAGTTTTGCCGTGAGAAAGTAAGTTTTGCCGTGGAAAAGTAAGTTTTGCCGTGAGAAAGAAAGTTTCGCCGTGGAAAAGTAAGTTTTGCCGTGAGAAAGTAAGTTTTGCCGTGGCAGATGTGGGCCACCGTAGGAAACCTCACACTGGGGCTATAAATATTGCATGCGAAGGCTCACTTCTTTTACTATGGGTAGGCAGGCTACCTCACCTACCTGGGGTCCCCCACCTCATGTGAACAGGCCCTTAATCTAATGCCGGATGATTTTACTCGTCAATGGGGGGGCGTCCTAGGGCGTGGAGATGTGAATGGGTTAAAGCTTTATAGCAGTTACCATTGAATGGGAGAAAAAGTAAGCATGTGGACCCAGTCACAACTAAATGAGTTACCATTTCCTTGTGCTTAGAATTTTAACAACACTATTTGTTACCTTTCAGGATTTACCAAATGCGATGAATGCTGCCGAAATTACGGATAAGCTAGGGTTGCACAACCTGAGAAATCGACAATGGTACATACAAGCCACTTGTGCAACAAGTGGTGATGGCTTATATGAAGGACTTGACTGGCTGTCAAATGAATTAAAGAATCAGAAGCAGTGATGACAAACAAAGACACACAAGACACCGTCATACAGGAAAAGTTAGAAATCTTAATAAGAACATGTACATGTACTTGTAAATTTTTCATACTGAAAATTTAACTTGCAATTTCGTTAGTTTGAATAAAATGAACTTGTTCTTATTTATGCCAAATTGCTCTCAAAACGATGTGACTTAATTTTTTGATCTTACGAGATCCTAAATCTTACAGAACTTGCATCTTGTTTTTTTTACCCTGTATCATAGTGGAGCTCTTGGGAGCACTATACTCATAGAAACCCATGAGTTTGCTTTTCTCAATGAAATCGTGCCTACCCCAACTAATAATAATAATCATCATCATCAAAACACCCAACGTGGCGGCCGTTTACAGCGTACATCTTCTTTTATTTTGTTTTTTTTATCAATAGGTTGGTCAAGCTTCAGATGGTTACAGCAGAAGCAGTGGAAAAAACTGAAATAAGCGTTTCCCAAGTTCAGGCACAATCGGCCAGAGATTCCTACAGCAAGAAGGCAAAGATAAAAAAGGGCAAAAAAGAAAAGAAGGATAAGAGAAAACACGTTGATGAGGGACACATCTGGAGACAAACAAAGGAGAAAGAGACATTACGGTGAAAGTGTCAAAGAGACAATGAAAATGATCGTAGTAGCCACAAACAGGACATAAACAGAGAAGAACGTGACTCTAAATCAGATAGCTACACACAATTCATCTGATGAAGATAGTCTTATGTCATCAAGCGATAAATGGAGAAGCAAAAGCGATGATAAACCAAAACGGAGACATGACATTAAATAAAATAAAAAATTGAATTTTGTTGTTTAACTGAACTTGTTTCACAGAAAAACCATGAAAAGCTTGCAAGCTTGTGGTGCCAGTAATGCACTTACATGTATCAATGTTAGGCCTGATAAGGGGGGGGGGGGGGGGGGTAAGATTTGGGTGGGTCATTTTACTTTTGAATGTCAATTTTTGGTCAAAATGCCAACCCTAGGGCCTGAGAAATAGGTCAAATCTGATAAGATGCACCCACCTTGGGCAAATAATATCCCTAATTATTACATGGCAAGAAATTCTCAAGCTAAATGGAGCACTGTGATTAGCTGGTATCGGGCGGGGTTTTACCATGGAAACGGTCCGTTTCCGTATTTTTTCTCTCCCGGGAAATTCAAGTCGAGCGAAACAACAAAAGCTTTAAAAAAGCGGAATTTATTTGACATGTATCAGGTTACCGTTCCAAGTTCACTGATGGAAAACGAAGATTACGAACATTCAAAAAGCGGAGAAGTTTCCGATCGCTCAATGAAATGATGCCATATAAATAAACAACTTACTAATTAAACCTCACTTAGTCGGGACGAAAACTTAACAGAAAAAACCTACCAAAATCACGTTGGGTGGGGCGGCTGTTTACCCCTGTATCCCCTCAAAATTCAAGTAATCCATAGAGCCGCAATGCTCATCGAAATCTTGAAGATTTCTTCCGTAAAAACTTCAAAACTAGTCGAGAAACTCTAGCCTACGTGCAGCCGTACCCTACCCCCGCATTGAAAGAGCAACAATGGTCCCTACAGGCACTAGCACCATTGAAATTCTGGTTATTGTTTGATCATGAGAGACCCTGTGAATAAGGTAAAGTAAATAGCCTTGTGAATAAGGTAAATGTTCCGCAACCGCGCACAAACTACTTCAAAAACAGCTTTAGCTATAGGGGCTCAGTTTTGTGGAACAGTTTGCCTTCAGAACTAAGGAAAGCAGAGTCCCTCAATCAATTCAAACGACTGATTGAAGAGGCTATCTAAACCATTATTTTAAACACGGCATTCATGGAAAGCAGCTTTTATTTTATGATATTGTGTAGGATAGTTAAAGTAGTTTACGCAGTTTTATCTAGTAGTGGCATCCTCGTCTTGAATCGAAGAGGCGATGGTTAGCGCTGGGGATTTGGGCAGGATCTTGTATGACTGTGTAGCCCGATCCTGGAGTGGCAGTCTCTGTTGCAGGTGGCGCAGACGTGCCTTGTGGAAACGCGCGCAGAGGCTGCCCGTTCTTTCCTCGCCGCTCTCTTGCATGTAACCTGGACTCTAGCGTTCGCTTCCGCCTTTGAAACCCCCGCTTTGACACTTTGCCACCATGTATCTCGGTGTTTGGCGATGTGCTCCCTTGCACTGGTGTCGATAAGTGCAGATCGCAAGTCTCGCTTGTCCTTGTAGCGAAGCAGCGGTCGACCCACGCGACGGACGCCCTCCCGCAGTTCTCCATGAAGGATTTCTCTCGGCAGGCGGTCAAGCTCCATGAGATGTGCATGGCCGAGCCATCGAAGGCGTCGCTGAATGAGCAGTGATGGCATGCTCAGTGAGCCAGCGCGCTCCAGGCCCTCTGTGTTGGTAGCTCTGTCTTGCCACCTGATGTGCAGCCGGCGCCGAAGGCAGCGGAGGTGGAATCCGTTGAGTCGCCGCTCTTGTCTGGCATAGGTCGTCCACGACTCGCTGCCATAAAGGAGAGTCGACAGGACACAAGCTTGTTAGACGCACATCTTGGTCCTTTCTCTCAACAGGTCATTGCCCCACACTCGCTTGTTGAGTTTGGCCATAACAGCAGCTGCTTTGGCGATCCTGTAGCTGATCTCAGCATCGAGCGAAGTCGAGCTTGACACGGTGGAGCCCAAGTAGGTGAAGGTGTCCACAACCTCCAGCTCCGTGTTGTCGATGGTGATGACTTGGGGGGACTCAGCACCTTGCGCCAGGATGTTGGTCTTCCTGAGGCTCATGATCGTCAGCCCAAACTCCTTGCAGGCGTGGGACAGCTTGTCTGAAGCACCTCTGTCTGCAAGCAGAAATCACTTAAAGATATAGTTGGTTTATAATTTCTAATTGTACATATGGTTTTTAGAGAAAAGATCATGACAGACCTGCTCTGACTTCCCTCCATGTCTTTGGGGTTGCGACGATGTAATATGCTCCTTCAAAGTTTTGCTCCAAAGAGTATGCCTTTATTTCTCTCTTCTGTATGATATGATAGGAGGCGTTTTGTAAATGCTTTTCAGAATTGGCTGATTGTGTATTAAAATCCATTTTTGCATCAAGAGTTGTTGAAGGTTTTTGTCTGCTGGATGATATGTTGTGACAGATGCCGATTGCCTCCGGTAAATTTTACTTCAGACAATGTGCCAGCCGCGGGCTTCGAGTCGCGTTTTAAAATTTGAGATGGCCTCCTGGAAATGTGTTTCCGGTCGCCGTGTGGTGTTCATTGTGAAAGAGACTCTTTTTCATCGTTTTATCGATTCGTTTGGGACACTAATAGCCGCCTGACATTACTGGCAGGGCTTCGATTGCGCGGCAAGCGGATCAAAATGAAAGAAAAACCTTTGCCCTTGAATTCTACGGTGGAATTTTAACCGTGGGAACATTTTAACCAGGAATATTTGACTCCATTTGGTGGGCTCCTGAGAATTGAGTATCCAGCCTTGGTATTTTACTATAACCGTTGACAACCGAGGAACTGATAATGGGTTCATGATAATGGCTTAATTCGCGTCGAATCTGGAAAATAAAACCATACAGGGAGGAAGCGACCCACAGTGGCAATAAGGTTAGGCTTTTTAATTGAGAATTTGTTCGTAAAATTATCTTCTCAAGTTTTTTATCGGGGTTCCCACACAAATCATTTTTTCTTGTTGGCTTTCCTTCCGCACTCAGCTTGCCGTACCTGTGATGTGTAGAGCCTTGGGCACCATGTGGTTGTCTATATTGTAAGGGCCTGGTACAAAGAGAGCAATGAATTGATACCCCCGTCTTAGAAATTGACGTGGCACATGTGACGCGCCCAATAGAAACGAGCACCTTCTTCCCGGTGAATTTCCTTGCTGTCAAGAAACCTTACTGAAACTCGTTTCAACGCGTATCTATTTTAGGGTGAATACTGTTGTTATTCAATGTTGTTCTCTAGCCATATTGTCCGTTGTTAATGGTTCTTATCGCTAAGAATTGAGTGTTTTTTTAGCTTCCCTATCTAGTGAATTTGGAACATGGGAAGTGCCTTTGCCAAACTGTTTTCCGGCCTCTTCGGAAAGAAGGAGATGAGAATACTCATGGTAGGACTCGATGCCGCTGGAAAAACCACTATTCTTTATAAACTAAAACTCGGAGAAATCGTAACAACTATTCCAACAATTGGTAAGTTCAATACATCGCCGCCATTTTAATTTGGTTTGGATTAGTTCTACAGTTAGATTCCATATCACCTTCGCCTTTTCCGGTCACTGAAAATGGGAATAACGATTTTTTTTACAGGGTTTAACGTAGAAACAGTGGAGTATAAGAACATCAGTTTTACTGTCTGGGATGTCGGAGGTCAGGATAAAATCAGACCACTTTGGAGGCACTATTTCCAAAACACTCAAGGTCAGCTTCATTGTACTGTCATTTGTAAATTCGTGACATTGTACTGTTGCCTATATCGAATATTGATTTAAAAGATCTTTCCGCTTTTTGTTTCGAAAAAGTCTAGCTTGTTGCAGGTCGTTTTCATCAGTTGCATTTTGCTATCTGTGTTTTTGCAGGTCTAATCTTCGTCGTGGATAGCAATGATCGGGAACGAGTTGCCGAGGCAAGGGATGAACTTAACCGAATGTTGAACGAGGACGAACTTAGAGAGGCTATCCTCCTCGTTTTTGCCAATAAGCAGGTATGAATAATTGCAAATCAGCCCATCGATTTCTCTTCTACAAGAGTTATCAAACGCAGGATGGTGACTAGCTTAGTAGAAAATTGAATCAAACGGAGATAGTACAGGCCCCAGTTGTTCAAACGATGGATAGCGCAATCCACCAGATAAATCACTATCGAGTGGATAACTCGATTGGTTTCGCTAGAGTTCATCCGCTGGATAGTGATTTATCCGGTGGATAGCGCTATCCATCCTTTGAACAACTGGGGCCAAGTGATAAGAGCAAACTGAGACAAAGGCAAAGCAGACCGTGAAAGTTCCTTTCCTTAGTGATAAATACAGCATGGAATCTTTGTGTGATTCAAAGTCCAGGGATAATCTTAGTTGTGGATGGTAATGATAGAGAACAAATTGATGAAGCGAATGATGAACTCAGAGATGCTATCCTTCTAGGTTTTGCGAACAAGCAAGTAAGGTGTACCAACAGTATACCTTGTGGCCTTGATCCTGCTTGTACTTCCATGAGTGGCTTGTAGGACTAGACCATTCAATATCATAGCCATGCTTGCAAAAGTGCATGTATGTGTGTACAGCATTTTTCACAGCCACATAGGTGCCACCGGTTCACACATACTATTGAAGCAGCTAGGAAATGGACTGATTTCATGTCATTTGTCAGGTCCAAATTGAATTTGGCTATAGAAAGCAAAACTGATGCTCAGGACTGTTTGACTGATGTTTTTGAAGCATGATTGAAAGAAATCCTCAGATTCGATTGGAGGCAGTACTCGACTTCAAGAAAAAACTTAGTGTAATGAAAGCGAGACCAAGCCAAAAAACAGAGGTCAAAAAGCGGCCTTGACAGCCATAGATGGGTAAAAATTGTGGCAAAAAGACCTTTTCATGGTTTCTGATGCCATATTGGTTGGGGCAAACACGGCTTAAATTACAGTTAATGTAATAATACTTTATTAATAATACTTTATTTCTTAAAAATGCATGTCATGCAAGTCTCAATGCTTTTTACAAACTCAGGTTAAAACAAAAAGATAAAAAATTAAACATTAATTTTATAAAATCTAAAAATTTACGAATATGGAAATCAAAAAGCTAATTTTAAAAGATAATGTTTTAAACTTCTTTTAAAGTCATCAATGGAACTTTTGTTAAGGAAGACAAGTCATCAATGGAACTGTTGTTAAGGAAGACTGTTCCATAATCTGGGGCTGCAACACTGAACATTTGATCACCAAAACTGTATGTTCATGATTTTGGGATCTTAAGAAGGCCTTTATGGCATGATCTCAGTCTATGTACAGGAGTATATGGGACAATAAGTTCTTTTATGTAGCTGGGAGACATACCATTTAGTGCTTTGTAGACAGGGAGAGCGGTCTTAACTTCATTCTTGAATTTATGGGAATTTTGCCGATTTTGAATCATTATAAATCCTTGAAGCTCTGACAATTGTGGATAGCGAGAATACTTCCCAAAGCACTTCTATTGAGATTATTTTCGTAAAGTATGGCGATCAGAATCAAGCTTCAGTACCGCTTGGAAGTATTGACCCCTTTACCGCGTCATTGCCGCGTCACCCTGTCGCGACTTTCCCTCGGTATTCCCGCGGCAGGCCGCTTTTCTGCCGAGGGAAATTTACGGCTAGGCTCCAAAGTTGCCGCGGGAAAGTCAACTGAGGTAAACCCTCGGTAATTAAAATTCCGCGGTAGAGTTGGGTTTCCGTTAACTTTGTGTTTCGGTTAGCTATTGTAGATTGTAATGTTGAAATCCCACCGAACAACAGAAACTGACCAAGTTTCGGCTGAAAATTGCGAACAGCAAAGAGGGTTATAGCCGCTAATCATGCACCTTGGTTTCCTTTTCCTTTTACATGCGAAAAGAATATCCGTACTGTAGCTAGATTCCGACCACATTGAAACCTTCTTTGCGACATGCATTTGTATTTTGATTGCAGTGATTATTTCGAAGACTTATGGTGGACTATTCATTCGAAGGTTCGACGCTTGTCCCACTTGGGTGGACTTCGCCGTCATTTTATACATTTAAGTTTATGGGAGAATATGTCCGCTTGTTTTTTGCAGCTCAGCGCACGGAACATACATTTATTCATTTATTATTTCGATATCCTGCAAACAGGAGAGGGTTTTGACAATATTTACAAACTGAAAGCTTACATGTTCAGGGTGAACGGCTCGAAAACCTTGCGTGACCAAGTTACGACTTCTTGTGGTTTCCTACTGCAGTATTACTTTCTAAGGTTGTTTAGTGTAACAAATCACAAAAAAGAAAAACACTCCAAGGAAAGAACCCAGGATATCAAACCCCTGAAATAATCGAAAATTATTTGATCTAAACTGAAAAGATTGTTTTCGTGCTCTGGGTAATCATTGGTGCATATCGGCGTGGTTATGCAAATTTATCACGAGTGGACGCCCGCTGCGAAAAGAGTTGCATGTGAAAGCGCAACGTGAGCACTGGAGCAAAGATGGTTCGAACATTCTTAAAGTTTGTTTCGCTTGCTGGTTTTGCATTTGTTAAAATTCGTATGCAAACGATGAGCGTTCAGATAAGTAAGAGACTTCTTTTCTCCACTAACTACAGTCTATTCTTAACTTTGTTTTCCATGCGTAATCAACATGCTGCAATTAAAAAATATTTATGGAAGTCAATTAGACTATTGCACGACTGATAAAACAACGTGAAAATGTATTTTGCTGCAATTGCTATGATATAACAATTTATTGCTGATGAAAAGCAATGAAAAAAGAAACCATTCTTAAATTATTCATCGGTACGTTTGGTCTCAAAATAGTACCGACAAAGACTCCGATGCCTCGGAAGAATGTTGCGATTAAAATTGAAATTTGACAAGTTTAACAATAATACAATGTATGTGGAAGGAATACCTGCTTTTAACCAAAATGGCGATGATAAAACGAAGACAATCGCACAAGTTTGAATTTCAGGTCTCCAAATAAAATAAAGTCAGGCTTAGACGAAAAGAGATACAATTGAACCTTTTTCAAAACCAAACAAATAATTTCTCATGCACACATACAGTATTATAACCTGGAGAACAACGAGTGTTGCGTTGGCTGGATAATCAAGCTGTCGCTTACACTGTATCTTTAAAGAAGTCTTCAGTTTTACATTATGTAAAGATTATAAAATTTGAGTCCTTACGTAAATGGCACACTTTCTCATTTTGATTACAATTTCTTGCATTACGAATCGATTCTTCACACCATGAGATATAAAATTTGACAGTGTTCCGCTTACTTTACAAGAGCAATAGATCATTGTTCTTTCCCGCGGCAAGCCTTGTCTTTTCTCCCGCAGCAAATTTCCCACGGCAAAGTGCACCTCGGTTTTACCGAGGGAAAAAAATTTGCATACCTCGGTGCCGCGCGTCCACTACCTGCGGCAAAGACGAGGTATTGCCTCGTCCCTAGGGGTCAATACTTCCAGGCGGTACTGTATAACGACTGTAAACAAAATTTGTAAATATCATATAAACCCTTGTAGGCAAAATTATGCAAATTCCCGCGAAATTTGAAGTGACATGAGATTTCTAATATCCAATTTTCAGATGTTGTACCTTGTGCAATGACCTAAATTTCTGTTGAGTGAATGATATTAATACAACGACTAAAACTATTTTAAAATATTTGAAATCTGCCTTTTTGCAGCAGAGTTATAAAGGTTTGAATTGGGCCAAAATCTCATACATTCACTGTAATTTAAGCCACATTTGCCCCCCAACCAGGATAGCATCAGAAAGCGTGAAAAGGTCTATTTTAAACAGGGATAGCATTAACGCAAAAATAGTGCCTTTTTATGCAAATATAATCATAAAGTGCATCATCAAAATTTTATTGTCCTAGGATGGAAGGCACTGTCAGACCTAAATTGCTCACATAAGTTGCTTTGATTTGTCAGTATATTCAGTTGCTTGGGCAACATGCAATAATAATAATAATAATAATAATAATAATAGTAATAGTAATAGTAATAGTAATAGTAATAGTAATAGTAATAGTAATACTACTACTACTACTACTAATAATAATAATAATAATAATAATAATAATAGTGGTGGTGGCCATGGCCACTGACATGATTTATGCTAAAGCTATGCTTTGTACCAGTTCTCATTGGGCAGGAAAAAGGAAACATGTGGAGCCAGTAACAACTAGTGAGCTAGCATTTCCTCGTGCTTAAAATTTTAACAACACTGTTTGTTCCTTTGCAGGATTTACCAAATGCAATGAATGCTGCAGAAATTACGGATAAGCTAGGGTTGCACAGCCTGAGAAATCGACAATGGTACATACAAGCCACTTGTGCAACAAGTGGTGATGGATTATACGAAGGACTTGACTGGCTTTCAACTTCATTAAAGAATCAGAAGTAATGATGACAAACAGACGCGCATGATACCATAATACAGGGAAAGTAAGAACTCTTACAATGTTTCTAGAAGTACCCCATTGGATCTTTCATAGTAAATTGTGTCCCTGCTCTATTTTCTTAGACTGTTTTTTTTTTTGGTGGGTGTTTTGTGCTATTAATTTGTCCATAAAATTTGTAGCACAAGACAGCAGAAATTTTGAATGACTTTCCAGTATTGTTGTATATTACTAGTTTAGGATGCGATCACTATATTGTGCATTAGAATAATAGTAATATTATTATTGTTGTTATACATGAATAAAAGCAAACTATTTCCTCTATCTGTAAGCTAGGCGCAAAGGATGTTTTGTAAATGGTCAGCAATTTCATTTTTCCCATTTGAGCTCAGAAAGGATTGTTACTTCAATATGTACCTTAACACACTGAGCAAACTTGAAACTGAAATGTCTTGCTTTTGCACTTACCCCACTGAGGATGTAAGAGCAGAACCTGCGGGCTGTTGTGCAATTTCAGCTGATAATTCTGATCTCAGCCCTGCTTTCTGTCCAAACTGGTTTGATACATTGTTATTGTTTAAGTTGTGACCATAGGGTTGCATTGGTTGATGATTCCTTGTTTCTTAAGCCTTAATGTTTTGACCTTACGATATCCTAAACCTGACAAATGTGGCATCCTGTTTTACATACTCTGTATCATGTACATTGTACAAGATAGCTTGACACACAACACGCATGGGTTATTTTGCCAGTTGTTTGATGCAAGATTCTAATAAACGCCTGTGAGCATTGTAATACTAAAACCTATCATTGAAAATAATTACGCAATTTTGCCAGGATAGTGGCCATTTTTGTACAAAAGACGCATAATCCGTCCATATGAATTATGCGTCTCTCATGTTATCCATCTAGTGTAAAGCCTTGACGAACTATGTAAGATGCGTAATCCGTCTGGGACGAACTTAGGCAAACATTTTTTCTGTCTATGTTAAATTCGTCCAGTTTAGAGATAGGCACAAGATGCATTATGTGCCTGGATGAACTATCCAGTTTAGTGCAGCTTCGAAGATGTACTAGAGTGATAGTTTATTCAGATGCATTATGCGTCTTGTGCCCGTCTTTATACTCTAGATGAATTTAACAAACGCAGAAAAAAAGTTTGCCCAAGTTCATCTGAGACGAATTATGTGTCTTGAGTATAAAAAAGGTCAATGTCTTAATTTGATGTGACAAAACTGAGGAATAATGACAATACCATTTTGTGGGGCATTCATTTTGCCAACTCAGAAGAATGCTTGCAGATTTTTTAACTTCAAAAACAGTAAAAAAAGGAAAACAATAAAATTTGTAATAAGAGTTGTTACTGCTTTGTTGGAACTGAGAAGCTAGTGTGCTCTGTGCTTTTTTTCTTTTTTGTTGCAAAATAATACATCAGAATGATAAGATACGGTAAGAATTAAACAGGTAAAGTTCTTCAAATTTCCCTTTTGCTCCATTTTAAAGTCAAAAACAGGCAACAAGCCCAGCCTGGCATTTTGCAAGTTGACAATACTCCCTAGTGCTTTGAACTCTTAGGTTAGATCACGTAAAGAAACCATCAAAGCTGAACACCCAGCCCGACAAATCAAGAAGTAAGACCTGCCTTTCTGAGCAAACAAGACTGCTTCTTTGGCATGCATAGTCCAATGATAGTACTGGATGTTTATAGACCTTGAAAAAGGCGTTACAAACTTTGTTTTCAGTGGGGCCATGTTGACTGCAGCCCTAGTTTGTGTTAAGGGTTAGGCTCCAGGCATTACTTCTCTTGTATAGTTTTGTGCCTTTTTTTGAAGCAATCATGAGAGTCGTTTTATAAGTTAAATCCTGACCCATGTGGTTGCTTCAGAAGTGCTTCCCAATTCTTGTTTGCATCACATCTAAAATTGCTGCTGCTAAGTGCGTGTTTTAATATAATTAAATCCTGTGCAGTCTTGATAGGGAAGGGAAGTGGTTGAGGGTGCTTATGACATCGAAATGGTGTAGTTGGTTAAGTACCGTAAAAGTCTATGTACAAGCTGCACCCCCAATTTGGAGGCTCCAATTTTGGAAAAAAAAAAAGAGATGAAGTTCCAATGAAGTTCTCTTAGTAATCAAATAAGAACAAACAAGTACAGTCTCAAAACACCAATATGTACACAGTAGATGTTACGAGCTTTCATAACAATTAAGTCTTAAGATAAGGAAAGTTCCCTTTATCGCGTGAGGTTACTGTAAAAAAAAACTTGCTATTTTGATGCAAATTTTTTTCAAGATTATTACTTCGAACCGCTCCATTAATTAATTAAGCTGAAATTCAAAGGCAATTGAAACGATCTGCACAAGCGCTTTGTAGCCAAGCTTTGAAATGTGGAGAAGAGTCTGGGCAATGAAATTGTCTGCCATTTAAGCGAGTGCTCGCGGATATCTTGGTATTTTCTCGCACTTGGCTGAAAGATATGCGTCGCGGTGATTGGCCGCAGGGGTCATAGCAAACAGCTTTGTGGAGGAATTGAGATTTAAGCAGCCACCACTCATGAAAGAGGCACAACATGCTTTCTGTTTGTGGTATGTTTATTCAGTGACATCTTGAGAAATTTTTATGAATATTAATTAGGCCTTAGATAAGTCCAACCCCAGCTGTTTCCTTTGATAAGCCACACCCCCTATTTTTGATTTGAACTTTGAGAAAAAAAGGTGCGGCTTATAGATGGACTTTTACGGTAGTTGTTAATCTTTCAGTAATGAAAGGGTGTAGTACCCACAAGAGAGTAGTGACCTAGGGCGACTTGAACAATAATATTATTAATGGAGGGAACATAGTTTTTGACTGGTTAAGGATGCTGTCATTAACTTAACTCCAACTCTGTCTAGTAACTGTTGCATTATTGTTGTAAAGACTTGTGTTATTAATTTTTAATAAAAGTAATCGATGTACTTCCTGTTGCAATAATAATTGTTGTGAGTTCTGAAGTGTTGAAGAAATCGTAGTTTTCTCCTTGTGAATCGCTTTTTGTATTAAAAAGAATATTACCTTTGGATTCAAGATCTCTAATCTTATTCAAAGGCTAGGAAGAAAACTTAATTATTACTGTTGCTTGAGCATGCCATGTTTTTATCTGTGCAGTCTACTCAGCTCTATTAAAGAGGCTCGAAATCGTTTCTCCTTTCTTGAAACAAATAAACATATTCTGTTTTTAGATACAGTTAGGGTAATTATACCAAAACGAGATTTGGCCAGGTTTCTCACATCACATTTTCCTCCAAAATGACGTTACCATGGCAACGATAGAAGCTTTTTTTATTGAGCCTTGGAACGTTTGAAAAATCTTCCCTTTCAGCATTATCAGATACTACAAAATCTGTAGGTCAATTTTTCAGAAAAATCAGTTTTTTTGAAATGTCTCTAATTTCTTTTTTCACTTACAGAATGTTTTTAAATTTGGAAGACAAACGCTTTAAATTAATCTAAGCTAACGTGCAAAAAATGAAAAAAATTCACCGTCCGGAAGCAGAGATATAAACGAGTAAAGTTGCAATATCAGGAAAAATGAGTGGGTTACAAGATCAGCATTTATGCATGCGTCACCCGCTCATTCGAGTGCACCCGCGAGTGGAGCTATAGGCCAACGCAAACGGATTTAAGTGACCATCAAACAGTTTGTGTTCAATTTTCGTAGTTGTCGCAAATAGACAGTCCATTTTGAATCATGAGCTGATTGCGTGTGTGGCTTACGCGCGCGCGCGCTCAGTGTTCCGCTGGAAACTGAGCAAGAAGGGAGCGCAACTCAACCAAAGCGTATTTATAGCTATCCTGACATTGAACTCTCGCGGATTTGGGGTCTTCAGTGGAAAAACCCTTCTTGTCCTTCCCCACTGCAGAAATTTTTTTTAAATTTTAGTATGTAGTATGAAGTTGTGGGAAGCGAGGTGCCTCATGGTTAGGATCGAGTGGTCCGGGTTCAGTGGTCTGGAATTCGGTGAAATGATTCAGTATTTCATCGGTGTTTGGACTAGCATCCCCATCCAGGGGGGAGTATAAATACTCCTAGTCGCTTCATGCTACGGAAACCGGAGATAAGCGCCGGCCTGATGGGCCTTCTGGCTCGTAAGCAGTGATATAGTATGTAGTATGAATTGTTTCATCTAATGCAGTGCAAATGGAATAAATAAATAAATAAATAATAAATAATTATGTTCGGAACAGTTTCTTTAATGGTGGCGTTTCTGTTGATGTCCAATACAATCCAAGAAAGGTTTGTATGTAATATTTATGATATAAACACCAATGAAATACCACGTGAGCTTTCGCGCGAAAACATGATATCTTCACACGTAAAGATAACATGTTATTTTCAAACGTGAAAAGATCACTGTTGCTGTGGTTACATATGAAAATCGCGCCTTTGGATGCCTTTCGTGAAATGATTCAGTATTTCATTGGTGTTTATAATTATAATAAATAGAATATTAAATGGCCGCTAAGACCCTAAGATCCTAAGAACCCGAATGCTCGAAAACTCGGAAACGAAGAAAGAACCCCAAAACCCTCAATTTTGCTAACCCTAGGCCTAACTAGGCCTAAAGTTGGTTTTTAGGCCTAGGTTTAGCCCAATTGAGGGTTTTGGGGGTACTTTATTCGTTTTCGGGGTCTCAGGAGTCTTATGCACTAGTCATTTGTTTCCCCCACCCCTTGACCCCTGGGGATGGGTAGGGAAATTACATTTGAATGGTTGTAAAGTAGGTTTATTTCCACTGGGGACTGGAGCAGACAAACACACGTAATTCCCCACCCCTCTGTTCCTAAAAGATTCTGAGTCATCAAGGAAATGTTAGGGAGATTACCACAATATACAGTTCTTGCCATTTGTGTGTGCCACATGAACTATATAAGGAACGCCGCCATGTTGATTTTGCACGTGTGAAAATACTCATTACCATTGCTCTTCGTTTCTTTTCAGTCCCAGTCCTCCTAGGTAAGAATTCCCCGATATTTCCCCCTGTATGTCCCCAGAGGGGTAGGGCAGAGGAACGAAAATCTTGTAATTTCCCTACCCCCTAGAGGCGTAATTGTGGCGTGATCTCGCGTAATTGCCCTAGTAATTTCCCCATATGTCCCCACTATCCCCGGGGGTCGGGGGGTGGGGGAAACAAATGACTAGTGCATTAGGGTCTTCGTTTTGGAGACACCCAAGGTAACCAGACAGGTAACCAAAGGTTTTTCTCTTCTCGCCGCTCCGCGCCTCGACGCGGCTCTCTCGTGGCTTAAGAAAAACCTCTGGGACCAGGGTAATCGCTGCCAAAGCAAACTGAGCATGTTGGAAATGATGTAGAAGATTTCCAGCTTCGCTGCCCGCTGCCGTCAGACAACGTTTTTGTGCTAATCTAAGCTTTGCCGTTTAAAACAGATTGCTTGACTTTCCGTTTCAAGTCTATATTGTTCTAGCCTGGGTGCCAGAGGCATTTTTTTTCCAAGATCCGAGACAAAACTACGTGTGTTTAAGGCAAAGACCGTAGGACTTTAGTCTTCGGTCATTGCCTCCAACTAAAGAAGCACGCTCTCGGACCCTTGAAGAGAAAAATCCTCTGGCACCCAGGCCAGTAACATTTTTCTGAAAAAGTGACTCAACTTTAACCGTTTTGTAGGGGGGCAATTGTTAAGCGTAAAGCGGCCTCCATTTGCACAAAAATAGTTGGTGAAAGATCACAAGCCCTACTTCATATTGACGTCCGGATCACTGCACCAAGGGCCAAAGCACGCAAAGATTAATAATACTATGCATACGCGTCTTTGTTTTTATGAAAACAACAGCTGTGACAACAGATGACCTTTGAGACTGGGGCTGTTCTTCGTTTTCAGTCGATGTTTTGACAGCGTGACAAGAAAATGGGGCGGGCAGAATAGTTGGACATACAGCGATGGACCGATTAGTTTTGGAGGCGGCTTCATGCCGGGTGTAGATTTGTCAAATACTTCACAAAACAATCCAAAACCAAGAAAACCACAAAATGACTTTTAACACTTTCGCCTGCGAGTTAATAAACTGTTTGATGTTCCTTTTTGTTTGGTTTATATAACCGGATTCCCGCTTTTTGTAAGCCTTTTACCGTAAGGTATTTCGCCTTGGTTTCATTGTTCACCCGCGCAATGTTAACTTGATCTGAAAAACCACTTGGAGTAACAAAAGCACTAAAATTCGTTGAGCATTACTTGCTGTATTTCTTGAAGTTTGAAAGACCTTTTGTCACTTTAATCAGAATTACGTTCTCTTTTTATACACTGGGAGTTCATCAAGGGTGGCCTGGTCTGGGTGCGTTCGATTGGGAATGATCCTGATTTACATCTCAAAATCTGAATTTCCGGATTTCCAATCGAAAACAAAATCAGAAAAGAGATTTTGTCGCGGATCTCACCAATTGGAAATCCATGTCAGGAAGGATTGCTATTAGCGAGATCCGCGACAAAATCCGTTTTCAGATTTTGTGTTCGATTGGAAATCCGAAAATCCAGATTTTGAGATCAAAATCAGGATTTCCCAATCGAACGCACCCTCTACTGCTCCAGTAATTCCTAGAGTCAACCCTTTCCCGTGTAAATTTATTGTTTAGGAACAGGTCTTTCCGCGAAAAGTATCACATTTCTCTTGACGCTAAGATAGCTCTGTTTTGATTGGCTCTTACAACAGTGAGCGTGCTGAATCTCCCTAATCTCCCAAGGGAGGCGTTCTATAAATACATTTACTCCGGAAAGGGTTGACTTATCGGCCAAGTATGGGAGATAGAGGCTCCCGATACACTCAAATGCACAAATAGAGTGTTTTCGCTCATGTGACCAGCAGCCATATTTGCATACTAAAACAAAAGGAAGAATTTTCATAACAATAAAGTTCAATTCCCAAAAGAATATATCACTCCTCCAACATGGCCGCTCTTTCTTTGTTTTACACCTCCAACATGTCCGCCGTGACGTCATATGAAAACACTCTATAGATTATACGGAAGTTGTTATGGAAACACAGCGTTGTGGTAATTTTCTTGAGCATGTAATAACTAAAAGATCGAATGACGTTGCTGGTACATTTCGTAATTTGGCATCCTCGTTTGATGCTCCAAACATTCGTTTCGAAACTTTGGCTACATACACACGGTACCGGACGAATTTTATACCGGTTGAAAAATATGACCGGCCATTTTGTTCACACAGAACCATGCAATATTTTCGCTCTGTTCACACGGAACTGACGAACCGGATTAAAGTTTAACCTTTGTCAGTGGTTTTACCATCTGTTCATGCGCAGAGGGCTACTTTACGAAATCCAAAATGGTTTCTTCCAACTGAGTTACCACGCATCCACGCAACCACGCCTTTGCCATGCAAAAGATGTTCACAGCGCGCCGGTTAAATTTTCCGACCGTACCGGCTAAAAATTCGTTCCCGACTTTTGAGTTCCAATTTTTGAACTGCGATGCGTCTAAATTTTCGTTACGTTTAGCTTGGTTCCGTGTGAGCGAAACCCTAGTCCTGTTCCGGGACTCCCTCTTACCCCACCCTGAAAAAGGGCCTGGAACCCAGGCGGGAAAAGAGAGAGTCCTGAATTACTTGCAGGCGCATGCTCGGAATGACGCCATTTTTCCCCCCAAAACTGGGGGAAAACCAAATTTGGAAAAAGATTCCTTATTTGGGCATAGCTTATTCCGAGTGCTTTTACACTGGATTTATGGGGATAATGTGAAAGAAAATCATAACGCCAAGTTTCTGGAGGCAATTGATTTCGCGTTTAAGAAATGCCACTTTACCTTTGTGCCTAAGGCGGAACAACTGCAAGCTATTCATGCAGTCGTTACTGGTAATGATGGTGTTGTTAAACCTGCAACAAGATTTGGGAAGTCTGTTTGCTACATGGTTGTTCCTTTAATATGTTTGCCATTTTCTTCGATCCGAGTCCGATGTTAATTGTAAATCAGTCCTTCTTATCGTGAATCCCAATCGTGAAAAATCACATGGATGACATATGAAAGTATGGAATTTCGTGCCTGAAACCGAACTGAACAGCTGCATGATGTTGGCGCAGAAAAATATCAAATTTTGATTTAACTCCTTGAAACTTACAAATATACTGTAGGTCGTGGATGTGAATCGCTCAACGGAGACTAATAAATCTCCTTCTGGAACTCTTGTTTATTGTTCATTACTTCTGTCGATCTAGTTATGTGATAATTGCACTGATCCAGTGAACATTTATTTGAGTTGCACAGTAATTATTGAAACTGTGATTGTTTCAGGAGTTTAGGCCTACCATTTTTTTTTCAAAATCGGGGACAAATTGTTTGGATACTCCATATAAAACAGTCAGGTAAAAAGTGTTGTAAATACTCTCAGTTTTATCAGGAATAATACACAAACACCGGTGACAAACAGAGTTTTTTTTTTTGAGTAATTAGAGTAGAGTAATTTACTCAGACTATTAAATCTTTCTTTCCTTACCAGCCGTGGCCGTGGCCAAATGGCTAAGGTTTCATGTAGAGCTGCCTGTTGAGACTGCAATGATTTTTATATCAGAAAAACTAAAAGATGATTGCATGACAGAAAAACTGAGCATTATTCCTGATAAAGTTAGATAAAAAGTTAAACGAAATTGAATCACAACCTGGACTATTTGTTTCTTTACGTACCAGTTTGTGTTGATAACGCAATGATGAAGCAATAATGTTCCTATTAAATTTATACATATTTATGCACAGTCAAACAACTATTATTCGGACGTGGTCACGATTTTTTTTCCGGTCAAAATTTGCTCGTGAATATTAATTAACAAGGATGACAAATGTTACTTAAAAGCGTGTGTCACCTTGCTTTTATTGTTGCTACTTAAAAGCACTTTCCTCCTGAAACTCATTGTTAGAGGTAAAGCACTGCAAATAAATAATATGAAATTCTGACTCCGAGCTGTTTTGTCGCTTAGTGAAATCCTATGCTATATTTACTAGTTCAGCCTTTGCATCGATTTATTGCGATTTTCTCTTAGTCGTTACATTTATTCGGCAATAATTTCCAACATCACTGCGATCGGGGTTTTTTCTCCTCGTTTGGTCACGACGAGGCATAATTTAGATGTTTTCTTTCCTGACACTGCAAATCACACAGTAATTTTCATATACGACTTTTTGTCGGAGTTTCAAGGTTCCCTTTATTTACATATCCAGCCTGGCATCTAATGCAATATGATTGGCTCATTCCGAGCATGCGCCTACAAGCAATACAGGACTCTCTCTTTTCCCGCCTGGGTTCCAGGCCCATTTTCAGGGCGGGGTAAGAGGGAGTGCCGGAACAGGACTAGCGAAACCCCTAAATGCACGAATTTTCAACCGGTAGAAAATTCGTCCGTTACCGTGTGAATGTAGCCTTAGTTAATGTTTCAGTTCTGTTTTCTTGGAGAAACAGTGACTGGGGAATGAGGTCTACTCCATTTCAGCGACTGTTAACATGCAATATAATGAATGAGATGAAATGGTAGGTGTTTAATATTGCTTATTGCTAGCATTTTGTTACTTTTGTTGGTTTGTCTTTAACGAACAAGACAAAGTAAAGTCTCTTAATTGCTACCATCATAATTGTCTTTCTTTACCATAATCGTTATTAAACCTGCAGCCATAATTGACTTTTAGTTGATTCACTTTGCTAGCATACGACGGAGCTGAGGAACAGCTAGTGGTGTTAGTCTTTTGCTACCACAAGGGACACCGAAAGAAGCATGAATGCGCTTCTCGTAGAAATCTCAGCCCGGGTTGAAACTCGTCATGTAATCAGGCCCTAGATAGTTCAAACGCATCGGCACCATAATTTATGCCAAGCGTTAGAAGTTTCTCGCCGCGTTTTGAAATCACATCCTAGACGAACACGCTCTCTCGATTAAGGTGGCTATGAAAGTATCTGTTTTGCTATTTACATCGTTGTCCTTGCAACAGAGTGAACTAATTTCACCATTTGAATCCACTGACAATCCAGTTGCTTTTTTAGCCTTATTTTCTCCAAAAGTGTCTTGTACTTTGCTTTCTTGAGGAGAACCTGCATTGCTATCATATTCCACTGCATTTTCTAGCTGATGTCGATCAACCAATGAAACAGGTCCTTTGTAAAATTCATTTTGTTTTCTGGTTAATTGTTGGTCTTCTCTGTTACGATACCAACCCATCGATTTC
>NC_090876.1:48956895-48971895 GCF_036669935.1 Montipora foliosa
AACTATCCGTTCCATGTTTTTATGAAATTGCTCCGGACCCGCTTTTTTTGGTTTTGGGGGCATAGGCGGCTACGGCCCCAAAACCGAAAAAAACCTAGTCCGGACTCCTTTTTGCGGTTCAAGAGCGCTGTGTAAACGTGTCTCCGCTCCAATTCAAATAAAAATCTAGGGGCCCGTTTCTCGAAAGTCCCGAAAACGTTTCGGGCCCGAAAGGCCATTTGTGAAACTGCCAACCGCTAGTTTTGGAAAGTCTATCTTTTAACATGTTTTAAAGGTAATAAAAGGAAAAATGACGGTGAAGTTTGATGACTTAAATTCTCTCCGTTCTTGAGATACAAAGGGAATTGTGACACCCGAAAATGGCCCTTACAGTTTCGGGACTTTCGAGAAACGGGCCCCTGGTCAGGACTATTGTAAACAGAGTGCCAGGAACGGTGCCTTAACGCCAGTTTTATGATGAGCCAAACCAAATTGTAGGCTTTGTAAACGATTAAAAAAAAAAAAAATTGGTCCGAACTCAGTTTTTCTCTGTAGTGTAAATGGGCCTTGAGTCTTCACCAAGTTTATTGGCATAAATAAATTAACGGTTCACGTGGGATCTCTCCAGCCTTCATCTTTGTATTCTCATTACATTCGTCACTATCTTTGCTAAGCGTTGTTTTCTTTCTTTTTTTTGGTTTAAAGTAGATTATAACGTAATTTTATACTGTCCCGCAAAGACTAGCCGAAGCTTTTTGCGGACGAGACCACCGAGTCCACGATTAACTTCCATTAAGTTGTCAAATTAAAACATTTTCACTAATAAATGAACAACTCACCTTTCTGAGGTGCCATATAATAGCCCACAGCAAACACAGAGACACCACTAGCGTGACCTGCATGGGTAGCGTGACGGCAAAATAAGCCATTTGAATGCTGGCAGGGCCAACAGCCAGAAGATCAGCGAATAGAAACGTGTATCCAGGGGGAGCAATGTAAAGACAGCCGACCACAATGATTGCTGGCCCTATCCAGCATACTATGGATTGTATAAAGTGAATTCTAGTGGGGTGCTTGAAGACTCCTTTTCTGTGATGAATAATGACTGCATAAGTGTTTGCAATGAAACACATCGCCCAGAATGAAAGCGCCAGTCCGAAGAAGTGGGAGGTAGCACCTGGAATATGCGAGAAAACAAATCAGCTTCATGCCATCGAACCCCGAACCCTAAAAAAATGCCATCGTTTGGCCTCCCGTCGCCGACAGTAGGGAGTTTAAGATCTATGACGGCGACGTCCACGAAAACGTCACCTCAAAATATAACTTTGCACTTTCGCAAGTCTTTCGCGCGATTATTCTATCTCGTTTACGTCGCACAATGTGGGCGAAGTATCATTGAAATAATTTAAGTACAAGCGGTTTCCAAGTAAAATAGAGAATGGAAAAATTCAGAATCGATTATCTTTACTTTAAAATCTCTCGGGTGCCACCGTTGAAATAATTGTGACGTGTTGCGATTGCCCTGTTGTTCGGACACAGAGAGCTTTTGTATGATAACAATAGAACAACCGTAAACATGACAGTTATTCAAGATGGCGGCGCTCGGGAAATTTAAAAACCGAAATAAGCCGAAATATTTCAGTTACAAACGCTTTATTGGAAAAATGTGATAGTAAACATTCTTTCCTGTGGTTTCACTGAAGCCATTTTGTGTTGGAGTGGAGGCTTTCCTTTATCAAATACGTATTCGCAATAAGACGTGTATAGTATAAAGATGCAAAACGCTGACCATAAGCACAATTTTAAGCATTGTTAATATGTTATTGGTTTGTTGAACTGAAGGGTTCCAGAGCATTCCAAGAAGTTTAACAACAACGAGCGGCAAAAAGGTTGAGACTTCCCCTCCTCTTAATGTTTCCATCTAACCCCCTCCTCCTCAGGCAATTTTTTTGTTGTTTTTTTTTTAATCACTAAGATTTCATTTTTCCGTTACCAACAGCGAATGGGGGAGGGAGGGGAGAGGAGGGAACTGCAAGTGGAAAATGTAACGAAATGGAGAAGCGATCCTCTCACTTCTCTGGATAATTTAAGCAATTGTCTCTTATAGTAGACACCTGGAAAATTCTGGACCCGGTTGTTCAAAAGCCAATTAAAGCTAATCCCAGATAAAGAAATAACCAAGTAGTTTATTTCTCAACTCCCGAATGCTGTTCAACGCTGATATTCGGCAAAACTTTACATTAGAAGAAGTCAATCTTAAACAACAAAAATGAGCAAAACAAACTTTCACCAAAAAGTTGAAAACGTAAAACAGAAGTTTGCACTAATCCTTGATTAAGTTATTCGGCTTTCGAACAATCGAACCCAGGTGTCTCCAAAGGGGTTCGAACCCATGACCTTCGCGACGCTGGTGCAATCCTCATAACACCACCCCGGTGTGGCTAGCACATCACCCATGCGCACAACCATTTCACCCGGTTAATTGGCAGCCATAGACAACTGTTTCGGCCTTGTTGGGCCTCATCAGCTGGCCAACTTACCAGGCGTGTGTTTTAGGCACCCCTTTAAGTGGCAATTTCACTTGGTTGTACTCATGCGTGATGTATCGGCCACAACGGGTTGGTGTTATGGTATGTTCACCTTGCTTTTAATGCTTTTCCTAAGACACGGAATTCCTCTTTTCAGGCTTACCTGAGATAATGACGGTATAAGAGGAGTGACCGCCCGGTTTCCAATACAACTCCTCACGGCAAAAGGATTTACCGAGTCCAATGCGTATAGGGAGCATCCTGCAGAAAGCTAGTAAGATAAAAAAAATCCAATTAAACTTATAAGCGATGGACTTTGCGATCAAACTGTATAAACTAATTAGGATAGTACGCGCACTCTCATTGGTCAATGGCTGTGTTTAGATGAGAGTATGTAAACACGGCTGTGACATCACACGAATTTTGATTGGTAATTCGGAATCCGAGATAACGACGGGATATCGACGTGTAGATAATTCCTTCACAAACAGGAAATATGTTTTACCGTTTAAACCCCCAAAATCACTTTTTTTATGTGCTACATAAGATACGTGTTGTTAGCAAGCCGAGTAGTCATTTGATTCACGGCCGAAGTAGAGCTTGACGCTTGGGACTAATTCGTGACGTAAGCGAAACAAGCAGTCATGTGATTCATGACCGAACTAATGCTAGAAGCATGGGTCTGTTCATAAGGAGACAAAACTTGTTTGTATTTCTGTTTTTAAAATGATCATATGCCTCATTACCTGCATTGAATCGGATTGGGTAAGAACCTAAGGATAATTTTGAGCATCACGCAAACTACATATCAAGGGCGCCAAAGTTGATTATTACTTTGTAAATTGTTCCTCGTTTGAAAAGAAAAAAAAATACAGGTTCCAGCTGAAAGTACTTTTCTCACTTTATGTCTTATAAATAAAGTCGAATAAAACAATTATTGATTTTCGTTAGGTCCGAAATAATCAAGGTCGAGGCAAATGAAATCACAAAAACCTCATCCAATAATTGTGACGTCAAATGGGTAAAAGGCCAAGCCTCTCGCAAGGTTGTTGTGTCATCAAATGACTGTCAAAGAAATTTTTCAGGCTTAACATGGCAACAACTGGTGCATGAGCGTAAAGGTACCGCGCCCATTCTGTTCACGTGATAAGACCAAAAGGCGGTGAGGTAGCCGCATGTTAGTTTTCATGTGCTGTGGCAGGTAAATGACGGTATATTGTACCAGACGACTTCACTTACCAAGTATGATGCAGCAAACTATAATGTGAAAACGCAAAACATGTGGGAACTTGCGTCTACAAATAAAAAAAAAACGAATGAAACATTTCAGTTTTATGAAAACGTATTCCTACGGCGAGACAGGGATCTTTCTGAGTGGGAAAAGACAGCCCTGTAGCAGAAACGTTTTTAAAAAAATGAGTGACAAAGGATTTGACAAATTTCTCGTCAGATCTGCACATGCGCAACTTTGAGGGAGCTTACCAACGAGGGCAAAAACGCCATGTTAGCCAAAATCACCATATATGGAAATAAACCGCAATACACCTCCAAACAATAGCTAACAATGGTTTGTGCTCTATATGTGGGCAAGCATAAATTATTATCCCAAACGACTTGCTACTGGTATTTTGAGATTTCGAAGCCTGACGAAAAGCTACCACTCGAATCACCAGGTTCGAAATCATCACCTACTTCTATCAACCCGTTTGGCAGAATTTTTTTTTTTTTTTGTATTTCACCCAGTAACTGAAACAGCAGCAGTTTCTTTAGAAACCAAACACGTCTAAAGGCGAAGGACCCTTGCTAATAGGCCATTTCCAACTTTATGCCTGCCTCCTCTTCAAAGCGAGTCTAAGCGCAAAGTTTTTCTTATGAAAGTTAGTTTTCATTCACATGCAAAGTAGTACTAATTGCAACCACAAAGCCTTCGCGCTTTGAAGAGGAGGCAGATATGAACTCGGAAATAGCTATTTGGTGTCTGAGCGACAATGGCGGAACCAACGAAAGGGTTCCATGCTAGCATTCTCTGGACTAACGAGTAAGGGAAAAGGGGCCTCTGCCATGGGTCGAAACGTACTGCGTTGAGCATGCGCGGCGGTTTCTTAGCGACCGAATCCTCACGTGATATTTCATTTTGTGTGGACTCACTTAACAACAGCGGAATCACTGTAAAGGGATGCGCGGGACACAGCGGGCTCAAGTCACAGTAAGCAAACATTTCATGGGGCATGTGGTTTGAAGAGAGCCGTCCAAGGTTGTGGACGGCGGTTGGATTAAAGTGAGTTTGGACCAATGGCAGAGGCCTCCTTTTCAGTACTCCTCAGCCCAGCAAAGGCAAAAACAAAAGAGACTTCTGTCAACAGGGAAACGAAAGGGTTGCCAGGTAATTCCGTAAGTACTCCACGACCCTCAGTCCATCTCATTCACGTAGTACAACGAGAGTGATGTACCCCCGTAAATGGGAATGACGGAGACGGCGTTAAAGTAAGAAAGATAAATGAAGAGATTCACTGCTATCTGATCAAATTGCCATTCAAACCCAAACGTTCGTCGTTTCGCGTTGTTGTTTCCAAACACGGCAGCAAAATCATAATGTGTGCCACATAAAAAGCACGATCATTGTTTCTTCTCGTTCAATTTAATCTAACAACTAGGCTTCGTGTGTTCTTTGAGAGTTAATTATGAAAAAAAGAATAGTCTTTTGTAGGCAGCGAGAACAAGCACTAGATTGTTGACAGAGTCAAATAAGAGCTAGAAATTGAATTTTAATCTAGTCTAGTATTGGTGACTTTCAATTCCAATTGAACGGATGAACGAGTGTATGGAGTATGTGGACGCTGGAATCGAAACTAATTAGGTGATACAGAAAAGTACTTACAGGTTTTTAATATTAACCCAAGTTATAAAGGTGATAACTGCAGCGATGAGTATTAACCAGAAACCAGTCACTACAACACCATAGTATACTCTTTGGATTAAGGTTGACTGCGACGTCCAGTTGCATGGCGGTCGACATTGGCCGTTATCTTGATCGAAGACCAGAGGCGAGTTACATTGGAGTGGTATATCTGTGGCAAAAACGAAAAAAATCTATAAATTAACTAGACTTGTAGCTGACGAGCAAACTCTAGTTTCAAGTTAACTTGATTAAAGTATGAAGAAACTGAAGAGTGATTTTTACCTCGATGAGATGTCTTATTGATCATTTCCTCATTTTTGTCCAAGAATGTTCTAAAAGGATATAATGTTAGTAGGATCAATATAAATGGAAATTGCTTTTCAAGTTGTGCTAGTCAGGAAGAATTCACATCAAATTGCAAATGCAAAGTAACTGAAAAAAAACTCGTTAGCCATCAAGACAAGTTTGATATTTGAATTGGAATGAACTTTACATTAATTTATGTATGATAGATGTTATGGGGTTGTCTTAAGTTTATAAAGAATCTGGTGCGTCGGTGAATGAACCCGAACGAACTTTTTCTTTAGTCGAATGAGTTCATAAAAGAACTTTGACCATCGTATGTAGATTTAAATGTTATACCGCATGTTGGGGCAACGCTTTTGGCAGGACGATTAAAACCAACCAAGACAAACGTAACTTGGTTTTGATTGAAACATAGTTAATAGATGTAGGCTGGTTATGAAACTCGAAAAGTTTCTTTGTTTCATTTTTTTGTTTGCTTTTTTGGCCTTGACCCGGAACAAAACCCGACAAAAACACGCTTTTTTCGGCAGGATAACCAATCAAAAGCCTCGACCAATTTATTCGAAATTAACTTGCGAACCAAAAACAAAAGATTGTGCAGGGTCACGGTCGGTTCAACATCTAATTGCGACTGTATTGTTCCTGCTTTTGAAATTCCCAGGGTTTCATAAACAGTCCCTAGATTAACTATTAGAAAAACTAACGCGGAGAGATTTCGACGTTTCGATGACATCCTGTCATCATTATCAAGAAAATGAAGAAAAAAAAATTTTTTTTGAAGAAAATTTACATAGGTAAGTAGTCAAAAAAACTAAACCAAAAACAATAGTCTATTGTCCTAAGTCAGTGAATCATCCAGTGACCTCACACAAAGGAAACCCAAAGTCAAGTAAAAACTTTAGCACGTTTTTACTTGACTTTGGGTTTTCCTTTGTGTGAGGTCACTGGATGATTCACTGACTTAGGACAATAGACTATTGTTTTTGGTTTAGTTTTTTTTGACTACTTACCTATGTAAATTTTCTTCAAAAAAATTTTTTTCTTCATTTTCTTGATAATGATGACAGGATGTCATCGAAACGTCGAAATCTCTCCGCGTTAGTTTTTCTCATAAATTTAATAACAAAAGTCAATCTTATACGTAGATTAACTATGATTGGAATAAGGTGTTCCAGGTGATAACGCGTAGTTATTTTTAGGACGACACCTCATTGGTCAGTTAGTTGGGAGTTTAAGCAAAGACGACAGTTGCAGCAACGACAAAGCCACAAAGCATACGATTGCTTAAAAAGGAAAACTACGCCTGCTACTCGTGCAACACGAATTTCCGTGCACTTTTTTGCCGTACTCCACAAAACGACAACGTGAACATTGTACACTTAATGTATGGTCCCGAGGGAAACAGTTAGTTTTGTTTTCCCTCGGGACCAGACATTAAGTGCTTTGTTATATATTTAGACTTTTCCTTCAACAATCGCAACAAAACATCTGGAGCGGGCAACAACTGCGGAAATGTATCCCGGTCGGGATACATTTGAATTTTATCGGGGGCACGTAACCAATAATCAACCGATCACAGTGCTAGTTTTGTTGAGTGAAAGTCCAGATATACAACAAACAACATTGTTGTATCTCATAACTGAAATGTTTTTTTTTTTTTGTATTGAACGAGAACGTATCACGTGACGCGCCTCAAAACCGTGTAACTCCCTTGGGCGAACAAAACTTACTAACTCCCTAGGGAAACAACAGCTTGAACCTTGGACTTGCAAGTGATCAGGACATTCGTCTTGAAAGCGCGACAAATTTGTGAGCGCGTCCATCGCGATTTTCAAGGAAATTCGGAAATCTGAGTAGTTTTCAAATTTTTTTCAAGTGATGGCCGCGACAAAACGCTTTCACGTACGAAGTGAGGAAGAAATACAGCAAGTTCTACGAGACAAAAGTTGAAAGTAATTATTGAAGGTAATTGTTACTCCTTTATATTTGAGATATTTGATCTATAATTAAACTAGTAAGGATTATACTCGTATTTAGTTTGGTTCATTTTCAGTTGTGGAGCTAGTATAAGAAAACACTTAATGACTGGTCCCACGGGAAACAGTGAGTTTTGTTTCCCCTTGACCGTCAACGTTCCCCGAGGCGTACACTGAGGGTCCTCACTGTTCCCCTTGTCACCAGTCATTAAGTGCCTAATGAACCATTTATTTTCAATTTTACTTTAGAGCCGTTCGTACCCATTCAGTTACAGGATAGTTCGCCCGTATTGTACAACTTGAACAAGACGGAATAATCGCGAAATACTTGCGTTAGCGCTAAGTTGGTGACGTTTTCGTTAACGTTACCGTTGTCCTTGCTTAAACTCCCTCGTGTCAAAATGGAACGCGCGATCATGGGAACAACAGATAAAGCCTCGGCGCAACACGGTCAAACAATAAATGGTAAATGATTTTCAAGGTGCACTGAGTTTGCGCTCTCTTAATTACTCAAATTCACTTGCTTTTAAGTGATACTGGGGCAAAGCCTCTTTCAAGCCAGTGTAAATCATACCGGCACGACTAAGTTTATCAGACTGAAAGTTGTACAGGTTCGAAATTCTCATAAACGTAATAATGATATCATGTAAAAGAATACGGAGCTATAAGCAAGACCGGGGATAAGCCCGCACAGAAATGACAGTCGTCACTTTTGTAATGCTGTCGTATTTACATCCTTTTGGGTCGGGCTATCTCAAATTCTACTTCGAACAACGTTGATCAGTAGGTGCGTCTCTAAGTGTAAGCAATTAGAAACTTATGAGCAAATGGTATAAATTCATTAAAGCTAACACCCCCGCAAGAATACATCCCCCACTGGTAACGTAGAGAGGTTTTAGTATTAGAGAGTCCTAAAGGAGGATAAGCCAATAGCAGTTGATGCCTACATATTTACAAATATTGTAGACCTGTCGCAAGTAGAAATACCACATGTCTTATAAGATAACTATGCACACGTTCCGACACACAAGGTCAATAGAGGTTGAATCTTCTTGAAACAACTGGGGAAATAGGTTATTTTAAATTTTGTTTGAAAAATTGTCAGGTAGGATTCTTTTATGGCAATTTTACCGGGGAAAAAAGGTGTTTAAGAGATCTGTAACGTCACCTATTTTTCAGTTATATTGTCCACTAGGGACAGGTTTTTAAATGCTCAAGTTGTCTTCCCAACACACCAATGAACAGCCAGTGGTCGTCGCAAGGTGCTTTTCATACCAAAGCACCGAACTCCTCTTGCCACAAAAAAACTGAAAAATATGTGCTCTTCTGGAACTTTTAGTCTGAAATAGAGGGGGCTGGAATTTCAGACTATTCTGGAACAGTGCCAAGAGATATTACATAATGTATGTACGCATTCGAAAAGAACGTGCGCGAGGAAAATGAATCTGCAAGGTCACTTTTCCTCCAATTTCCTATAGGAAATCGAACAATTTTTATCTACAAACATTCTGTTTGAACGTTACAATTGGGAGGTCCACTGAACAATTCTATTGTGTCGCCAATAACGTCATTCTTAAAATGCACTACTTGCTGACAGAGGTTAGGGGCAAACAGTACAACGAAAGTGTAGGTTGATTCAAGTAAATTACAGAATAACGTAAGGATCATTAAAATTCAAAGAACAATAAAAAGGAACAAAGGAGAGAAACTGCTTAAAACTTTTTTTCTTTTGCTCCTAAAGGGATTTGAAATTTGAAAACTGTATGCTCGAGTCTATCGCAGCGTCGATTTGGGCACTGGAACAAAACGAGGGCTGTCGTTGACTTCAGCTCCCTCATATTTTGTCATTTAAATAAATTAGGACTTTCGATTAGACTACGCTACAAGGCCATTGCGTTGATGACAATTGTTTGAATGAATATATACCATAAATGGGCGCAATCGATGTAAAATACGCTATTGTTGATTGGTAACTTTAAGAGGGGTATTACTGCACTAAACAGTCTTCTGTTGTCACGGTTGCAAAGTGTAGAAATGAATCTCGTTTTAGAAAATTTGGGCTATTTTTGTCCCAAACGTTTTGCACCTCATCTAAACGACAGACCAAAAATTCATATAAAAGATTCTTCTTGAAAAATACCCTTTGGTATCTTTTCATAAAATTTCAAGGAGTAAGTGAATGAGTTAAGTTTATAAAGAATGATTTTAGTGCATTTTGACCGTAACACAAACATGTTCTGTTTATTTTAATATGTATCGTGATTCCAAACATTGGCTGTACTGATTTAAGAACTATGTTCCAATGAGTTATGCTCATCATAAGTTTAAGACCCTTTTAAGTATAAAACGTTTACAGAGTTACGTATTTCCCGTTAAAAGGTTTTTCATTCCCACCCTATTTCGTAGCTTTTCCGACCCCGCAATTTCCACGCGCGATTAAGTTGCAAATGACGTGGTTCATATCATAGATGATGGATACTTCCTGGAGCAGAGACTCAGTAAAGTGTTCTACCAAAAAAACTTGAAATTACTGCGCGGAATCAAGGCCTAAGATACTAGGCTAAAGAAAAGAGGTAATAAGAACTGTCTTGCTCATCTTGAAGCGTTGACAACAGTGGTAAATAAAGGTAATCTTGACACCTCTGCAACTTTCATTTCCGTTGATATTTTTCGTCATGGTTACTGCCTGTTTTTTTAACTGTTCGCGTCGGCAGAACAAAATGATACTCTTTCTTGCCAAAAAGAACTAAATGTGGGCGTCTTTGTTCAACTGACGAAAATTGGAGATATTTAGGACCACGTTTAAGGCCGAAGGCAAAGGCTTTATGCTTCAAATCAACGATATGTACTTTATTTAAGCTCACTGTCTTCCTTCAATGCTTTTCTTTAGCTGGTAACATGAAGCAAGTTATAAAAAGAAGGGCTAAAATAAAAGATAAACTTGTTTGTATGGATAAAATTAGAATATCGCACTCAAAGAAAAGATAAAAAGAGATATGCGTGTGCAAAAAATTTAGACGAAGCAAAAAAAGTCCTAAAATGATGAGGAAAACATAATTTTGCGGAATTTACCCAATTCATCGTAACTTAAGTCAAAGGATTAGCTCAATCTACACCTTGGAGATCTTTTTGGAGAATGCAGCTTATAACGGATTTGAAGCCACAAGACTAAAAATATATGTTCGGATTATTTTTATGAATTCTCTTATTAAAAACGTGTAACGTACACACTTGAGAAAACAAAACAAGAGCACAGTTTCGTCTTACAGTGTTACTGACGGAAGAAAGCTCTCTCAAAGTATGATTCTTCACAACAAAGATGAATGTACATTCCGATCTATGGTGGAATTATGTAATTGGAGTTAGCTTATAAATCCAAGCGATTTGAGCATTGTCTACTGATTAAATTTTTTCAGTTTTTGTTACAAGAATAAGGGCCTGTTTTAATCTCAAACTGATGCTCGAGGAACAAGATTAGCTAATATTATAACAAAGCACAAAATGCAACATATTGTGGAGTGATTTGAGATCCATAGTAATTTTCCAGAATGTTTTGGTCCTCCAGGGTGCCAAGACAACAGACATTGTAGAAGAACAATGGAAGCTTACTCACTCGTTAAAACTGGAATGGGATGGATGTTCCGGTCGAAAGATGTAAAATATTGTAGGTAGTGTTACGGCTGCAACAAGAACCGACTGAACCACGTAATAAGGAACATTTTGCCAGGGACTTTTCGTCGTCTTCCAACTCGCGCATTGCTTAGACCTGGCAGATTCCATGGTAATTGAAGCAAAAATCCAGTTATTCAGTGTGACACATAGAGTAGTTACCTCTCTAATTCTTCCGATTTTATCCACTGCTAGAAAACGAGAACTGTGGAGAAACAATATTAAACACGGGTCAAGAACTCGAAGTACCGCGTCACACTCTGCTTGCAATTGTCTGCGGATGTAATGTTATCTCTTTTTAGAGCGACTATTGACACAGCCCTGTGTTCTGTCATGCGTAAGTTCTATCTTTGACAAGTCGAGCGGAAGTGGGGAGAAGGCTATGATAATTAATTGCGGGAAATGAGAAATCTGATGGAAGTGGTTGACATGTCACTTTAGATAACTTGAGATTCGAAAGCAAACGTGTGTTGAAAATTTGAAAATTTATTCAAATAAGGGGGAGCGCCTATAAAAAACGTACTTATAACCTCGCGTGCATTCAAAGACACCACGGTTCAGTGATCACCAATTTACAACGAACTCTTAATAACGCCTTCCTAACCGCAACCTAACCGCAGTTAAAGATTCGACACCACCTACGGCTATTTCGTGATTCCAGTTTTCGGAGTAAGCATTGTGTTCTTAATTAGAAATTGTTTACATGCTCTGGCCCGACGTTTCTTTACAGAAGAGGCTTCTCAAACTGTTTACTCCGTTCCAAAAGAACAAAAAAACAGCTGGCATACCTTTATTTGGAAAACGTTGTGACGATTGTAGGATCATCGCTGGTGTGTAGCGAAAATCCCTGGTAAGATATGATAAATACGGTTTCTCGAACTCCCATCGCATCGATGACGGCGCTAAACGCAAAAGAAAACTAAATCAGAATCGAGCGTACTTATTCTCTGAAGTGAAAGAGAGATCAGTAAGTCAGTAATCAGTGAACAATGTTGGCGCAGTGGTGTGAACACTCGTCTCTCAACGATATGACCCGGGTTCCACTCTCAGACTCGGCGTCTCATGTGGGTTGAGTTTGTTGGTTCTATATTCTACCCTAAGAGGTTTTTTCATGAGTACTCCGGTTTTCCACTCTCCTAAAAGACCAACATTTGATTTGATTTAAGTTGATTTGTACAGTGTTCCCCAGTCATTATTTCATTTTATTTCATATCCTTACATTGGGGACTACACAAAAATATACTGACACCGCGTGTTCGAAAAGAAAACCTTCGCCCCACTGTGTAGTAGCCTGTTAACGAGCAACTTCCGGTTGCATCAACTGGCTATTGATGGCTCTCTCTCTAAAGATTTTTGTTGCTGTAATTTCGTAATGTTTCTTTCACAATTAAATATTAATAAAAAAACAATTACAAATTACTCGACCTAATACAATTACAAAACTAACTACACTTTTACAGCAATTACACTAAACTCATCTTCACTTCATCGGACAAATATATTCAACTGATGTAAAAACAAATTCGTGCCAGAAAAAGTCGAGGACACATATGCAGAACATGCATTACTACGAGCTAACACATAGCAAAAGTTTCTCCCTATTCTTGAAATGTTTTTTTTTTTTTAATCTTTATCGTTTCTCAGCTTGGATAGCTTTGATCTTGGCCTTATAAACTTGTAACAAGGGATGCACAATATTCTATTTACACTTTTAGATACAATTTAAAGAGCTGCCAGTATCACATGATTAAAAATATTGAAGTCATCTCCCATCATTGAAAACTCCAAATACAATATCCATTATTGTAAAGGGTTGTAATTAATTTTATATTTGCTGAGCCAAGCGCCGAGGGCTTCCCAGAAAGTCCGACATTGTTATTTCGCTATCATGAGATGATCAACGGATTCAGACTCTCGATTAGAAAGGCACATTGAAAAGGCGACTGAGTCATTTTAAATCTAAACAACTTTTCAATCATGCAAACACTGTATGATTCAATATTTTATGTTGGAATTCTCAGATTTTAGTTTCAATCGTAACTGTAATTATACTGTAAGGAGTATATTTTTTTCCAACTGGTTTAAGTGAAGATGGTGGGATTTCTCCTGAAACGTGTGGAGCAGTCAGTGGAGGAACTTGTTTTTAGTCAAAGGCATTTGTTGACAAAGCCACCTCAAAGGTTTCCAACGGTAAACAGTGTCAGCGATAAGTGAAGGGAGGATGTACTGTGTGCTTTCTCTGATCAGTTTAATCTTAATTAAGCGGATACTCCTAAATCAGAATGCAATGTACAAGGAAGTCAACTTGATAGCTATACCACATAGGACACGGACCATAACGCCGGCCCGGGAACTCCATGCTATGCCCAGGCTTTGCGTATTGTGTGTGGGTTCTTTTACCTCCCACAGGGTTATGAACATTGAAGGGTGGTGAGACCCGGGGGGGGGGGGGGGGGAAGAATTCCCTTTTGGAACAGACGGGGATGCTCGTCGGAAATTTTAAATTTAACCCCTAAAGGAGACCATCTGGGCGTGGCTTAAGCTTTTTGTGACCCCTAAAGGAGACCAATTTGGGCGTGGCTTAAGCAAATTTTGACCTTGGCGGCTTAAAATATTGGCGCTTTGTCCGGAACACCCTAAGCGAGACCAAAATCCAAAATTTACACCCCTGAGCGAGACGACGAGCATCCCCGTCTGTTTTATATGGGAGTCCCCCCCCCCCCCCACCGGGGGGTGAGACGGCGTCATTATTCGAGAAGACTAGGGGATCTTACCATTTGCTAGAAAATTCCGCTTAGAGTGAAGGTTGCATAATGCTAAGCGATGTTCCAAGTATACCGACCAATCAAATGAACCTGCACTCACCATTAAAGGCTCTGTTACACTGCGGAATGTTTCGTGCAACTTGTCTCTCAATGTTTTGGCGACATTGTGGCGGGACAAGTTGCACGAAACATTTCACAGTGTAGCAGCACCTTAAAATGTTCCAAATTAACTTTGTTCCCAGGGCTTACCTTCGCTCATCAATCGATTTCGCACGAAATAGGGCCTGGAATTAGTAAAATGATAGAGGAATTCTGTTCTGATCGGAAAATCAGGAGTATCTCTTGCATGGAGGAACTCTATGTTTCCAAACGGATTTTCTGGAAAATAACTGTTTCATTTGGCATTTAACTGAAATCATCTTTCCGGTATTTTTCTCCATCATCACCCCATAAAGTCCGGAACAATTTGTTGATGTCATTACAAAGGAAGACCATTCTGAGTGTTGATCCGACCGGTTGTTCTGTCTCCATTCACACGGGATTGCGTCAACGATGCTCATTCATTGGAGAGAACTTTGGATTTTATTAGTTAGCACCCTTTAGGAAGACTCCCGTCTCAGAAAGGAGGTCACCTAAGGTGACCATTCTTTTAACAAACAGCTCTTATTCGAAAAGCGAAAGCTTTTGAACAGTTTTGTTTTTATTGTTTCAAAAAGCTTGATTGATGATGATGTCTCCGTACTATAGTACTGAAGCCTGATTCATGATTTAGCGCCGACCAAGCATCAAGACATTCTTTATTAAAAACTGGAAGATAGACGGGTAAATTTTGGGTATCAAAATTAAACTTAATTAAGGATAAATTCTCCACCTATTTG
>NC_090876.1:48979395-48991895 GCF_036669935.1 Montipora foliosa
GTGACATGTGACCTGAACAGGTCACGCGTCATTTGATTGACACATGACCTGTCCAGATCCGTTTCGATTTAGGGTCGGTTTGAAGTTCTTCCTGTTCAGTTTAGCGTCAAAACTTTATAGAGTAAAACGAAATTGTACGCTCCTACACAAAAAAAAACACTCCCTTGGACTCTGTTGATAACATCAAATTACCTTCCTTAGATGCCACACAATGGACCACAATAAACAAAGTGACACCCCTAGCGTGACCTGCATCGGTAGCGTGACGCTGAAATAAGCCATTTCAGGGCTAGTCAATCCCGCAGTCATGAGATCCATAAAGTAAAACTTGTATCCAGGAGAAGCAAAGTAGATACAGCAGGCCACAATCATCACGGGCACAAGCCAGCCAAATACAGATTGCAAAAGGTGTATTCTGATAGGATATCTAAATACGACTTTATTGTGATGAATAATCACAGCATACGTGTTTGCCACAAAACACAAGGACCAGAACGCATGCGCCAGGCCAAAACAATGCGTCAAGGCACCTGTAGAAAAGGAGAAAAAAAATTAAGAGACAACAACTAAGTACTACTCCCATGCTTAAGCGAGCATAGATCGAGTTATTATGTAGATTTTCTTAAGGCAGAAGCAAGTGCAACTCTCTTTTTCTTAAAAGGTCTCTAAACTTGCCAAATCAATGCAATACTTAATATATGCCAAACGTAAGGTGTGGACCCATTGTTTAACATCATTTTAGTTTTAACAAAGAAAGGAACGAGTTTTAAGTTTACATGCATTGTGTCCAACAGCGTCCACAGAAAAGTTATGAAATAACGCGTGTAATGAAATGATAGTCGGGATTTACTTGCTGTTTTAATTTAGTAATAACAAATTTTTCTTTCGTTGTTAGTCATAATAATCGTTGAGATCATAATTCTCAAGAGTAACAAGTGGAATACGTTTCATAAATTACCTGAAATCACAGTAACCATCGAGGACTGTCCTTCGGGCAACCAAAACGTGTGATCTCGACAAAAAGTCTTGTGGGGTGATAAGTGCACGGGGAGCACCTTGGAGTTAGCTAAATAAACATGAATTGAAATCTGTCATCAGTATCATCATCGTCATTATCGTCATCACCATGACAATCATCTTAACAAGAGAAAATGATGGGACAGAGAGGGGGGCTCCCGGTCCAGCCCTTGGGATATGTCATGTCCACGAAAGTTATTTTTAGACGAGCGGAAGTCTTCCGAGACGTCCGCATGCAGGCCAACCTCGGTCCGATGTTTGAAAGAAAATAAATATTCATCAGCCTTGCACGTGCGCCGTCATTTTCTCTTTTCACTAAGAACCTGAGAGCGAGGCAAGACTGCATGCGGACGTCTCGGAAGACAGAATTCCGCTAGAACAAAGACTTCCGCTCGTCTAAAAATAACTTTCGTGGACATGACATATCCCGGCCAACGCCCTGAGCCTCCCTCTCTGTCCCCTCATTTTCTCTTGTCTTAATCAAGTTGTCATTGTCATCGTCTTCGTTATTGTCTTGCCGGGTCTTAGTCTTCGTCACGTCGTTGTCCACCGTCATTACGGAGTTTAAGATCTACGACGCGACGGTAACGAAAACGTCATTTAAAATTGCAAGTTCAGGTTTATTATTTTTTTTCGTCATTATGTCGATTTGTCTAAACTGGCGCAACTTTCCTGGAACTGAATTAGGAGATGTGGTGTTGAACCTACGACAGAAAATTCAAGTTCGATGCCTTGTGTTCACGGCAACGAGAGCGTCATCTCAAAACATAAATTTGCGTTACTTTAATCGCTTCGAGACTATTTCAACCTTTTTAATATGACAAGGGTGTGGTAATTCTTTAAAAGTGACACTGGTCGGAACGGCGCCTAATAGCCCATTTGCCAGTTGCTGCATGTCTCAGTTTCAAAGCGAGTTCTGGTCACAACCATTCAAATGTAAATGAGTCGCGTATTCTTATGCAAATCAAACTCACTTCCCTTTCAATAGTTGAGAATCAAGACTCACTAAGAAACCGAGACAAACAGCAACTGGGAAATGGCCTATTTAGGACAGCAAATGAAAGTCGTTCATAAAACTTCAAATTTGGTTATTTCACGTTGTTATTTTGCTGACGACGGCAAAGAAATGGACAAAAGTGAAAAGCGCACGCGCAGGACGTGCCAAGCCATTGTTTTTGCCCACTAAATATGCAAATTTGTGAAGTTCTCGTTGCCGTCGCCAACGTTGTCTAAAAATATTGTCATAATTTTGCAGTGACTCCAAGTCTCTCGGCATTGAAAGTGTGTGTCAACATTCCAAGAATGAAATTGGGGAAAACGGCGTGGATAGTTAGAGAGAAATTTGAAAATTTATCGTCAGGTGCTCTCGTCCTCCACATAACCTCAAATTGTGTAATTTCTGACGGTCGACTGACATGGGAACGAGTTAGTCACAAATTGAATGACGTAGAAGACCGTAGGTGGCTTTGGGATGGGTTAGGAGTATTTAGGAGTTTGGCGGGAGTTTTTCATCATTCTACGTTCGTCAGTAGCTGATGCTTTAACTTTATGCTTAACTTTTGAACTGCGCTGTCTGCTTATTTTTCCCTTGTGTATAGTAGTATTTCCTTTCCTCGGGGTCTGGTGCCGTTGCATTAGATGAGGTATACGTTTCCACTTATTTTTGGCCACTTCTAAAGGGTGGTTTTTAGTGGTTTTTCGTATCTGGCACGGCACTGTTGCTTACTAATAGTTTATCCCTAAAGTAATGCAGTATATTTTGTCTATTTTCACGGGCGGTGTTATCTGATGTCCAGCTTGCAACCAATTCAGGCGAACGGAGGTCATTTTGTTCAGCAGACTGACTGACGTGCCCACAATAAACTATTTTCACATTGAAGTCTCGTGTTAGTGTAGTCAGAATTGGTAAATTCACGTCGTTGCCAGGGCGAGAACTGCATGGCAATGTACACACGCACGCGCAGGGCGTGCTGAGCTTTTGTTTGTGCTAATTATAGACCTTTTGTTTTGTGGCGATCTCGTAGCTGTCGTCGTCGTTGCTTAATTAAGCTCCCCAATTACCATCAACAGCAGCACCATAAACGAAAATTAAGCAACGTTTATGAACTGTCCAATCATCTCAAAATATCTCAAGCACTACACTTACCTAGTATAACGCAGCATACTATAATATGAAAACGCAGTACATGAGGAAACTTGCGACTGAAAAGAATTGTAGATATAGAAGTTAAAAACGGTTTACCCCAAGGGGATGTCGTTTTAAGAGTGGGAATTAGTAACAGGAAGGTGAAAGGTTCCAAGATAATTAGAACCTTGGGAAGATGCAGCGATTTTCAAGCCACCTACGGTATTCCGTGGACGTCACGTCGGGTTGCTTGGCTGCGTGGGAGTCAATCTCGTCCCCAGAGTCCGCTTTTCTTTTGGTCAGCACCAAGAACACGGTCTCTGGCCACTTCCACGGCAGGAAGTCTGCAAATCAGGGATTTCCGGATCGTCTACGCACGCTCAGAAATTTAAAACAACAGTGGTTGCCAACGGTTAAAAACAAATGGACCTTCACAACGACTGCGCATAAATTGGAAGTGGCCAGAATCCGTGTTCTCGGTGCTGAACAAAAGAAAAGCGAACTCTGTGGACGAGATGGCGTGGGAATTGTAACGCAGCATGTCACGCACTTACACAAAGTGTAAGTCTGCATGCCTTTCTGAGGACTAGTCATTTGCGAACACTGACACAAAAAATCCTTCCTTCCTTTTTGTGCTTGCACACGTTCCCTGCTTGGCTAAAAGAAACGGTTAAGACGTGCTATGCAAGCTTCTATGCGTGGGAAATGTTACCACGGACAAGGAAACACTGAAAAATCTGCAAAAAGCGCTTTACTATGCAAAACATTTACTTACAGGCTTTTAATGCAGGCCCATGTTATGAAAGTAATCACTGTGGTGATGAGGGCTGCCCACAGACCCACAATTAACACGATGTAGTAAACGTGTCGAGTCAGTGACGATTGTGTCGTCCATTCACATGGTGGTCGACATCGGGCACTCTCTTCATCAATGATCAGTGGTGAGTTACATTCACGACTTCCACCTGTTTTGAAATACAAGAAATTAAAATACGTGCTAAGGATTTAAGTGGAAGAGAGTGTGTGTTGGGGGAGCTCTTTGCATCCAGAAGATTTTGGTGGGTCGTGTGTTCAAATCCCACCTGGGACTCGCGTTTCCGGTCCTGATTTCCAGTTTGTCATCAAATATCCTTTATTCTATTTCTTGTATTATCTCTCTCACAACCCCAAGCATCTAGGGACATTTACGCAGACTCTCGTGCTAGAGGTGCCACCTGCGCGAAGAGAGACCGCAAGGTGATAGACCTAAGCTCGAACGGCGTGCCAACCACTTCCCCCGTCATGCATCCACTATTGTGAGTAGTTGCAGTACACGAGGGAAGTCCTAGAGCCCGTCCCAGAGTCGGGTATTACTTCGGGTAAATCAATTATTGCGCAAAAACATATTTCCCATATTTGTTTACCTTTATTAACAGATGTTACGTTTTCAGCGATCCATCTCTGCTCGGAAGAGTCAAGTCTTGCTTCACTTTTTGTTAAATTTGAAACAGTGAGTCTGGCAAAAAATAATACAATTACAGTTAAATAAAATGAGCAATGGCTCTCTTGTGGATAAGGTTCTGAAAGTGACATCGTCTTCTGCGAATTAGTCTTTTTCAGATTTAGAACTGTCCGACCGAATGTCGTATAAAATAATCGCGAATTAAAAAACAGCGCGAACTTTTTAAATGACATTGTAGTCCCTAGTATTGTAGCATGTATCGACAGGTTAAAAGGTTCAACGATTTAAAAACGTTTGTTGTTCTGGAAAATACCTTTGCCGAAAATTGATTGGAAGAGCAAATTTTGACTTCACTACCCAATCAGACACAACACAACAAACTCAATCACAAACAGACTTAACTGGTTCATATGGGGTAGAAAACTAGCATTTCACATTACACTCTAATCAGTTAAGTCCGTTCAAATATGAGTGCTACACGGCCAACGTTTGCAAAAAAACCGTAATCCTTCCTTGTACTTGTACATAACTCAATCACAACACAAGTGTGTAGATACTTGGGCATGTAGGATAGCAAGCGCCACAAGCCGGTTTATTTTGTTTGCTATATGCATACAAACTCCGCTGCCACATAACAATATGTTAGCATACTTGATGGTCCTGATCTACTAAAAACTTATTACAGGAAAGGTACACTGGGCACTTGCTGAATACGAAAACCCAAAACCCTGCGGGAATGAGGGAACTTGTTCTCCAAACACTATGCAAGTGCCCCTACCCTATGGAAGCCAAGGGAAAAAGTTAACAAAAAGTTGGCTAAGAAAGCTGAACCTAGACTGATTCAAATCCCTAACGGTTCACTACTCGTACGACAAATTACCCACAATCCCCACCAGACAACCGGACCCAGTCCTCTGATCCGTGCCGGCAAAATATCTATTTCTTCCAATTTCGC
Source organism: Montipora foliosa (assembly GCF_036669935.1). Classification (NCBI taxonomy): domain Eukaryota; kingdom Metazoa; phylum Cnidaria; class Anthozoa; order Scleractinia; family Acroporidae; genus Montipora; species Montipora foliosa. The sequence continues at coordinate 48,984,934 of NC_090876.1, forward strand.
CTGCTACAACTGTCAGAAATATTATTTCTTTAGTAAAGGTTCAAGTTTTGTAACTATTTTAGAGCTGTATTTCCGAATTTCGAGAATCTTTTTCGATATTTGAAAATTATTTGAGCATTTTTGTTGCCATTTTTGAAGTACTTTCTTGCGATTTTTCCACGCATTCGGTACAGGCAGGTAAGCCGCATCTAGATGCGCTCAAAGTCTACCTAAACGTATAGTCTGTCTTTTCTGATGGTGCTTTTTCGTAAAAGAAATGTACTAAACATAATATCATACGTACAGAGCAAGTTCGCCGAGATTTTTTAGTGAGGTGGCTGCGGATGTCGCCGGGGGACGACGAGGTTAGAGCCAATCCCTTTCCAGACCTCTTTATTTCCTTTTGTCTCCCAAACACGCGCACCATTGGCTCAGTTGGTTGATCACCGGACTGTCACGCGGGAGGTCGTGAGTTCAACTCCGGCCGGACCGTCCGTCACCGGCCGTCACCGGACTAACGCTGACTCAGGTTCTTTAAATAACTGAGGAGAAAGTGCTGCCTTTGTAACTACATTTTTAAATGGTTTAGACTTTCAAGTCTTCTCGGATATGGACGATAAGCCGGAGGTCCCGTCTCACAACCCTTCAATGTTCATAATCCCGTGGGACGTAAAAGAACCCACATACTTGTAGCTATGAGTAGGGAACGTAGTTCCCGGTGTTGTGGTCTGTCTTCTGAATGAAGGGGGTAGTTTCTAAAGAAACTGTGGTGCTGCGTCGGTGGGGAAGTAGTATACAAAAATTTGGTTTTATCAACGGAGTGGCCACCGTACAGAGATTCTAAAAGCTGACGTTTGGAGCGTTAGCCCTTCGTCAGGGGTTTCAATAACTTCTGAAATAGCCGTCCTTGATAGCCCATTGAAGGCGGCAGTTTGACAAGTTAATGATAGCATTTGTAGTGAAAATCAAGGCAAACTAGCCGGCGGTGTGACGCAAAGCAGGCGGCGGTATACCGCCGGTAACCGGCTTCTATTGAAACCCCTGCTTCGTCAGAGCGAATCCAACGAAACGTCAGCTTTTAGAATCTCTGTACGGTGGCCAATTTACATTATCAACTCCGTTGATAAAACCAAATTTTGGTCTGTCTTCTGTTGTGTATCATGGTTGGGAAGGTAAAAAAAGGGGCCACAGTAATTGGCGCAAGCTGTTGTAGCGCTCTGCCAGCTTGACTGGCAAAGTTAATGAAATAAAAAATGAAATAAAATACACAACATGACGCAGCATAAAGCAATAATGAAATCAATTCTTCGAAGGCAAACATCTCGAATCAGTAGCCACTTAGTTAACGGACCCCGGTTTTTTTCATCAGTAATGAAATGGAATGACACATTACCGCAAAATTGCATCAGTCCTTTTCGTTGTTGTTATTGAAAAATTGTCAAATGACAGCTCGGGAGGACGTCCGGCATACAAATATTAACATGGCTGAGCATAAGAAGAACTGAATTTTTTTTTTTTTTTTTTTTTTTGGGGGGGGGGGGGGGGGGGGCTCAAAATAACCTTTCGGGTAATTATTTGTACTCATTTTATTTTAAACGAGAAATGCAGCCTTTTGGGCAAACAAGACAATCAATAGTGGTATCTACTAGAGAATTATGTTTATGTTTGTTTTTTATCGTAAAGATGCAAAGAGAATGATCATGTACCCCTCAGGTTTGTCTTATTTTAGCAAGCTGGACACGTTCAGTGGTTTGAAACCATTTGGTCACTTTAACTTAGCAAAACATAGCTGAATTTTCTTGCCAAGTCACACTGGGGACGAGGTAAAATGCCAACAAAACATCGCAAAACATATGAAGAACATATAGTGTGAAGTGCTGTGTTGTTTATGAAATTTTATGACGATTTAAATTTATATCAAGAAGACAAGAAAGAACGTATATATTCAAAGCTTGAAAACTGAGACAATTTGGACAAAAACGCGTCGAGTGTGAATCGGGAATCACCGAAGACAAACGACAGTTCAGCGCTCTTCAGCTGAGCCATGCCGCTTAGAAAGAAGGCAGCGAGCTAGAAGTAACGCGCGGTTCTTTCCTCGCACGCATTTGCTTTCTCGTTTGGAATGGTTGATTGTAAAGACAACTGTTGTCACAAATCTTCAAACAAAATTCTTATTTTAAGTTAATGACCTAAGGCACATCTGCGTCAAGGAAATTTTCGTTCATTATGAATTTTTCCTACCGAAACGTGGTCTTTAAATATGTATCATTAAATAACCTTTGAGGATTATGAGGGAGCATAGAGGTTTTTAGCTCCAAGTATATTTTAAATAAAGTATCTGGAGGACGCGCAAAGAGCCACGAATTCTGTTGTGAGATACCCTGAATTCCAGAGGTTTTCTCGCTATAAAAAGAAGCTAAAAGAGCGACTCGCTATTCCGTCGCTCCAAGAGAGAAAAACCTCTGGCATCCAGGGTAGTTGTGAGAATATACAGTGGAAAATTTATCCTTTGTTGCCTGTTGTCGCTCAGAGCAGGTCAGATTACAAGGGCTAAGAACAGTATTGACCAGAAAAGTATCTGTCATTTGTAATCGTTTTATCCAGGATCATCATATACCCAGATGCCAGACTTTCTGGCTCTCAAATCGCAACTACTCACTGAACATCCAAAATGATGATTATCGGAGCAGCGAGCGAGATTACCTAGAATTCAGTAGGTAGGCATTCCACACATCATTAGAGTCACAGATTCTTAAGCATAGGAAATTGACATTATTTTTAGCTGCACACAGACAAGAGGTTTCTCTTTCTTTCAGTTTCGTAAAACCCAGGGTTTTCGTCATGGAAAACTGCTGCAATGTTTGGTCCTTGCGATCTTGCGATTTGGATAAAACACGAAGAAATTGAAATCCTAGAAAACTCGGTGACAAGTTTGGACAAATGTTGGCCTTCGAGGAAAGACAAACTCTTTAATAAATGGATTTGGAATAAGGCCTAAGAATAATAATTTTTTCACGTTTCCAGCTACTCGCAAACTGATGTTTGAAAATATTGTATTTCATAATCCATAATTGATTAGAATCATTTAAGTTAATCCATGATTATTGCATCCTCGGAGAAAGGAGCAATATGTTCAATTCAGGTCCGACCTCGCTGGGTGTTAGGATGTTATACATAAGCCAACGATTGGGGCGTATTGGATCCCACATCCACACAGAATGAGCCTGTGAGATGGTATATGGGAAGATGGAATATAAATCATTGTTTATTTTGCGTTCCTCAAGTTGTGTTTACGGAATCTGCTGATTCATATGGGCCCGTGCTTATCATTCAGTGTAAATGCTTACAGGCCTGTTCCTGGCTACTTTAAGCTCGCAAGTGACGGGTGGCGAATCTTCGATTCCATCGATTGATTTACTCTTTGTGTAAAACCCAGCGAGTTCACGGTCAAACGATTCAAACCCGAACTGACGAAAGTGAACGATAACCATACATTTCTCGAAGGTACACCCAATAGAAGAAGCGGGTTCGAAAGACAACAGTTGCTTCTTTGTTTAGTGAAAGATATAGTATCAAAATCTCGAACTTTTACTTACGCGTTTGAGCTGACGTGGGATGGGTGGCCCGGATGAAAGATGAAGAAGAAGGTAGGTAATGTCACAGCTGTCACAATGATCAAGTGAACACAACAATAAACTAGATTCCGCCACGAAATCTTCACCCATTTTGAACTCGCTGGCATCTGCGAGATGCTTGATTCCATGTCTACAAGAAAGCCACGCTTTAGCGGTCGTTTTTAGCTCTGAAGTGAAGATAAACACGCTAAAAGAGAGGTCAAGTTTAAATATACACCTCCTGTTGTGTCTTCAGTGTGACGCATTGTGATGTAATATGATCGGGTTTTCGGAGGTTGGAAGTGACATATTTACACAAGGGATCGTGTGAAATGACAGGAAATGCTCATTTGCCAAAAACTCATGATAAACTTACCCTTGTGCACTGACGTAGCAATGTTTTCTAAGACGTGAATGTAACCAATTTGTATTTTCGTTCAGGCTGAGAATGCGATATTTCTTTTTCACCTGAAGTTTCATTTTTGAGATAGTCCTCGAGGGCTTAATCATGTTCGAGGCAATAAATAAAGATTCGAAGTTCTTTGAATATTCGTCAAAGCGCGTTTCCGGTAAATCTTTACTTCGCAACAAACGGCACATTACGTCCAAATTAAAAGCCTCTGTCTCTATCCCAATAGGAAATCTTGGCTACTATCCAACATGCACAACACAATGCTAAAACTTGTTGGAATACTATCAAACAGTGTCAGCACAGTTTACAGAACGCGAAAGATCTGCCCTCTGATCTGAAGAGTTATTTGCTTCTCGCATTAACATTACCTTTGTCTCCTTATTTTCATGACCTCCAATTGTGTGATCACAAAGCTTTCACCCGCCTTGTGTACACTATGGATGTTGGCAAGAATACTTTAAACGTCATAGCAGCTCTGTAATCAAGACATATAGCATCGTCATTTGATCACGTATTTCAGAACTGGCGTTCAAGACATAAAGAGTTTATTCTGTTCATTAGTCTTTCTGAAATTATTGAGTTCAGCAAGGGTTAAATTAATTTTACTGGATTAAGAAACTGCTTAAAGTTAAAAATCTCAAAAATGACTTGAATTCGTCACTTACATAGAATTCTTGGAATCTCTTTTTTTCTCGACAAAGGGAAAAAATAAATCCGTTCTTATTTATCTATCAAGAGCTACAATGCCAGATTAAAAGATATTTTGGGAACTGGGCTGTGAAGAAATTGTTGTAATTCCGTCTTTGAATATCAATAAGAGGATTCGAGGGCTATAAGCCTTTTGTGTGGTAGAATTGTTGATACAAAGCGATGTTCCCTTGCAAACCGAACGTTTTTTTTGGCAGTTTCGTCACAAGCGCCCCAAGCTCAGTGTGAGGGAAAGCCAATAAATATATAAGGATTCTTATGGGAATCCCGATAAAAGACCTTAGAAGATAATTTTACGAAAAATTCCGCAAGTAACAAGCCATTGTCGGCACAGGCGGCCCAAGCTAACGATGCGAGTTTGATTAAAGCCGATGATACACGGCAGCATTTGTTGATCAACAAATGTTACAGCTCTTGTTCAACAAATGTTGAACAGTGTGTCGTCAGGGGCACCCAATGAGAATATAGTTCAAAGCCACTTAAACATAGCATTGTTAAACGTATTTTAGTATTTAAACGGTAGATGTAGGCATATTTTTATCCCCTAGAAATTTTTTATCTGTTCGGATTCCCTAGCTGAAAGTCTAATGGTCCGAAAATCATAGGGATCAAAACTTACATTTTCGAATATTTCAGCCAGAAAAAAGGCTCCCGAAAATTTTAAGTGACGTTTTTAGGGTAAAAATCCGTTCAAAATGGGCAATTATACCATGTTTTAGATGTTCGAAAATCCTAGAACGGGCAGGCAAGCAAGGAATTTTACAACAAATGTCCCGAAAATTCTAGAACAGATATTTTCCGAAAATTGACGTTGGGTGCCCCTGTCTCGTGTCATGTTGAATGCTGAACGTATGCCATTCAACACGTTGAATGTTGTTGAACGATGTTGAACGAAAATAGAGACCAGCTCTATTTCGTTCAACACGTTTATGTAACATTGTTCAACATTTGTTGAGCAACAAACGTTGCAGGATGTTGAACCGTGTATCATCGGCTTAAGAAAGAGGACTTTCCTGAGAACCAGCCATACAATAAACAACATGGCGGCCACGAACCTCTTCATTCCGAACGCACAAGAGTTCTTCGTAAAACGCTGATCTTGACGGTCTGTGTTCACAGTGCACCGCAGAGCAGAGCAGAGAAATACGATGAAACGTGAGTATCAACGCCGCATCACCGAAACACGATTTCACCAGGTGGCTCTGAGTTATGACATTTAGCAGCTGATGAAAGCCCTTAGGACAAATCTTGTTGAAACTGGAAAGCATGTACTGCAATAACAACGAGAAAAGCGACATCGAGAACAGTACAGCAGGTTCAAACGGCTGCGTAAACTTATAAATTATATCCCTGTGGGAAAGGCTGGTGGTCTTGTCGGCAATCCAATGCATCTTGCCTCCTAAAGTTATCATTTACATTTACTGCGTTTTCCCTGACAAGGACACTGAAAAACGCAGACTGCAGACTGCGCTGACCGTCTGCAAAATGAAAATTCGGTTAGCCTGACTTAGGCCTAAATAACTAGCTCAATTAGGTCTAAATAACATTCAGGTTAGCCTGGTTATGGTTAGGTTAGCTCAATACAATACAATACAATACAATACAATACAATACATACTTAATTGACCGCTCCCCATAGGGGCTTTTCAGGGCCAATGAAACACAACGAAACGAAGGACAGAACAGCTACAACTATTAAGAATCCCAACCGGCCGGAGGCAAACCAGTTGGCTATTTACAAGTGCAGCTGGGAAGTTGAACCAGGGACTACCAGGATCTAATTCAACGAGTGGTCAGAGCGGGTCTTGAACCCGGGATCTCAAAGCAAGCGCCCTAACCACTGGGCCACACGGCCTCCTCTCTCAATAACAGTGAGGGTAACACCATATTTTACCTCTGGTGTGCACGGTCTGCACAGTCTTCAGTCTGCGTTTTGGCGTGACCGTTCCCTGACACATATTTTCAACTTAGTTATTGCCACTGGTATCCTCACAAGGACTGGAAGAGTTCTGGAGTACCTCCAATTTCCAAAGGTTGACCCAGCAAATTACAGGCCTATTTCTGTACTTTCTGTAATAGCGAGACTTTTTGAGAAAGCCATTTTCAATCAAGGTATACATAATTAAATGAGTCAGAGAATTGAAGCTACTTTCGAAATATCAGTCTGGCTTTAGACCCATGCACTCTACCCTTACGACTCTTATTGACATGAAAGACAATTACTATCTTAACATCGACGGTGGCTTAGC
>NC_090876.1:49009395-49021895 GCF_036669935.1 Montipora foliosa
TTGATAAAACGAGAATTTAATAAGCGCTGATCCGAAGTCAAGTTAAAATGGCAATTACGTCCTTTCGGTATCTTTTTTAATATCCCACGAATTAATTTTGTAGAGAAAGAGCAAGCTGGCAAACTAATTTGAGTACTTTCTACCCTTGAGCGATGTAGTCGTTCATGGCGCCAGAGCGGCAATTTTCCCGCCGAAATCAACGCGGATGTCATTGATGGCAGCATGAAGGCGACAGCGGCTTCTTTTGTTGTAGGTGAATTCAAAGAAAACTACCCAGAAGAGAAAAGGCTTTTGATTTTTTCACCATGAATTTATGTTTATTTTTATCGATAAATTCTTGTATGATTTAAATTACAATACGCAGGACAGTAGTTTCCTCAAATATGAAAATTTTAAAAAGAGCTTCTTTCTGGTCCAAAAGAACAAAACGAAAAAATTTAATTGTTGTGGACAAACTTAAGAGTTTTAATATTCATGAGAGAAGTTGTCGAATTTTCGATCCTGTCTTCTGCTTTAAGATGATTTTCCGGCAATCATGCCGAGGCTTTAAGAGCATAAATTCATTGCCTCTCGCATCTAAAAGGAGTACACTTCGTCTCGGAAGCGTTTATGAGGAAGTTCTGTATCCGAGTAGAATGCTAATATTGTTTACTTTTATTTTTGGCATTAAAAGTTCCTATTCAAAAAAGGCGCCAGACCGGCTGTCAAAGACAAAGCCCGTGTCACTGAGGAAAAATTGTCGCAGTTTTTATGTGGCAAGCCCAGTTCTCAAGATTAGATCACCGTGTAGTGTGCCATTAGCTCGATCTTAACCTTCGACCGCTACAACCGCTTTGCGGATGAAATTAAATTTCAGGCCAAGTCAGGCTTTCTAAAAGACACTCTAATTTATGTATTTGGAGATTTCGTTTTTATTGTGTCTTATTTCGTCCCGAAATTTCTAAGATCACTCAAGGACAAAACGACATCGCCTGCCAATCGTCGCGGAATCTTCTAGAGGACGTTGGGAGCTACTGGCTGCACGAGTCATGTGTTCACATTGTCGTTATCTGTATACCAAAGGGACGGCTCAATTGTTTGCGGGTTGTTAAAGAATGCGTATAGAGGACGTGAAGAATAAAGTCCCTCTACTCTTGGTGGTGTTAATCACACTCCCCACTGGGTCAGGTTAGTGACTTTTAGGGTTGAGGTACGTTAGCCAGCAACAAATTTATTAACGTTGAAACCGCTGCGCGATGCGCTTGGAACCACTGGTCCTTCCTAATCAACCAGATATCCGTATGTAATACTTACAAACGCACACTTAGATGGGAGTAAATAAAAAACGAAAGCAATATTATTTTGTTCCTATAACCTTTTCCTGAATAGCTGCATCACCATTGGAATAATTTCTTTTTAAAGTAACTTTCTCGTTCTTTTTTGGTAAAAGCTAAATGTTTTACTATTTCAGATTAGCTAACTTAGCGCGTTTATAAGTGGAAAGGAACATGAAACACCAACTCGTGCGTTTTTTGACTTATTCACCTAATTTAAACTGCGCCTCTCCAAATAACAGAACCACAAATTAAGGAGCCAAACCAATTTTTGTTGACGAGTTAACACTTGTTTAAACCGGGCTCGTTTTGCAAATGATATGTCAGAAATCCCTGTGCTATAAAGATAAGAGCTTTGTTTTTTTGCAGGTTTTATATATAAATAAACCCATTCAGTTTCGCCAACAAAAAATAGAGAGAATACTTGTGTTTTTTTTGGGATCACTTTTTAAATTCGGGTGAACAGGTTAACTTAATTTTTAAATAAGAATCGATTCCATGCTTAGTAATTTTCAGTTATTTGGACCAACACCGTTATTCGGATTCTCTGCTTTTCTATCGCAAGTGCAGGTCGGACAGAATATGGCGAATGAAAATGACGCGGGTGAAAAAATGTCGTATGGAATAAACTGAATGGAAAGCATATTCTCTCTTTAATTTCGAATAATTACGACTTGTATATGGGCTTAAATAAACGTTATCTATTTTTTTTGCGCGAGATAATAGATCGAGTTCGAGCTTTGAATAAACACACTCGGGGGAGTCAGTCAAAAAGCGCCCGTCACACTGTCTCAAAAATTCTCATTAGTTTACTCTGACAGTGGCCATAATTGCACGTTTTTGGAGACTGAAAACTAAAGAGGGTGGTTTCATAAACACTTAGGCGGTCTGAATTAAAACAGCTGACATATTTCGATATTAAATTCTATTTGAAGTCAACTTGATAGACGCGGAAATTAGGGGATATTTACATTTTAGCCACTGAATTTCGAGTATATTCAATTGGTCTTCATTTGCCGGGATCAACAAATTAGTTCCTAACAACTCTCAATGAGCTGGTTTCAAGGCTAATCTTTCCATTTTTTGAAGCCTATTCAAAGGAGTTCGTTTTATTTGGTGCTTCTTCTTGACACATGTTTTGCATTGTATGTGATCAGATGAAAACGATAAATACACAAAGTGCAAAATACATATGTAAAACGTCGTTTGCTTGCTTAAATTATTTTTGTTATTTTACGCCTACGAGTCTACAGCCGTGCCATGTAAAGTGGTTGGCAGGCCTGCTTTGCAAGCAAAGAATGGTGAACTGAAGCAGTGATGAACGACTGTTGCATGCAGGAGTTATCTTCATGATAGTAGTAAAATTTCTGTATTTAGCGTGGTTCAGTTTTACTGATGTCGACAGAAAATGGACTAAAATGCACGTGCAACACTGCCTTTTAGCCCCCAAATAGGATTATTTTGTAACTCCTCTGTCATCAGAGCATTTGCGCTTACCTTAAGCCGCACGCGCAGTGCATTCTGGTTTCTCGGTTTCAGTTTACTGTCCAAATGCCTCATTTTTAAATATAAAAAGCGATCGATTTTGCATTTCTGCGCTTGAATACCTTTAAGCAGTTTTTTTTATTACCCATTCGCTGTTCGTAAAAGTACGTAACTAAACCAAATAATTAAGCACGCATTGGAATAAAAGCTATTCAAAGCTAAACAAATTAATGGTCTATTTACACACGATAATGTTTTAAGCTTGTAACTAATGGAAACAGAAAACGTTATCCAAATTCTTGGTATTAAATTTCCATCTCTGTTGCTCACAAGGGTGGCTTTACCGAGGCTGCCGAGTAGTATATTTGCTTTTCTTTGGTTGGGGGCGGTGCGCTCTCGCGAAAATATCTTTTCATGCAAAAAGCAACTACCTAATACTGTACCATGAAAACTAAACTATGCGCATTTACATGTGCCCGTATATGTATGTGTGTTTATGTCCGATACTAAGCAATTATTGGATGAGGTTGAGCATGATAGCGAGAATTATCAAGGCGGAGGTTTGTGTTATCTGCCGAAGCCGAAGGCTGAGGCGGATAACACAAACCGAGGCCTTGATAATTTCGCTATCATGCTCAACCTCATCCAATAATTGTTTTATTATACAATCATAAATGTAGAAGCGTTGAGACATTTCACAGAACAACAACAAAGTAAGCCACGCAATGACACGTTTCAGTGTAAACATCTTTATTAATGACAGCCGTGAATTACATGTAAAGCGGAATTCAAAAGGTTTACAGAAAGGATTTAAGCCTAAAAGATCTGAAAACGTTTCAGGAAAAACTGAATCGAACTGAAACTTTAAACAAAATTCTAAAGTTAAGTTGTACGGTCTTGTACGGAAAAATGTTCCCGATATCGAGATGTAAACAAAACTTCATTGTCTGCAAAAACGCGCCATACCTACATGCATAAATGCCAGTGTCTGTAGATGTGACGCGATGACACAGCGCCTTTAGCGGGGTGCTTTTAGCCAATAAAAATTGAGATAGCATCAGCATTGTATAATAAACACTGTTATTCTCATGCAGTTTATCAGCGCTAATTGTGCTGTGGCAGTCAGTGGCTGACACCATTTTGCAAACTTGCAATTGCGAGGTACAGGGACTAAACCAGGAGCCCATTACCTGGAGCTCCATCTGCACTGCACGCTTGAGTCTACCCTTTCCTGTATCTTTCTATTTTTAAAACTACTGTATTTTGATGTATGTAACGTAGTTCACATATGTCACATACGCATGTGACGTAATAAATGGCTGACCATAGGTCCCTTATGATTGGCTATTGTGAAAATACCCACTAAAGCTCCCCTGCGAGGTGCTTTTAAAAATAGAAAGACACGGGAGAAGGTTGACTCAGAGAGTTAATGTGGAAGATGGAGGCGCCGCGTAATGGGCTCCTGAATCAAACCCATCTTCAGCAACTTCCAGTTCCCGTCATCTCGCGCCAGACTCCCAGCCTCCGAGGGAGGAACTAAATATTTTGAGCAGCACCCGATACAACGTTTGGTAATGTATTATATTTCGACTGGCCAAACCGGTCTTCTTCAGGTACAATGAGAGTTTACATTGGATTACTTCTATGTACATACATATATAGTAAATGGATTTTGACGCCATACCGGAAAAAATGTGATAAAATATGGCAGTTAAAACTAATTTCAATTCAAATACCAAAAGAACAGAAGAGACTGGAAATAATAAACTGACATCTAATATGTTTCTTCGCGGATATTTAGGCCGTTGAGATCAATTGTCCTGCCATTTGAAATTAAAAAGGCTTCCCTGGCCATACGGATCGAGTCTCTATTGGAAAATATTTTGTCGGTAGGAATTAATTGCCTGTCGTTAGAAATGTTGTGCGGAGAAGAGAGAAAATGTTCTGCGACTGCTGTGGGTTTGGATTAATTCTTTTTTTAAAAATAATAAAAAAAATTGCTAGTTTCCTCAAATTATGCCAAAAATTATGAAAACACAATCTATAAAAGCCTACCCCTGGCAAACCACTGGTTAGGTAATAACCTAATAATAAATAAACACCAAAATAAATGAATAAATAATAAGGGTAGATCGATAACCAATGTTAATGCATGTTCTTTTTCAGCCAACATTTTCTGCTTCTGTAATTCACCGTCGTGTCTAGGAGCCGTCTGTGAATCAAGTCAGCGGTGTTTCACCCGACTGGTGAAGAACGCAAGTGCTGATGGGAACCTTTCGACAAGTATTGTGTATGGATGCTCTGAAGCCTTGAATTCAACTGGCAGCTGTTTAAAGTCTGCACTGGTTATATGCTGTGATACGCAATTGTGCAATATGCCAAACATGCTACGAAGTGAGTATTTTAAGCTTCGGTAATACGAGTAACAAAAACGTCAACTTGTCTCGCAAAATTGCTGCGAAATTAGTCGAAAAGCGATGTTGCGCGTTTTACATTTCACAAACGAGTATGGATCAATTTTAGGAGATCGCCCTAAGTTCCGGATCCTATAAGTGTGAATAGTAAAGAGCTACAAAGAGTGGAAGATTTTAAGCTGCTAGGCGTGTGCTTACAGAATGATCTTAAATGGAATAATTATATATACAATATTCTTCGTGAAAGCTGGCCAAAGGATATATTTCTTAAGGGCTTGTGGGAAAGTCTGCCAAAGGAAATAGGTCTTACAACTTATCTGACAAAGATTCGGCCTCGGATAGACCCAAGACTCTGGGAAACTCCATGTAGGAGAACATGCACTTTAGGATTTCACAAATCCCATAATACAGCTCAGTTTGGGGGGTTATTTGCATTAAAACAATGGATATCCAGTTTACTGAAGCATGATACAGTCCCAAGAGTAAATGATTTGTATTGTTTTTATGCAAAGAGCCCCACAAAAAGTGTTGCATTTCAGGAATAGGAAAGTAGCGAATAGCCAAAAGTTGGCTATTTGAGCCTTCTCACTCTTCGTGCTAACATGAATGTAACAATTAGAGACGCTTTTGATTTTTCTTCACGAAAACCAATAAGAAGACACTTTGTTTCAGGGTTAAAGCGCCCCTGTGATCAAAAAAATCACTTCCTTTTTTTCTTCAGATTTTGAAAGTGTGATTGCTAAAAAATTTTGAGCTTTGACTTTTATCCAAAAGCCGCTTACTTTGAGTGTAAGTTTTGGATTTCACGGTCCGCCATTACCCACGTTCAAAACTGACTGATTGGACTTCAGAGGGTTGGAACAAAGGCTCACTAGCTTAAATTTTAGCCTTTGGATGCAGCTTATTATATATGCAAAACGCGAGTTTAAAAGCCTGAAAGCCCAAACCTCCCGTGCTGCATATTAATTCTGCGGCGTACACACGGAAGGAATGTATTGTAAAAACCCAATATTTCGAAAGGCTCTGCCTTTTTTTATCAGGGTTTTTGCAAGCGAAAAAAAAAAAACGCTGCTGAAGAAAAGCAGTGCCTTTCGAAATATTGGCTTTTTCCAATATATTATTTCACCGTTATATCAGCCTTGCTCTTTTTAGCTTACTGTATATAAAATTGCTATTCGCATCAGGTTTTCACAACACATTTTAAAGTTAACCTCGACTTCAGCATTTTTATGCTGAGACTGATCAAAGTGAAGATTTTTAATGCTGTTGTTAATTTCAGAGAGAGCCTCTCTTCTGGCAAGAAGATACTCGATGGCTACCACGCATGCACCAATGATTAGGGAAAAAGCTGGGTGCAAGTGTGCATCTTTGTCGCCCGCAATGCGGGTGGCCAGCGTAGCTGCACCTTCTGTATTAATTCTGACAGTTATTTTGTCATCGTTTGCAATGTGCCACAAGATGTCGCGTTACCATAAACGTAACAACATTACGAAGGAGATTGAAAGCAATGCAGTTAGCATGTCACTTCCCTTCACACCACTTGAAAGCTCTATGGGGGACTCAGATGTTCCGGCAACTTTCACAGCAGGAAAGCAAAGTACGGGGTCTTGTAGTTATCACACATTAATTACCAGTCCTAACAGCGTGTGAGATGAAACGAACGCTGGAAGGTCTTATTGAAATATTTTAAAGGCAGAAAATACAAACTTTTTAAAACAGATCATTTAAAACAAAGGGTGTTCTTTGAGCATGAACAATTTTAAAAGGCAACACACTGTTCTAGAATTATTTTTGCCCTTTATTAGAGTGGTTTTCAATTGAGTGTCGAAAGTAATTAGATAATTACTTTGGTTTTGCATTACTTCACCCAGTGATTGGTTCAAAGTTCTCGCGCCACTTTTTCAACAATCAGAAGTGAAACCAAAACCAATCGTAGCTCGCGCGTGCACATTTTCCCGCGCTTTGTGTCGGCTACGTGTAATTACTTCGAGTTTTGATTGGTTTACTGGATTGTGTCCGTCCTTTTTGATTGGCCAAAGTTATTACTATGGTTTTGGTTTTACGACACTCATTTCAAAACCGCTCTAACGGTAAGAATTGATTGAAATGGATTACTGAGACAGCACAGTGAAGCTAACACAGATCAGATCTTGAACGTGGACTTAAACAAGAAAATCTGTTGGGACAGATATGTAAAAAGAAACAAACAAATAACACAGAGAAGTGCAAAAAAAAAACATACATGCAAACGGTCCAAAGCACATAACAAATTAAAGCGGCCCACAGACTTGACTGTCCGTAAAATTAGCATTCTTATCAGATATTAGACCAGTCTGCCTGTGAATATGGAACTGGATCCTGCATAGGCCCTTCGGACATCCAGGTCCCAAATACATTTTATTTAATCGTTTATTCTGAGTCCGAAACTCCCAAATACGATTTCACTGAATTCTTAAACAAATCCCTAAGAAAACTAGAGGAAACGACCGTTGGGTTGCAAATAGCACAAGCGAGTCTAATCGTGATTTGACTGCTGTATCTTTGTCAGCAATTGAGGGCTGTATGTTACATAATTTATGGTTAATGCGATTTCCCTTGATAAATAAAGATTATCGTATAATTGAAATTTCGCACCTAAATATACTGGCAATCGCAACTGTAGAGTGTCCAGCGTTTCAACTCTTGCTGCCCCCCTTTGAATTCAAATATAGGGCAATGCTAAGAGGGGGGCGAATCTCTGGCGAATCTCTGGCGAAATAAATTCGTTTGGTCCAACATGGACGGATACAACGAGGGAGAGCCATTTATATTTATATGTCGCAATAGAGACGCATCGACAAGAGTGCATTAAATAATATTTTTACTTTAGATCCCTACATTTCGGAAACTTTGTAGCTATCCCATAAAATCACATTTGACTTTTAAATGCAAGGCACACCAGGATAGTCAAAACAATATGTGAAAACACCTGAAAATTAAATTAAGAATCTTTTTTGCTCAGGAGTTCAAACTTTTTACCAATCGACGCATGGCCTTGAGTCATAATCAGCATTTTTTTTCATCCCCCAGAAATTTGTAATTGTATCTAACGATGACTTTCATGAAAGAAAATTCCAAGGGAAACAAAAACGCTGCTTGGTCAATTCGACGGGTTTTGTTTTTCACGACAGGAACGGAATTAATTTTCTACCAGAAGATTTTTTTAACCTCTTTATTCGTCATGGAGGTTGATAATTGGCGACAGGAAGCTGATGAAGTATACCATCCTTAGTTTGCGAACTCAAATTGACTTCGAATAATGTGTTCTTTTTCATAATCTGGGCCGAAGGTGTTAGGTTTTGAAAATGCGCTGGCACGCACCGTGCAACACATATGGCTTTGCGTAGTTTTCAAAACAACCGTAACACCTGCACTCTTGTCTATCGAGAGCCTGGGGGAAGGGGTAGGGAATATATTTCGTCGCTGTTAAAAAGAGCAGTAATATTTCAGTTTAAATAGTATATTCGCCTTTCATTATACACGGAAAGTATAGGCAAACGCGAAAAAACTACCAGGATGTCGTGGTGCCATCTAAGATATAACATCGTGCTATGTTCTCTACCAACGTACCCCTCCCCACCTGGCCCCCAACCTTTCCTCGCGTCTCATACAGGGCTAACCAATATAGATTGAATAGTTTGGCATAGTTTATTTGTCGGCAACCACCAAAGAGATAAGAACAAGCGACATATTGCGGGGAAGCTTTGAGATGGTGGGTCATGCACGGCACTTACTGATTTTAAAAATGTGTTGAATGTACGTTCCAAGTGATTCCGAAGAGAAAGGTAAGCAGATGATTGATTGTTTTAATGGTGGTTCCAGCATTGAGAGTGTTGAAGCGGCTTATTCATGCCCAGATGATTCATGAAACCAATTTTCCTACGATAAAATATCTTCGAATTGGTCACCCACAAAATTGATTCAATTTAACGCGAGAGTCAGTTTTACCGCACGCTGAATTAAACAAGACGCAGCCATCATCTCGAGCGTAATTCATTTTGTAGCGTTTAATATCGATCTGGTCATTGAAATGTATTGACATAATCTTATTCGCGCGAGATTAGCTTCTCATAGACTCATACCTGCATTTAAATTTATCATGACACAATAACTGGGAAAACTCAACAAAAATACTTTAAAAGCACTTTAATTTTACTTTTCATCGATGCCCGTGGCTTATCAGAAATCATTAAGCTCCTTCGTGCATTTTAGAGAACACTGTCGAAAGCTTAAGGGTGGAAATCCGCACATTTAGTAAGTCCTCACGGATAGCCAATGACGAATTCCTTAGCCCACTTCTCATTTACCAGCTGGTTTTGCGAAAAAGCTTTTCTTACCCATTTCTGTAGCTCAGTGGTATTAATATTTTGCAAAAAAAAACTCTATCGGGAATCAGATTCTTGTTGGCGATTAATATTTCATTTTCCCAATGAACGAAACATTCATGAAGAATACATGCAAATGAATATTCATGTTAAGCTCGTTTTGTTTGGGATTAGATAAAGTCATCTACCTTTATAGATCTGCTTTTAAGGCGTATCTTTCTTGAGGGCCCACTTTATATAATTTCGATACCGTGTAAGACAGTGAAAAACAAAATCAATACGTATAGGTTATTGACCAAGCGTGAGGTCAAGATCGCTCAGGTACCCAACCACAGAGTGGGATGTGGTTCTAGTCATATAATAATTTGCGTTATTTTGTTTTAGTTCATAACTATGCGCTGTAAAAATACATACCAATTTCTTTCCAATTTGAATAATTGTTTTTTAACAGTAAGTGTTATCAATTGAATAAATCGATTCCTATTTCGTTTTTCTATAAACAATATTGCAAATAAATGCGTCAATTGATAGGAAATCCACGAAAACTGTTAGAATTGGTTGCTATGACTACGTATGAGTGTTCAGAGTTGACGTCATATTGGTGCCAATCAGCGAAAATATTGATTTTCGATCGGTGCTCAGTGTATGTTCTTCCCAGCGGAGTTATTCATAAAACACTCCACTCAATTATTACAGAATACATACAAAAAGTTTCGGGATCTGGCAGTGTTTCACTGTGATGATAGTTCAAGATTGGAAGTAGTTGCGACAAAACGCTAAGGTAAAATACAAGAATTGTTATCCGAAGAATCCCTTTTACTTAGTGAATTAGGTCCTCTTCTTTGGACAATACGCTCTAACTTGTAAACTTATCTTGCAAAATCGCGGAAGGATCGCCGCCAAAGTAGGGTTTTCCTGACCAATTATCGGCGGATCCTCCATTCTTTTAACAATGAAACAACTCGACGATCTTGTTTGCCGAGATAATTCAGTAGCAAAAACAGGCAGTTAGACCAGAGAAAAAACTAAAAAGAATCCTGTGTTGCTTTTGTTTTATCTTTGTTTTGTACGGTCAAGGTAATATTTTTAATTTCATAATGCGTCACGATATTTTCCTCGAAAAAGAGAAAAGCGCTAATGCAAGCACTCGACCAAATGGATCTTTATATTTTTATCACATTTCCAGTAATTGCAAGAAAGCAACATTAAATATTCCAAACATATACCGGCGGAGACAACGTACATTCAATAATCCATCCTTTGCAGTGTTTTAATTCGTACAAATAAAGAAGAAAGACATTAGCATGCTGGCCCGTCAGCCACTCTTTTTCTTGCCAAATAAACAAAACAAGTTTCAACATAATTTTCGTTTAACTTGACTTTCTTTTCTTTTTAAACAAAGGAAACACAATCCCATTATCTAGAGTGCAGTTTTCAATGGGAAAACAGCTTTAAGTGCTTTTAATAAGGTCGTAGCTCTTAGAAACTGAATTGAAGTTTTGCTTTACATGTAAAATTATGAGGGGGAAATTTGAGTTTCAATTGTTGATTTTGTTATCAAGTGTTGTTAATCAACTACTTGCAGTTCGGCTTTCCTTTCTTTTTTTTTCAAGCTAATTTATACAAATTATTAAAGCAAGTTGCATAGGAAACTTATTGGCAGAAGCCTCTTCACGTCACTTTAAACTCTAACATTTTTTAATATATCATTGTATTTTAACGAACAAAATCCAACTCAGACAGAGACTGTCAAATTTCTTCAGACCTTCTTACTTAATGCCACTCATAAATTTACAGGAGAACATTAAAATCTCTTTGAAGACCTTGAAGACCTTTGCATAGTACGTTTTGAAGCCCTCTGTCGACCGGCTACGGCTTACTTTTAAACCCTGGAGCTTGAGGCGAGTGTTAAGTTTTTGTCGCTGGTCTTAGCAGGTGGACTACTCTCTGGCATCATGGTTATTGCTGGCATTGTTTACATGTTCTGCATCGACAACAGAACACCCAAAGTCAGAACTGTTGTTCAGTATCGAAAGAAACCTGGCAACAACGATTTTAGTTTCGTGTGAAACTGAAGAAAGATAAAGTCTGTGTTTCAAGAGCGCCCCGACTTGTGAATCAGTACGGTGGCGCATTTCATCTCGACGATTATGCCACAAGAGCCCTATTCTACTTATTTTATTACATACAGAACCTAAAAGTAAAGAAAATCGCCCGAAAGACACGCGAGAAAAATGTCGGTAAAACATGGTACACTGGACGAACTGGCATTTGCGTCATAGTTCCAAATAACTCAGTTCGCGGATGGACTGCATAAGGAGCTGAGGGCACTCATATATGTTTGTAAACATAGCGAGGATCAATATTAGAACAAGCGAAGCATCAGTATAGAATGCACAAAGTAGAATCTTAAAAGCCGTGTGAACTGATAATCCCGGCCCTTTCGCCTTGTAACCCAAATTCGTGAATTCATTGCCTCAAGTCTCCGTCACTACAATGATAGTTAACTATAAACAATTAATTTGCGCTTTTTCATGGACTTATGAATAAATATCTCTTTGTGAATTATATTATTGCCGCACCGGGAGCAAGCGAAGCGAGCGAGGGAGCATAAATAAATGTTATCAAAATATATAATAAATACATTGTGCAAAATCTCGATGTTTTTATTTTTTCTGGCTTTTTGCATGTCATAATGCATCGCGCTTGCAACTAGAATGCTCTGCGCAGCGTCCGGAATGCATAGCTCCTTTTAGGAGACTCGCCTTTCGCAGTAGTAACAAACGAATATCGCCCACTTCCTTGTTAATTTGAGCTGCGTGTGGTCATGCAGTGTTTATTGTAAGCGACTTGGATTGAGAAAAACGGCTTATACCTATCGATGTAATATACTGTCAAGGAAATTTTTGACTACCTTTCAAACC
>NC_090876.1:49026895-49029395 GCF_036669935.1 Montipora foliosa
GTATACATATAATTGAACTTTATTGACATTTCTACGACATTATTTAAGTTCAGGGACTTCCTGTGATTCATATTTCAAATACACGTCGAGAACCCAATTATGTTTAAAAAAATAATTAAAAATTACATTGGCCCGTTTGCTCAGAAAAAGATAACTTGAGCACACTGCCTAGCCGGTGCAATCAGATCGACTGGCACTGAGTTGCCAAAGAAAACGTCCGCACATATTCTATAAGAAAAGTGTAACTATCGCTATACTATCGAAAAATGGATTTAAAAACTTCATTTACCTCATAAATATAAGGCTCTCTAACAATTTCTTTTCTTGTTGATTCAATTTATGAATTGCTCTTATTTAGCGTCACCTTGCAACTCTACGATATTAAAGTTGTCTTTAGTGTCGACGCAAATAAAAACGGATCCATCATCAGAAAACACAACAGGAAGGATGGCGCATGCGCATTTCAAAGCACACTTATGAGCCATTTGGCTTCTCTATAAAGAATATTAGAGGTAATTCTTGATCATTCTTCTTGAGCTTACAAATAAGCACTACGCAAGCATTTACAAAGCAAACCAGCTTAACAGGGACAACACTTATTTGTACTGTACATTCGCGAGATATTTAACAATTTATTCCATGAGCAGCGCGCGTTGGATATGAGATGGTAAATCGGCCAACGAGGCTAGTCTCATCTCCAGCAAGCGAGAATGGAATAATTCCATCAAAATTTGATTAAATTCTGAACGTATGACATAATATGAAAAAGATAAATTAAAGAAAATAACAAGATGACATCTCGTTTTTAATTTTTTATTTAAGCCTGAGGGTTGAAGAGTGTCACCTCCGGTGATGAGTTTTGCCTCTCTAGCTTTGGGTATACTAATATCGCGTGTGCAATTTATGAGTTCTAGTGGAATGAGGGAAATGTCATTAGTGGTGAGATTATTAGTGAGAAAAGGTTCTGAAACTGTGGTGGGTTTGGAAGTGTTAGTAGGTTTGTTAAATGGTCTGCGGTGTTCGTTGATGTGGTCTTTGAGTGGTCGTTTAGTTTCACCGGTGTATTGTTTGTTGCAGTGCTTGCACTGGATCAGGTAAACTACGTTTTATAGTTGCAGTCGATGTGGTGAATTATAGACGTGGTTTCTCCTGTAGAGTGAAATGTGTAAGTGTTCTGTCCATAAGCAAGAGACTATGAGGGTAAGAGAACACATCCCCCTTACATGGGCCTCTTCCCATGATAATCTTTTTCAATCTCATTTTAGCTCGTGGTCAAGCTGCGAGGCTATTTTAGGAAAGACACCTGATTTGTCAATTGTAATGACGTAATGACGTAATGACCGCTTTGTTGTTCTGCTTTGAGAAAATAGCATCTGTAGTAGACATCAAGTTTGTCGATGAATCTGAAAACTTTGATTTTGAAAAGAGTGGGAAAAGTCCCCGTCCACGTAGAGAAAACTGGTCCATGATGTACATAGCTGAATCCGATGAAGGTGATGTCGAATCAACAGAAAGTAGGGATGCGAGCTCTTTTGAGGAAGATGTTGAGATTTCGAGCTTCGAAAAATCTTCGATTTCGATTTAGGATTTCACTGGATCATGCGACGACGAGAAAAGTCTTCGCAAGTTTCTTCACAATGGCATCTGATTCTCTGACCATGGACCGCGCGGGCATGGGGACGAAACTAAAAATAACTTTCACAGCGTGGCGCGAAACTTAAAATAGATTGAAAAAGATTATCATAGGGCACGGGGATGTGTTCTCTCACCTGATAGTCTCTTGCCATAAGATATGAAGGCGCATGCAGAACAGTTGTCAGTGAAACAAAGGCGGTGTAGTCTGAGAGCTAAGGGGATGGTACGTTAAGTCTATATGGGGTCGCATGTGAAATTAAGTATTGATGTTTATCGGTAGGTTTAGTATAAAGGTCAGTGGCGACTTTCCCCTTGAGGATGGAGACGTTAACACCTAAAAAGGTTAAAGATGTGACGAAATGGTTGCATATGAAGTTGATAGTAGGGCGGATGCCAGAGATTAATTGTGAAAGTGTTGATGCTGTCCAGTGAGTGCGTCCATATCATTAAAATATCATCTATATATTGCCACCATGTGTAGAGTTGGTAAGGGGCACGTGAAAAGGCATCAGTTTCAAATTTGGCGAGGACTATCATATTAGATTGTATGTAATGCGTTCCTAGGTCGTTAAGCCATATATATTTGACATTAGCAGTCATTTTCTCTTCCATGTGGTACGCACAGGTGCGTATTTGTATGAAATACATGACATTTGAGCATGCGTAGACCATTTCTTTCACGATTACATCTAGATAAGAAATGATACCGTAGATTCCATATTGAAGTGCTGCCCCAAATAGAAAGGTTAAAGTGCCACTACGACCAAAAAAACAATAGTTTTTTTTCTTTGGATTTCAAAACTATGTTAACTAAACACTAAGTGATCCAAGTTTTAAGTTCTGATTTTAAAAGGACACCTGTTTA
>NC_090876.1:49036895-49049395 GCF_036669935.1 Montipora foliosa
AACGAACTAACAAACGAAAGAACAAAAGAACAAACGAATGAACGAAAGCACGCACGAACGAACGCATGAACGGAGGGACGTACAGATGAGTGGATGCATGAGAGAACGGATTGATGAATGAATTGTTGTTTTTCTCACCTTGGCCTGCAGTGGGGGGAAGCGCAAAATCTTGCGTGGGATCCACATTAACGTATGGATGCTCATCTTTCTGCATATCGAACAACTGTTCACTCAAGGATTGGAACGAGGGCCGTTCTTCACAGTCACGTGTCCAGCAAGCCAGCATGATTTGATAACTGGGCGGAAAAAGAAATAATCCATTTAAACAAGGCTCTGACGATCTAAAAATTGCTCTTAAACTGTCAGATAATGAAAACTGGAATGATATGGAATCCAGTAATAAACGATGAACTCATCTTGACAGACTGAACTTCGAAATTGTGTCGGTTTTGATCTTGGAGTTGTCGGTGCTCTATCAAAGAGCGAAAATTAGTATTAATCGAAAATATGACAAATACTTATTTACATTTCATCCGTACAGTTATCTGGTTTTTTCATGCGGTTTCCATCCAACAGGAAATCAAGCAGATCTTTGTCGTTTATCGTCGGATAAGGAAAACCTCCTGAAATGTGAAAAAAAACGCAAAAACTCATAATAAACACAAGCTATGTGCAGTGCTTGCAATCTTTCTTTGATATAAGGTCCTTAGACGGAGAAGAGCATAAAGTTTCAACACAGTCCACACTAAACTATTTGTTTCACGCTTGCTTAGAATTAGAACTTACGAGCTATCATCGAGCATGGTTCTATGTCTTCAGTTAGGAAAACTTGGCTGGACACCTTCAAGGCTTCGTAAGTAAATGGATAGAGCAATTTTCTTTAACAAAGGCTTAACTAATGTAGCTACCTTTCCCTTCCTGGAACAACTCGAGAAACCCATTTGGAGATCAAGACACACACATCGTGAACACTATTTTACACTACCAGCTCTTACTAATTTGTATAAAAATAATAAACTGACCGTAACGCATAAATCAAGATCACGAACTTGACGAGTTTGGAATCGCGCATCGCGCCCAAGGGTCACACACGGAGTAAGTGAAAAAATAATGACCTGTATGAGAATATATTCTTACCGAGAGTGCAAATCTCCCACAGAACAATACCAAATGCCCACCTATAGAAAATTACAAACAGGAAAATGCAACATATGAACCTATTTGTTGATCATAACAAAAATAAACCGAAACAATCTTAAAAAATGATATGGCAAAGAGAAGAAGACTGAGTGGTCTCTCTTACACGTCACTGGCTGTAGAGTAAACTCTCTCTCGCATAGCTTCAATTGACAGCCATCGTAAAGGGATCTTTCCAGTGCTACGTTTCACGTAAATGCCTTCCCTTGACAAACCAAAGTCAGATATTTTCAGCACTTTGTCGTCTCCGACCAGAATGTTTCTAGCCGCTAAATCTCTGTGGATTATTCCTCTGCCGGCGAGATAGGCCTAAAAGTGATAAAAGAGGCTTCCGTAATCGGTGTAACGTTATTCCCTGACAGCTTTTAATTAAAGGTCTTACAGCGGATTCAGAGTTCGAATGGTGTTTGAAGGCCGGAGAAAGGAAGACTCTACGAATACTGCCTTCTCATTGAACTTAAAAAGCGCACAAAAGATCCTTTTAAGTCCATATTAAGTGTGGCGAGTTTTTTGTCGTAGTTTTGCACAATATGGCAAAGAAATTTACAAAAATGCGTCCCGCAGCACAAACAGCACAATCATTTTTCGAATCTAAAACAATAAAATCAAGGAGGGATTACGTTTTTTCAAACGTTGGCCGTGTAGCACTTATATTTGAACAGACTTAACTGATTAGAGTGTAATGTGAAGTGCTAAGTATCTACCCCATATGAACCATATGAACGTTAGCCCCACTGATGGAAATGGGCCCACACAAGGACAGAGAAAAACTCTGACCAGGGTGGGAATTGAACCCACGACCTTCGGGTTAGATCACCGCTGCTCTACCGACTGAGCTACAAGGTCGGACGGGAGCAGGCCGTGGGAACTGACAATGTTAAAGTCACGGCAAAGGGATCCAATGAAATTAGAGATAGGATGAGCTGGATCCTATCTCAAAGTTCGACGTTTGAAACGGGCCTTAAATTCCCTATTTAAAAGATGCACGCCCTTCCATTCTGGCAAGAGAGACAACTCATGAAGGGAAGTTTGCGCTCGCTCAATCTTCGTACCATTCCGGTTGCAATCTGAAGAGAGAAGGACTGCAGATCATCAGAGTCTAAGGCACCCTCAAGGTCCATCTTGCGAGAGGGAACGGAAGACTGCGATTTGGTGTCTAACACTGCAAAACAATCAGATGATGACCGCCCACACTTATTCTCTAAACTTCAAGACATTGAAATTGATATTATTATAAGATTAAAGGCGCTGTTACAATGTGAAATGTTTCGTGCAACTTCAACTTTGTCTCGCAATGTTTTGGCGACATTGCGGCGGGACAAGTTGCACGAAACATTCCACAGTGTAACATACCCTGCAACGGCCAAAATCGTTGCGAGACAAGTAGAACTTAATTCTACTTTTGGCAACGGTTATTGCAACTTGTCTCGCAACGATTGTTGGCCGTTGCAGGATATGTTACACTGTGAAATGTTTCGTGCAATTAAGTCCCTTAGTGTGCGGTTTTCTGAGGTTCAACTGGCCGGGCTCGATCCAAGCGACCTCAAAATATCTGCCGAATTTGCCACTTTAGTGCAACACGATTGACTTTCCTTATAATTAAGCCATTATTGTTTTGAAGGAGATGACAAATGCTAGCCAGGTTAATGAAATGAAGAGACGATCTTTCAATGGTAACTCGGAGATACTATCAAGAAATCCGAGTGCTACTTTGCAGCAGTTCAACCTACGACCCTCCAATTAAAAATAAACCACTTCGAAAAATATCATAATACTCATTGTTTGTCCCCCCAAATTTTGCATAAGTATTGTTTCCAGTTTCGCTTGGAACTTACAATGGTCCCAAGAGAAAACAAAAACAATGCTTACTCAAAATGTGAGGGACAAACAAAGAGTATTATAGTATTTCCTGAAGTGGTCTATTAAGATGCTTTACCACCGAGCTTAAAGAGCCATTAAACCAGATTGTGGAGAAAACTGTGAGCCAATTCTTTGCATATTTTTCGTTGTCGTTGTTAAATTAACTGCCTCTTATCATCTGTTGCCATAGACCGTACTCATAAATGGCGGCTAAGTAATGTTTAAAAAACGAACAGCAGTATTTTATCAGGATATAAGCTCATGATTCACGTGACGTTTTATCGGTGTTTTGATAGGCTGTTACGCTCATAAATTATTAATGAATTTTTGAAGTAATTATTGTCTTTATGCTAATCATTCTGACTAGCCTCGTTAGCGCGAACAAAATTCAAAAGAATTTTTGCTCCAAAGGGAGGCTAGTGAGGATGATTAGCACAAAGACAAAATAATAATTTCTTGGCCGCCATTTATGAATACGGTCTATGCCTTTTCAATTTGTTAACTAGTATATTTTACCGGTCTCGTCTTTTCGCACAGATTTCACGAGGATCTAGTGACAGGAATTTTCAAGCAATTTGCGCTATAGGTGGTTTGCAGCCAATCTCTAGAGACACAGATAACAATGCTAAAATGTACAATTGCTGGTGGACGAAGAAAAGATCTTTTGTTTTCATCCACCAACATGGTAGTGATGACGTAACGTGAAAACCACCTATACTAAATGTGAAAGGTATAAATTTCGTTCAAATCGGGGTTGCGAACAGCCAAATATTGCTGGATATTGCCAAAATTAAATTTTTATATTCGCGAAGATTTCCGAAGACTTCTCAGAAATTTTAGGGAATTTGTTACGAAGCATTACACAGAAACAACAACAATACCTAGAGTGGTTTCCGTGGTATTGGACACATCAGTTGGCGATGTTGAATTGGTTCCTTCGTCTGGTTTGAAAGTCTTCACATTACTTTTCTAGAAGAAAATGAAAGATGCTTAGTTGGTTGCGAAAAAGAGAGAAAGAACTGAACAACACTGATATGCGCATGCGTGACATCAAGTTTCTATCAGCTTAAAACGATAGCTCTGCAATTTTATTCGTGTATCTAGTCAAAAGACGAAAGTTCCATAATATCGATACCCTATGGATACCTTTCTTTTATTAACAACACACCTAACATTAGACGTGGAATAACGTGGAATGACCATATCGAGGATCTTGTCAAGAAAGCGTCTAAGAAACTGTATTTTCCCTTACAGCTAAATGGTGCGCGCGTTCCAACAGCAGATCTTGTAACCTATTATTGCGCATTTATTAGGTCTTCGTTAGATTACGCTTGTCTAGTCTTCTACTGCGCATGACTTAATTACCTTTGAGTCGAGCTAGAAAGAGTGCAAAGGAGGGCCCTCTAATGCATTTTTTTCCAGGGTGCATTTACTGAGACGCATTTCAGCTTGCAGGGCTGGAGCCCATTACAGCCCACCAGCTTAACAGAACAGCTATCACAATCTATTTAACAATTATTCCTCGAGCCCGAATGGGCTCTGAGTCAATAGCCCATGAGGCCGAAGGCCGAATGGGCTATTGACTCAGAGGCCATGAGGGCGAGAGGAATAATTGTTTTAGTAAAATCCAACTAGTTGGTCAAAAAAATATCGAGACAAAACATCTTTCGCTAGTTAAACCTAGACTTTAATTGTTGTTTTGGTTTTCAAAGCCGGCGCTTTTCGCTACTAGTGGGCTATAACAAATAGCCTACTAGTAGCTCAACCAATCAGAACGCAGCATTGATAATAGACCACTAGTTGAATTTTACTAATATAAGTAATCCTTCTTGCAAGATTTTTAGCCTCCTGCCAGCTCCCTCTTGAAAGTAATAGTCCATACGAGTTAAGGAGGCAGAGGAGGTTTGCTCAGCCGATTGTTAAGACCCAAAGATTTGGGGAATCTTTCATTATCAAGGGCTCGAAAGAAGAGTCTTATTGACTAAGGAACATTTTTATTAAGTACTAGATAATAATATACTTTAATTTTAGTGGCATATTTGATTATAATTGTTAAGAGGCGCAATTCAGTTTTAACTGCAGTGTTTCTCAATATGAAACACAATCTATTCTATTCTTTTCCATTCAACGGCTTGGAAACTTGACAGTTAAAATTCATACCTGAGCCTTAAAGTTTAACAAAGTTTGGCGTCAGTCGTTAAACATTTCAAGTTCATTGTATAAAGCATTTGAGAATAAGCAGGAACGTAAAACTCTCATGATCACATCAGAGAAAAGGTCATCTTGACGAGCTTTTATTTGAATATGTTTCGGATCGCATGCACAAGACAATTCTCAGTCCCATTGGAAATGGTCACTTTTTAAATTGAAGGCTTATAATTGGCTGGCAAGGTGTGGTTTCGCGGGAAAATTGATCATAAGGTAGCTGTGCCATTAACGCAGTGACACAAGTATATCGAAGTTCTTCACTCCTGGTTATTCGTTCCTGACTAATAACAGTGCAATTTAGATTAAATCAGTGATAAGTTGCAAGGAGACGAGAAGAGCTGGTAATAGTTTAAATGAATACAAAAATATTCATAGCTTAGTGAGGTTTAAAGATTTGACATTTAAGACTTTTCGTAATATCATAAGATTAAATAGCTTAGAGAGATCAGTCTATAAATTTATTTACTCTTACAAAGGTGTTTTTGATACACAGCTGTGTATCTTCCGATTTAGATCGTCTTAGAAGACTTCGTTTACTTGATGTCTGTGAGTTACCATCTGCCTCATCCGGAATTGTCAAGATCGCCTAGGAATGATACAAGGATGTTTCTGAAAATCACTGTGCTAAGTAGAACCCTTTTCGTAAAAATCCCGAGGGCTTTTGTGTTCCGAAAAGCCATTTGTGAGACCTAGATTCGTTTATTATGAGAAACTTCGCTTCGAACATGTTGTCGAGAACAGAAAAAAACCCTCCCTAAAGCGGCCTTCACACGGCAAACTTAAGTTTGCAAACTCGTGTTGGCAAATGCAAACTGAAGTTGGTGTGTATGAAAGACACAACAAAAGTTGTCAGACATGTTGGCAAACTATTGGCGAGAATAGAGACAAGTTCTATTTGTCGCCGGCCAACAGTTTGCCAACGTGTTTGCTGACTGTTTTTGTGCCGTTCATACACACCAACTTGAGTTTGCAAACTCAAGTTTGCCGTGTGAAGGACGCTTAACATATTTGTCAAATTTCATGCCTTGAGATGTTTTCCTTTTGAAGGTACAGAGGGATACATGCCTGAAAAGTCTTGGGCTTTCAAGAAAAGGGCCCTAGTATAGGATCGATTCCCTGATATTTCGGTTAAAAAGTCAAACAGATCTAATAGAGAAATTTATCAGTGGAGAAAAATAAACGCAAAGAGTTTAGTTTTTACTGTTATTTCTTTAAAAAAAACTGATTATAGCATTCCCGCGGCTGTTCTATAGGCATCAGATCGTGGGGTTGGCATTAGAATTATGGGTGTTTTAAGATCAGCGTTATCTTACTTGAAGTATTTGTGTTTAATTTACTGACATTTATTGCCTGCATTTCCGGAGGTAAGAGATGATGAAGTTAAAGACAAAGTAAGGGGACAATTTGGAACGCTTATTTAAAAGGGCGTTCATCTGATAAGCTGCATATCTGCACCACGACAGGACTGAACTTGCGCAATGTCCACATCGTGCCAAAGCACTATTTCTTTTTCTTTGTTGTTATTGTTGTTGTTGTTGCCATAAAGAGTTCACGGATATTGCACCTACCGCCTCACTGAGCGAAGCCACTAATGGGCGCTGGAAGTATCTTGGCTCCATCACAGATCCGGTGCTGGTTATGTCAGGTTCCGATGAAGTGCCTTTTGCTCCGTATTTCAATTCGTCTATATTGTCTCCTTGTAGCTTACGATTCTGCATCTCAAACTAAAGAATAAGAAATTTTATAGTCTCCACACGGAACGAGCTCGATAATTTAAAGATTTGAAGTGATTTTTGAAAACCAGGCCACTTCAAAACCGTTTAGTGGCTTTTTTTGTCTTCATGTGGTACCATCGCTTTGATTGATTGATTGATTGATTGATTGATTGATTGATTGATTGATCGATCGATCGATCGATCGATCGATCCAGTCATCCATCCATCCATCCATCCATCCCATCGAAGGATGGGTGGCTGCATGGATGAATTGATGAATCGATCGATCGATTGATTGGTTGGTTGAATTGTCAATCTTCAGTTCACGTCTTACCGTTTTTCTGAGATTTCTGAGGTAGTGCAGTAGATCTCCGTGGGGTACATATTCCACAATCAGACACAAAGGAGGGTACAAAGTGCAACATCCTAACATGGTCACGACATTCTCGTGCCGCCCGAGCGTTTTCATGAAATCAATCTCTATCTTGAAATCCTCTTTTTCATCATCATTTGCTTTTTCTGCCAATTAAAACAAAGGCACTGAATGAGTTTCCACTCTATGCAGCGCCTCAGGCAAACGCACAGCTCATTCCAGCTCACACAAACACGCATATAGGCAATCATCGTTATGATATTTTACCTAAAGATGAAATGATATATGATTTGGATCATATATGAATTGCGGATATGAAAGTAGTTCATATATGATCCAAATAATATATCATTTCATCGTTGATTCATTCCTCACGGCAACATTAGAACCCACAAATGACCAGATCCCAACGTCAGTGGCTTCATAGCTCAGTTGGTTAGAGCGTCGCACCGGTATCGCGAGGTCACGGGTTCAAATCCCGTTGAAGTACTGAATTTTTCAGGCTTCCCTACGCAAATGCAAAAATTGCGATCACAACTGCGACGATCATAGCTTCACTTGATATTTCACCTTTTGTTTCCTATGGATGGGGTGATGCAAATCCCAGGAAACCCACCATGACAAGACTGGGTGATATTACAAACTCTCTTTGCGCTATGTCAGGCATTTATAAATCAAATGTGGCAGGCATGCAATAGTTATGAATCTAACAATGATTTCCTACACGAGTTGTCCACCACTGGTAGCTCAGCATATAAGGCGACTAAGCTTTACCCAACTAAACCGTTACCGTAGCAACATTTGCTCCCAACTCACCACTTAGTGAAACTACGCCTGCTATTACTGGCTCAGACAATTCGATGAAAACTAAAATGTTCCACCCAACTTATTGAATCTCATGTATAGCGGCTTATCAGCTTGATGTCGAAGTTATATGCACCATGTACTAGTAGCTACGCATTTTGAAAAGTCATTTATAAACCGCCTCATTTCTGAGTACGATTTTTCTACAATCTAATCCTTGTATATTCTTTTGACACGAGGCGTGTATTTTCAACCTTTGAGACACTATAATAAAATACAATACAATAACCTTTATTTAACGTGGTCAATGATCTTAGCTAATACTCCGTTTTACAGTTGTGTGCTTAGTTACCTGGTCTATGAATGAAAGTGAGGCTGGACTTGATCTTGTTTTGATGGAAACCTCGCTTTTCTTATGTAAATTCTTACTAATTAGAATATAGCATGACAACAACATCAATAACATAAAAAAGGAGGGAGGTCTGTATCATAAAAAGGTCAACACCAGCCTCACTTTCATTTTAAGGCCAGGTAACTAAGCACACAACTGTTAAGAGGTCTATTAGCTAGTTTTCAGGCATGCCACGATAAATAAATAAATAAATAAATAAAATTTAAAATAACAGAACGAAATTTCTCATAAAAGCCTATAAAAAAATACATACAAAGTTAATAATTAAAACTGACAGTAGATCACGAGATTATTACATAATGCTGTAAAAGCTAAGCAAAATGTATTTACATGTATTTGCGCGATTAAAATGTAACATTTCATCATCATTATTGTTATTATTAACAGCGGCAGCGATAGCGGTAACGGCAGTGGTAGTGATAGTAGTATCATCATATCTAAGGGATTGGTTACATGGAGGTGGGGTAACCCGCCTGTCCATATATTTCCCAGCCTGGGCTCGCGTTTACATGATAGGTGAGGTAACCCACCGAGGTGGGCCAGGCCAGACCGGGTAACCTGCCCAGCCGGGGTCGTGTTTTTTCCATGTAAACGCTTGAAGGTGGGGTAATCCTAACCTCGTTCCCAGGACCTCTCCCTTGGCTTCTGGGATGGGTCTAGAAGCCAAGGGAGAGATCCTGAGAACGAGGTTGGCGTAACCCGCCAAGCCGGGGTCGGCTTGTGTCACAATATACTGCCTTTGGCGGAGGCGTTAAAGCATTAAAAGTGATAATAAGAAGTCACAGCACTGAAAAGTTGAGCAAGAGTAGCTAGTGAGAGTAGAAAGAGCATCCACCGCCAAAATGCGTCCTCCACCTGCCATTTTTCCTGTTTACGTACTTAGCGACCACGCAGTAGCCTCGAGAATGGTCACTCAGGAATCCGGGGTTGTAAAACAATAGATTGCAAATGACTGTGCCTCCACCAGCTAGAGAAAGTGCTTCATTTTGAGAATTTTTAAAAACTTTCTATCCCGCGCACAGGCTGTGACAAGTAAGAAAAGAGGAAACGAGACTCACCATTGAGCACTTTAACGGCTACAAGGCTGGTTTGGTCAGTTTTCCCTATACCGTGCGCTTCGGCTAAAAACACTTTACCAAAAGCGCCTTTTCCAAGAATGCGCTTCACTTCCAATCTGTGGTAACCGAACTCAAACTCATCAGTTTCCCCAGTCTCCAACGCGTCTTGGATACGCTGTTCTACGTAAGCTGGATTCAACTCCAGTCCTCCGTCCGATTTAGGCGGTAATTTCACCCATTGCTCACCCCTAAAAAGCAATGAAACAAAACGGATAAGTTGACTAAAATAGGAATAGGATTTCAAGACATCACTTGAAGATTGAAAGGAGAGATATTTAAAAGACCACACAAATGCCTCTAAAGGCAACAGCTTATCATTTAATTTAACCTCGATCGGAAGAAATGCTGGGCGCGAAATGAGAGATCAATACCATTTTGATACAATCGTTTCCTCGGGTATTTTCTTCTCAGGCACTATTTTTGCCCGAGCACCAGAAATCGAAAAGGAAAAAAAAACGCCGTAATTTACAGAGCAGAAAGAGAGAACAAGGTCAATAACATACTCTATTACACCTTTTGCCGATTAAATCGCGCGGATTAGTTCATCATTCAGGTGGGCAGACACGAGGCATGTTGCAAGGACATGTTGCAGCGACAAATAGGTGTGTTGTACACACCGAGTCGACATGCATTAGGGTCGTGTAGCGGGGACATGTAGCAGGGACAAAATCACGACATTTGCACGCACATGAAAATGTTGCGGGTACATGTTTCAGGGATATGTTGCAGCGACATGTCCCCGCGACGTGTCCCCTGAGGTTCAACTTGTTGAACGCCCTGCACGTGCGTTTTACATGTGCATACATTTCTATGCCGTTTTCGCCCGGACAACGACGTGCATTCTCTCTTTTCGAATTCCCCATAATACACTTTGTTTGCCCCCCAAATTTTGCATAAACCATTGTTTTCAAATGCTCTTGGGAATATGCAGTGTCCTTGGAGGTAGGGGGGGGGGGGGGTGACAAGAGTATTATGGTATATTCCGAAGAGGCTTATTGGCCAATCATGGCGTGCAGACTCTGTGAGAGAGATATGAATGACATGCCTTCTAAATAAAATAAAGCTCAGTAGTAGGAGTAGTAGTAGTAGTAGTATCCTACAAATGATGTTTTCGGCCTTTCCTTACCCATCGTAGTCACCGCAATAAGGACTTGACGGATGGTTTTGTCGATTCCTCAGGGAAAAACCTCTTTCGCCAAGGCGCTGAAGATCCGTAGGAGCCCTTTGCAAGCCACGTGGCTTACGTTGGTGGCGGCGGAAGCAGAATAACAACAGTGCGAGTCCAACCAGTAACAAGATGATGATGACAGGTACAGTTATGGCAGCCACTTCACCTTGTGTGAGTCCATTAATAACGGGAACGCCTCAAAACAAGAATATAATTGGTTAAAAGAGGACAAATAATCGTGCTGCACGTGCGGCACGAGTGTTTTGCGGTGCTCTGCACAACCACGACGTGAAATCATTTAATTTGAGGTTTTAACGACAACGTGAGCGAAGAAATGCAAATCTTTCATTTTATATTTTCACTCTGAAACCGCTCGAACCAATTTATTTTTATGATACTTCGCCCACATTGAAAGACGCCAACGCGATGGAATATTCGCGAAAGACTTACGACAGAGCAGAGTTATATTTTGAGGTGAAGTTTTTGTCAACGTCCCAAATTTGCATATTTAATGAACAAAAACAATAGCTTTGAACGCCCTGCACGTGCATTTCTCACTTTTGTCCATTTCTTTGCCGTCGTCTGCAAAACGACAAGGTGAAATAGCCAAATTTGAGGTTTTATGAAGAACGTCAGCACTTGAGGATAAATTTTACTCTGTCTAATGCCTGATGATTTTACTCGTTATTTGGTCCTCTTTTGGCAAAGACGAATAGGTTAAAAACAAATTCTTAACTTAATTTAAGCCAGTCATATGCTAAGCAAACGCACGCAGCCGAGGCAAAAATGGACCTCTTTAGCTTGTACATTTTGTTTTCCCATTTCAGACCACGTGATGTTACTCTAGGGAACAGTTTCTTTCAAATGTCGTCTTATGCACGTGCATGTGTATGCATAACTTATGAAAATACGTGGTCTGAAATGGGAAAACAAAACGTACAAGCTAAAGAGGTCCATTGGTCCAGTGAAGCACCTAATTTTGACCATTTTTTTTTTCAACTTCAACTTGCGTAATACACCATGGCTGCTTCGTCTATCCTATATTGGGCGAACTTTTGATAACTAAAACTATTAAACTCATTTGTACTGTTCGAATGGTTACCTCCGGAACAAAACAAAAGACTGAAATACAATAAAAAGTGCTCATGTTAAGTACTTAAAATGGCAAATACTTCCATTCAGATTTTCCCCCGCAGATGTTTGAGGCGTCACGCAACGCTGGGAGTGAGACGGGCGTTGTGTGACACCCCAAAGAACGACCACGAAGGAGACTATCATTTAGTATACCTGGTGTGGTTGCTGAAGAAGACACGGTTTTTTCACCAGTAGTCGGGGTTGCTGAAGGAAACGGGGTTTGTACCACACTGGATTCAATAGGCGTGGTAGTGGTTGGAGGAGCTGGAGTTGACGGGACAGCTTTTGCAGCACACAAGCAAAAAGTAGAAAATACAAATTAGAATCAACAGAAGGAATCACTGATAATCGCATTTGTGTTCACTAATTTTTTGTCAGTTTTCGTTTTAACATAAATGTTCATGCCAATACAACTGCATTATGAGATTCGTGCTTCACAATATGTCACAAGGCGTCCCCTTAAGCCTAAGAACTTCATGAATTAATTGGTCTTTAGTTGGGGTTCTCGGTG
>NC_090876.1:49051895-49059395 GCF_036669935.1 Montipora foliosa
ACTGGCCAATTGACGCGAGATTAAAACGGAAATGTAAGCATAAGAAGATTGAATGATTCTTTTTTTATAAGTCACTCCTGGCTTACACTGCAGCCTGCAGGTATTTTTATGCTTTTGTTTGTGTCATCATATCACCCTTTTTCAAAGAGATTAGTTGCCCCATACTGTGTGTTGTGCCTCAGATTAAGGCCTTTCAATGTAAGATTCTTAACTCTAACACTAAACTTTAAAGCATAGAATTCATTGCAGACGATAAAAGTTCTTTCTGTAACCCTAATATACCTTTTTAACGATTGCGTACACTCGAAATTTCTCAAGGAAAAAATTGAATTTTATTTTTACCAGCTATCAAAGGAGTATTGTTCATCCGATTGACGTTCCATTCTTGAGCTCCATGAGGGTATATTTTGGTTTAAGATCCACTAAAACGCCATTCGCGTTACAAGACTTTCGACGCCATTGCAGGTTAAATAAATGTTCTCCTGTGTGCACCGGAGAAATCTACGCATTACCCCAGCCCCCTCAAACCTAACAAAATACGCACAGAAGACTCGATGCACATACACCACTTAGCAGGAGAGTGACAGGCAAGACTTTTCATGACACAGAAAAAAATAAAAACTAGACCCTCCGTGAGGGTACACTGGGTTGCCTGTGGTACGTGCACCGTTCCAAACAATTTTTTTCAAGGTCATTAAGAAGTCATACCAGAAGAGGCCCTTTGGCTCACAGGTCCTCACACGTTCGTACGACGAAACAGATCTGTCCTTGCGTAATATGTAGCTCTAGCCGTTAGAGCTAGTGCACGATATTGTTTTGGTATTGTCTATCATTGTAGTGCCATGGTAGAAGTCTTGGGTAAATAGTCTGAGAAGACATGTGGTTACTAGCAAAGTACTGAAAATAAATGGGAAGTTTAAGCGTGCCCTCTGAGCATCTGACAGCTTTGTAATACCGAAGTTCACTGAAGTTAAGCCCTGTTGGGCGGGGTTAGTGTTTGGATGGGAGACCAAAATAATATACCCCTCACAAAACAGAAGCATCGGACCGAAAATACAATTAACGCTAACAAATGCGGAGTCAGCAAGGTACAGATTTTGTTAGCTTGCTTTATGCAAAAACAAATATTGATGCAAAGTAAATAACTCTTGATACACAGTTTTTAGAAAGAGCAGAAGGAAGTCTTCAGGACGGTCGCTCGAGAATAACAATGACAATGAAATGAGCGAAGTCAAAACAAAGATCACAATCGCCCAACTCTTGTTTATGCAAAGTCAAAGTTTACTCTCCAAGACGCGTTCTACGTTATTTATCACCAGGTAATTTCATCATTTTGGAAATGGCAGCTACTTTATTACTCATCTGTGTCACAATTTTTCACTGATTTTGGGGCTCATTTTGTTGAAACTCAAGCAAGCTTCCAACAGGCCTGTGAACCCTTCCTGCTTACAGAGCAATACTAAAAAACTTCTCCCATATCACATTTCAACCTTAAGCTCGGAAATTCTATACACAACATGATATTATAATTCACAAAGGCAGAAAATACCACAGAATTCTTTTCCAGCGAAAAATTTATTGAAACAAACAACATATTTGCACTTAGAGGCGAGAACCTCTTCCTATTTCATTGCGTGCGTGAAGGCAAGAAACTCAATCGTGTCAAATTACCATGTACTTCAGGTAAATACAGCTTACTTTGATTTCGGCTCGACGGGCGATAGATTGTTGTCGAAGTCCATTACTCGTCGCTTTCAAGATTCCACCGCCTGTATATCCAATTGACCTGCCATTCATGAGCTTCATAAGGGTATATTTTGTTCAAAGATCCACTAAAACGCCATTCGCGTTGCATGACTTTCGACGCCATTGCCGGTTAAGTTAATCGTTCTACTGTGTCCACCAGAGAAATCTACGCATTTCCCACTACCCTCTCGATCCTAAGAAAATACGCGTAGAAGGCTCTATGCACAAAGACACCACTTAGCAGGGGAGTGACAGGCAAGACTTTTACCGACACGGAAAATAACAAAAAAACCCACGAAATTAAATACAGATTCCGACTGGGTTTGCCATAGGCAACCCAGTAAAAACCAACAAATATTACCCACTTTCCGACTGGGATTGCCATACTGGCAACCCAGTAATAAAAAACCAACAAATATTACCCATTTTCCGACTGGGATTGCCATACTGGCAAGGTTGTGAAATATTACCTGGGAATTTCTGGTCTTCAGAAGGGGACAGGATACAGCCACCTTTGTCGTATGCTTTTATCTATGGAAAGATAAATCACAGAAAAACCTCGGTTCAAACTTGCCGCTCTTTTACGGAAATCAAGACGAGGGCCTCTAGTTGGTGGATTTTGCAACAAAAAGAGAGTCTTTTTTGTCTACTTACAAGTACACGATGTTCCTCTCCTTTGGTCAGATTGTGGAAAATGAGACTGTAAGACGTTTTCTGAGAAAAAAATTATTACAAAATTCATTGCAGTGGCTTTTAATTTAGTGTGAAAAGTTCTGCATTGGCGCGCTTGGTGATTGGCTCAAAGTCTCGCGTCTTATTCACTTCTCAGCCAATCAGAGATTGTCATTTGGTCAATCGCGCTTCCCGCGCCTGGCGCGGGCTGCACTTATTTACTGTGCGTCAAGTCACGTGACCAGCGGTCATTTTTTTTAAGACAAAGTTTTAATGCTAGGGCGAGCTGAACGAAGCATAAGTGCCGGATCTTGGGAGGTCTAACCAGCAAATAATTTGTAAAGTAAAAACAAAATAATGATGCAAGGCTGTCTGTATGGCTGTGAGGATATATATTTTTCTTTTTGCAATATTTCGCCTGACTTCTTAAGGAAGTTAAATGACATGCCGTTACAATTTTTTTGAAATAAAAATAGCACTCAGGCCGTGCTTGACGAAATATTAGAAAAAGAATAAAGATATATCCTCACAGCCGTACAGCCAGCTTTGCATCATCATCATGTTTCTTTTTATTTTTTTACCAAACCGGAAGAAAACTTTTTTTTTTAATGAAGCCCGATTTCCAGACGACAAAGATGAGACAACAACATTGCTGCAGTTTCTCGTTTCCAACATATGAACTCATGTGGACTGGGTCTAGAACAGTTTCTCTCCCAGGGTCAAGTTTTAAACGCCTTTTTAGCCTGCCGATGGTAATTTGCTGAAAGCAATGTATGCAGATTAGCTATAACAAACCAATTAACTTAAAATCGGGTATTTTAGGATAAATAAAACAGTGTCCCTTATGACTGTAAATAAAAGCTTAACAGTCGCGAAAAAAGTTTCTTAGGCTTTAGCAGTGTGGGCTAGCAATTTTTAACTGAGTCCACAGGCAGCCCAATTTGATTTACTTCGTTTCGACGAGACTTTCTCGTCACCAGCTGTTGTTAGCAAGTGAAAAGAGTTGTTGGCACAAAAATCTCGACGAAACAAATTTCTCATTTCTTTTTTGTATTTGTTCTCTCTGTGAAAACCCTTTGGAAAGCCCCATAGTTTCGCTGTGATTGCCATTATTCAGATATCAATGTTGCATCATTATCTCATTCTTTTTGGATAGTAGTTCTTTTTCTGTGTGTTTTGCTTTAATGATCTGTGTGCTGCTTTAGCTAGATGAATTTTTTTTTGTGAGATAGATATTACCGTGTGCGTTTTGTATGATGTGTTGTATAATGTCAATTTTGTATGTGTTTTCCGACCTTCGTATTGTAACTTTTTATGGAATTTGCTTCCTTATTCTTTAATTTTCGCCTTATTTAGGGGCCAATACCCTTTTCTTTATTTCAGTTTGTTGTAAATTTATTCTTGTGATTCAAAGGGTATAGGCTGTAATTTTACACTTTACACTCAAAGACTACAACACCAGGCACATACGGTGTTCTTCTCGAACAGGGTTTAGGTGCTTGAGTGTTGTGAGATGGAGACAACGGTGCTTCCAATGTGACACGAAGCACTTTCTCGTCAGTTATTGAAAGAGTGTTGGACCGGCAGGAGTTCGAACCCGCGACCTTCCGCATGAAAGTCCAGTGCACCCTCGACTGAGCCATCTGGTCCTCGGTTGACCAAAAGGAATAGTTGTTGACTAGAACTTGGACGGCCTATACTGACTAATGGCACACTGAAATCCGCAATGTTATGCTTATGTCAAACCTTCTCCCGATTCATCAGATTCTTACCATGGAGTCTGCAATAAATCCGGAATCAATCGGCCGAGTACAAAAGCTTGCAGCTCTAGGGCATTCCTGAATTGAATAACTAACAGAAACATCAATGTTACAGGACGGCTGAACAAGCGGGGTATTCTGTTGGGGTAAGGAAATGGACGGTCCTTTCCCTCCCCCGCTTAGCTACTATCCGGAGATATTTACTTCAACTTTCAATTTGACGCCTTTTCGGCTTTTAAGAAACAACTTGTACAGAATTTAGGGCATCATCAAACTGATCAAGCCCCTATGAGTTACATATTCGGCCCGATCGAAAAAAAAACAACTTATTTCCTAAGTAATATGCGTCGACAAGAGAAAATGAGGGGACAGAGAGGGAGGCTCCCGGTCCAGCCCTTGGGATATGTCATGTCCACGAAAGTTATTTTTAGACGAGGGGAAGTCTTTGTTCTAGCGGAAGTCTGTCTTCCGAGACGTCTGCCTGCAGGCCCACCTCGGGCTGATGTTTGAAAGAAAATAAATATTCATCAGCCTTCCACGTACGCCGCCATTTTCTCTTTCACTAAGAACCTGAGAGCGAGGCAAGACTGCATGCGGACGTCTCGGAAGACAGACTTCCGCTAGAACAAAGACTTCCGCTCGTCTAAAAATAACTTTTGTGGACATGACATATCCCGGCCAACGCCCTGAGCCTCCCTCTCTGTCCCCTCATTTTCTCTTGGCGTCGAGGTCTATAAACCAGGGCTGTCTCTAAGATTTCAACTTGCTGGGTATAGAAAAAAAGTAGGCGCGGAACCATTTTCAAGAGACACTCCCCACTCTCCCCTCCCCACCCCAAAATGGTACCTGCAAAATTAAGCAGTAATTACTCAAATTCAATATTTCACTAAACAATCTCATGTACATAAATGAATTCTAAGGGAAGAAAGCAACTTTATAAAGCGAATTGCGATGAATCATCTCACGATGTGACGTCGCATTCGTTGCAGTGGTTAGTCTTTTTTCTTTTGCATGTTGAAAACTGGCGAAATGCTTCAGGCGTTCTCTCTGGAACTGTGGAGGGAAAGCCTCTTGCTTTTCGCAGGTATGAATCCGCTATCCTTGATTTTTTTAGCATGGTTTCTTCCCGATCATAATAATTTAAACATGAACATGATAAGTAATGTATCGCCAGATCATTCCGTGTCGAAAGTTTTCCCGCCGCTCCGACTGTTAGCATGCAAACGAAGACTTATTATCGGTGGTCGACCGCCGGAAATACGTCTGCATTCGCAAGCTATCAGACTGAAGAGGAAAACCCTTTCACGTGCTAGGCAACCAATAGGCCTTTTGCAACAAACGATCACATGGTACAAAATTCGCCATGCTGGAGGGCAAGCTCATTATTACTCCCCCAGTGGGATATTAAAACAAAGAGACCTGAACCAGTCAAGCTTGACTTGCCTTTGTTGTAATGTCCCAGTGGGGGAATAATAATGAAGATATTGAAGGGCTGCAGCCAGGATGAAACATAGTTAAAATTTAAAAAACGATCTCTGGCTAAAATGATTAAAAACTACGAGCTTTCGACTGCCCGAACTGCAGTCTTCGGCGGGTAAAATGAATGATAAGAAATCGATGAGAAAATTTAAATAAAACGAACATTGCAAAATGATGAGAATGTAGAAAATTTATGAATATTTGTTAAAAAGAATGTTGTATTGTCCAGGTAAAGGGCACGAATTGTTATCTGCGTTAGGTGTCACTGTGGTATGCCACAGTGACACGGTCTAAAAGTGCCTTTGTCA
Source organism: Montipora foliosa (assembly GCF_036669935.1). Classification (NCBI taxonomy): domain Eukaryota; kingdom Metazoa; phylum Cnidaria; class Anthozoa; order Scleractinia; family Acroporidae; genus Montipora; species Montipora foliosa. Next base: position 49,057,861 of record NC_090876.1, read on the forward strand.
ATAACTGACGCATTTTCGAAATCAATGGCGTGGTTGTTGGACCAAGCGTGATTAGCAATTCTAGAGCCTTTGGCCGCAGTTTTGGTGTTTCTTAAATGTTCTTTTTTTCGCGTATTAAAAGCTCTGCCAGTTTCCCCAATATAACACCACGAACAATTTGTACAGGGAATTTTATACGACGTTGGTCTGCGATTCCATCGAAGGTCGGAATTTCGGTACTGGGAACTGTTGTTGTAGAGTGGTGAATGGTTTGTTTACAACCGTGACATCGTGTTTTTTGAGGATGCGTGTCAAAGGCTCAGTTACTCCTTTGATGTAAGGGAGAGAAGCGAAAGACTTGCGTGACTCGGTTGCTTCAACCATCTTGAAAAACATTCCAACGAGTTCCTCCGAGGATACATTTGTTGTAGAAGCTCGAGTCTTTCTAGCGTGTATGCTTCTAGCATATATTTCCTGCATCACGACATGCGAACATTCACTAGAATAAAAGCAATTAAAGTGAAAAACTACACTTCTGTTTTTCCTGACCGCTCGGCGCGATGCATTTCCTCCCGAAACAAATAGGAAAGGAAGAAACACGAGTGCGAATGATCATGTATTGGCTTCTTAAATGGGCAGATATTGGGGTCTACATTCTTTGACTCGATTAACTTGAGGTTGCACTCGTAAAAAAAAGGTCTCGAGTTTCTTCTGCCTCAATTCTTGACATATTGAACAAATTTCACACAATGGAAACTTCTCGAAGGTCCTTAAAGTGGTACTATGATCAAAATATCATTTCCTTTTTTTCTTCAGATTTTGAAAGCGTGTTCGCTTAACACCTAACTGGCAAAATTTTGAGCTTTGAGTTTTATCCGAAGGCTGTTTATTTTGAGTGAGTTATTTTGAGCTCCAGGAGAAGGCAGCAGAGCAGCACCGGCCTTTGTATGTTGTCTCTGTTGACTTCACAAAGGCATTTGACGCCGTTGACCGCACAACCCTCTGGAAGATCCTTGAAATCTATGGGTGCCCTGATAAGCTTGTAAACATCATCAAGCCTTTGTGGTCAATCATGGCGTGAAGCAGGGGTGCGTGCTAGCGCCAACTCTTCTCTCCCTCTACCTCACAGCTGTGCTGGAAATTAAGAACGAAGGGCTCAACAGGGGCGCGTTCATTCGCACAAGGACAGATGGTAAATTGTTCAACCTTGCCCGGCTTCGTGCTCATACAAAAATACTGGAGATGTGTATCAGAGAACTGCTTTATGCTGATGATTCAGCCTTTGTGGCCAACAACGCAGTTGATATGCAGCAGATCGTTTCTCCTCAGCAGCTGATATGTTTGGTCTAAAGATCAACATAGCCAAGACCGAGCTGCTCCATCAGCCGCCTCCAATATCCAGAGACGATTATGATGAACCACTGAAGACAACTGAGGCTTTCACTTACCTCGGTAGCACCGTCACAAACTCCACTTCTCCAGATCTGGAAGTGGAAAGGAGGGTCCAATCAGCCACGAAGGCCTATGGCGCGTTACAAAAAAGACTCTGGAGCTGT
>NC_090876.1:49071895-49101895 GCF_036669935.1 Montipora foliosa
CGATTCAAAATGGTGAATCTCGCACGTAGTACAGGGCTCGCTTATACAATCACGACTTTTATTTCTGGTTTGAGTTCGCTTTTTCAATGTTGATACATTGAAAAAGAAGAACAATCTTTTGAAAACGAAACCGGTCGGCTCGTAAACAATTCCAAACCGCATTGATTTTGACGCGATTTCAAAGTCGGGAAACCATGTCAATGTGAAACCACGTTCGTGTAAATGCTGCCAAAGAAACGATAGCCAACTCGCGGCTTCGGCGCTCGAAATCTCTCTCGCTCCGCGATAACAAAACCGCCAGCTACTCAGGCTAAAGAAACGACGACCATTATGCCGACAAAAACGTTACTCCATAACTATATTAGGTATTTTGCGATAATTCCAGTTTGTTCGTGTGTTACATTATGGGCAAAGTATCCTATAACAAGATTTGTACAAACGGTTTTGACGCGAAGAAAGAAGATTATCAAAACACTCTTGATTGCTCATGTTGTCGTCAAAACCCCAGATTTCGTCTTTTCACGTTGTTGTTTCGTCGAGTACGGGAACGCAATGTACAAAAAGATTTTGTACTGAGGTTTTGACGGCAACATGAGGATACACATAGGAATTTTTCATTCTTTATTCCTACTCTGAGACCGCTCGTAACTATTTACGTTTAGGATACTTCGCCCACATTGGGCGACGTGAGCGAGATGGAATTATCGCGAAAGACGTACGATACGATATTTTGAGGTGACGTTTTCGCGTACGTTGTCCCTATTGTTGTTTAAAACTGACAAAGAAATGTACTAAGATGTAAAATGCACGTGTGGAGCGTGCAGAAGTCGCACGAGACGTTTCTGAGCCAAGGAGAACAACCAGAAGTGAGCTGTTTTCCTTTTTAAAGTGGCTTGATACTACTACATTTATATTGCTAAGAATCTCTTCACTATTAGAGAAGATCAGTCTAAAATTCTAGGAGAGACTTGGCTAGCATGCGAAATATTCAATTCTCTTCGAGGTTCAAAAACGTCTCCTTTTTTAAGCTCCCTGTTGCTTTGAATCATTCATTAAGGAGTTTAAGAAACGACCACGGCTACGGCTACGGGAACGCCAAAAAGCAGTAATATTATTGGTTAAAAGAACCAAAATGATCGTGCTGCACGTGAGGCACGCTTTTTTGAACATTTCTCTCCCGTACTCGTCAAAACTACTACGAGAAATGACCAAATTTAAGGTTTTGACGACAACGTGGACAAACTACAGTGAATCTTTCAATCTCACTCTTTACTTCAAATCCGTCCTTACCAATCCAGTTATAGGACACTTCGCCCATATTATATAATACAAACAAGATGGAATAATCATGAAATACTTGGAATAGCTCAAACTTATATTTTGAAGGGCCGCTTTTGTCGCCGTAGCCGTTGTGGTATCTTAAACTCCCTTTTAGCGTTGTCGATGCTGAAGCTCCCTATAGGCTCGTAAATGACGTAAAATACAGCTTTCTCGTCTCCCAGAGGCCAGATTCTCTCTATTACTCCCGAAAACAACGATATCTGGTAGTGTCGGAGTAGCCTGCAAGCAGGCTCTTCCGTTGAAATGGTGCGCGGTCGAAATATGGGGGATTGGTTTTTTAAAAGAAATTCAATGCTTTGTTTATAGTGAATTGCACTTAGCTTTCAAGCCAGTTCACAGGCAACCCACTTTTAATAATCTTAAAGAAACAATTCAAACTTAACAGAGATATGATTAAGAACCGCAACTGGCAGGAGGAACCTGGCCCGGGTTGCTAGAAGCCTGGTTAGCGCTAACCGTTCGTTAAGAGGCATAAAAACCTGTTAGGTTTCCATGCTATTTAACACCGGTTAGCGATAACCATGCTTCGAGCAACCCGGGCCAGTTGGCTGTTCACAAAGCGAGGTAGAGTTGAATCCAAAACAACCGGAAACAAATCCAAACCAGAGGTTAGAACGGGACTTGAACCCAGGCCAACCGCATGCAAATCCAACGCCCTAACCACTGCACCACGCGGCCTTCCTTTGGTTACCACTTTAGAAACTAGTAACCAAGCCCCTACATTTCGACAGCACGTCATTTTCAACGCAAGAGCCTGCTTGCAGGCTAGTGTCGGAGGTACGCGAATTTTCGCTAGTAGCCATTCCATTTTTATAACAGTGTTAGTCTCTACTGACACAACAATCGAGGCCTCTGCGAACAAGGATCGTTAAGATATGGTTAAGAGCTGAGAGATCAGTTGCTGAACAGATTAATGGTAGGAAGGAATCTGTTGAACATACCATGAGGATAATCCCAGGATAAAGTGGAAGAAATCCGAGGGCTTCTGAACATAACCTCGGTGGCTGTAAAGTTCATCCGAACATTAAATACTGGGCATGGCAACGTCTCATTGAAAAACATCAGGTGTATATCTTTTTCTCTCTTACAGGTGCCTATAAAAAACAAATACAGTAATTAAGGCAGGAGCCCATGAGTAAGAGCCTCCGTATGCACTACATCCTTGAGTCAACCTTTGCGCTTATTTTTCTGTTTTTAGAACCAACCCTTCTGGAGGAGACTACATTTACATCAATTTGTACACTTTTTTTTTTTGCTATTTTTGTCTTCTTTTGACATTAACTTTATTCTGATTGGCCCTTCTAAACAGTGCGTACAGAGGCGAAGAACTTGTGGCTTTCTAAAAATAGAAAGTTACGCGCAAAGGTTCACTCATAGAGTTTGTATGGGAGAGGCAAACTCCTACTCATGTCGAATTTAGGGTACTCTAAAAAACCCTTTTAAAAGACGGTAATGAGACATTGTTGCCAATGGTGTCCCAATAGACGAGCAAAAGAGTAAGAAGCTAAAGAGAGATCTTTTGTTTTCGTCCACCAACATGGCGGGCGGGGATGACGTAACGTAAGAAAATGACGTCACGGGGTCCAAGTTGTTGTCTCAAAACGGCGGCCCCATTCAACAGGGTTTTGCAAGCTAATCCTCCGGAAATCAAACGTTATTCGTTTGAAAATATGTTTTTTTGTTTCAGTTGGAAAACGTGGCCAATAATCTCGTGATTGAGTGGGCTCATTACAAGTTTACGTTGAACCAGAGATGGCGGAATTCACCAAGCTGTGAGCCCTGTAGCTCAGGGGCAGAACATCCGAACTGGTAAGAGGAAATCCTATTACAAGCATTCTTTGGAATGATAAAACACAAACACCAAATAAGACTCAAATTTCGTTTGCTTTGCAAGTTAATTTCGCAACACAACCATTTCTTCATTCATTAACTGGGGTTAACATTTCATCACCATCTTCACTACAATAGCGAGAATATTCTATAAAGGATTCTACAAAATACTTACTGTTCGTTAGGTAGAGAGGACTTGGAACAGAAAAGTTCGAAGTACCTCTGCTGGAAACAACAGCCAAGCGAAACGTAAAATTTGTCTTTGTGATGAACACTTGAGGAATCGTGAAGGTCGTGTCTCCCGTCTACAATTGGGGAAAAAATACAAAAGATTACCGAGAGTGCGTTTCATGTTCTTGCCAATAACTCGGTCAGCGGTCTATCTAAGTAACTCATGTTACTACAATTCGAACCATGGCGCAGAAAATAGATCAGAGAACGCACATTAAACCACAGGCAGCCCAAGCTCGGTAGACAATTTATAGCCTTTGTATGGGAAAATTAACTTTGAGCTTATAAATGTTAAATTAAGCTGCAAATGTAGAAATAAACTTCACTTGCTTCTACGTACAGTTGTCCTCAACTTTTCTGTCCAATCGGAGCGCAAGCTGTGTTGGTTTTAGACGGGTTTGTTGCTTACCAATTTTTTACGATGTCGTTGGTTGTCATTTCAAGAAAGGCTGGTGACTCGCAGCGAGCTCGTCCCACAAATTGTTCTTGCATCACAAAGCTACGGACGGAATCTCCATAAAAACACCACAGCCTTAAGGCCAGATAAATTTCGTATCACATCAACTCCACTCCGTGATCGCACCGCGAGTTTTGACGGATAAATTCCAAATAATGCTCGGCTTTTTATAATCGCCTCATGCGCTGGCCTCTTTGTGTGGCTACGGCCGTTATAGCTTGATGGCGATCATATTACATTCTGCACTCACATTGTCCAAGTGTTTCAAATTAGCCAATGAGAGTGTAGAGTGTCTGCGTGGCTGTGATTGGAAGACTGAGACAATGCAGTCATGTCGGGAGACCCAGGGAAATAAAAAAATTTGCGGTTGACAAACTACGGTCTGCCACCTCGGTAAGGCTCAGTTTGTTATCAACGGTCGAAGCCGAGGCCAGTTTTGTGATAAAGCGGCTTCTTCGAAATATTAGGGACTTTACGATCTACGACGGAGACGTCGACGAAAACGTTACCTCAAAACATAACTTTGCACTATCGTAAGTTTCTCGCGGTTAGGCCATCTCGTTCGCGTAGTAAAATGTGGGCGAAGTATCCTAAAAATAAATTGATGCTAGCGGTTGATCTGGAAAATAGCCACACAGGAAGGAAGCTACTTACAATGGCAATAAGGTTACTATTTTTAATTGAGAATTTTTTCACATAATTATCTTCTTAAGCCTTTTGTCGGGGTTTCCATACAAATCCTTTTAACTTTGTAGGCCATACTCACACTGAGCTTGGGGTGCCTGTGCCTTTTGAGATGCATGTTGCGCCAAGACCTTATGAAATGTGTTGGTTTACCGTGTTTATCCCAGTTGTTATTTTGTTTTATTTTTTGGGCCTACGTATCTTAAGAACGGAGAGGTTTTATATTAACAATTGACCATAAAATGGCTGTAAAGTAGCTGGAGTGTGGCCGCCTTGATGAGCTCTAAACTGGAGCCTGCGCTATGGTCACGTGATACCGGTCACATTGGCATACATGGAGGGGGGACGTACCTACGGTCGTACGGTGACCAAACCAAATAATTTTCTGGCACTGATGGGTTACCATATTTCTTTACCCATGGTGCTCCGCGCGCGCGTCTAAGCCCCTCTAAAAGAACAGTTTTTTCAAAACAACTGAATGGTGATCTCGTAATGGCTTCTAGTGCCCAAAACGTTTGCGCTCTTTCGAGAAACGGGCCCCTGAAACAGGTTTCATTCATATACACGAGCTCACAATGGTTCTTATAATTTCACGAATCTGTTTTTATTGAGCTGACTTTGCAACTGAATTTTTGACTTACCTGGTGATATTTGTGGATAAATGGCAGAATTATAGCTGGATCCGAGATGTTCAGATGTCGCGTGACCTCCAGTACGTAAACAATTGGCGAGGCATTGTATCTGGTTTTTCTGTAGTCATCCCATCGCAGTGTGAACGTAAAGTAGGTGGAGGATAGAAGAAGAGGAGCATCCGGTGTTGGGAGTGATGCACTTTTCCTGCTCTCTAAAGCAAGAAATTATTCGGCTTAAGTATAATTGCTAAGATGATTACCTAGAAATTGTAACTGAGCGGAGTAGACTGCAGGTTACTCTGAATTCACTTGTTTAAGTTGGTACGAAGTTAAATTACCACCGACTTTATTGCACCCATTTTGAAATCACAGTTTATGGACAATGTCAATATTTACTTAATTGTTTAGTACCGTTATAAGTTCACTCAGTTTTGATGGACTAGAAAAAGGAGTTTTACAAAAAAATGTGCGATTCATGGACCAATTGCACGGTTGAGAGCCAATCAGATTGCAAGGATCAAATGTGGTTCAAAAGTAGGTGTAATTATAAGGATTAGTGAGGGATTTGCTGTTATCACCTAAGGAGACAAATCAGTCTCGAAATGGCCTCCGAGCAATGCTTGTACTCTAGCTTTGACAAGGAATTTCATGCTTATCTTGGCAGGAATTTGCTTTTGTCACTCATTGAGAGTTAGAAAGGGTCCTGTATAGCACAGAAAAAAAAACTATGCAGATACATATTAAGCAAATTCACGAGATGGCATTTTTGCTTACCGCAATTCAACGACTTGAAGGAAATACAATTTTTCGGACGAGCAGGGAGGGTGGAAAACTCTTGTCTTTCCCCTCCCCATCGAATTTATGAAAGTCCAAGACCAAGAAATCTAGAGGCAATTATTAATAAGATAAAAACTAGCAATAAAATTCTACGAGTTTCCATCTCGCTGAGATCATTTTCAAGTTTAAAAAAAAAATAAAACTGCATATAAGAAGTAACATCACACGTGAGAATATGAGAAGCGATAAAAATGTGGAAATATGTACGAAGCGTTACAAAAGGTAAGTGATAAAAACTAAAAAAGGCTAGATAACAATAGGACAAAAAGCTTTACAAAAGAATATATGAAATACTCCGAGCTATAAAAATAACTTTGCACGGATGGAGTCAGACTGCGTGTTCAAAGTTGGCTTTAGTTCTTTTATAAAAATCATCTCATTAATTAAGCAGTCAAATTTGCTCTGGTACTTCCGTAAGATCCTGAATCTACGAGATATGTCCCTTGGGTCCCTTGGGTTCAAGATCTTACGGAAGTGCCAGAGCAAATTTGACTGCTTAATTTATGAGATGATTTTATAAAAGAACTAAAGCCAACTTTGAACACGCAGTCTGACTCCATCCGTGCAAAGTTATTTTTATAGCTCGGAGTATTTCATATATTCTTTTGTGAAGCTTTTTGTCCTATTGTTATCTAGCCTTTTTTAGTTTTTATCACTTACCTTTTGTAACGCTTAGTACATATTTCCACATTTTTATTGCTTTTCATATTCTCACGTGTGATTTTACTTCTTATATGCAAAGTTTTATTCATTTTTTTAAACTTGAAAATGATCTCAGCGAGATTGAAACGTCGTTGAATTTTATCGCTAGTTTTTATCTTCAAATGTGTTTCGAAGAAACTACTTATTAGGAATTATTAATAAAGTTGCACAATGCAAACCTCTGATGCAATACCAACCTGTAGACGCATTTAACTGTTGGCAAGTTGTATTACATAGCTCAATGTCAGAGATCTAGGATGGAAAAATTATTTATGATCAATTTACGGAAAATGTCAACGAAGATTTTTTTGTGATCCCGCGTTCCTTAAGTTTCATTCAAACATGCATACATAATAAACTGACCACTTCCCAAAGGGGCTTTTTAATGAAGCTCAATCAACGAAACGAGATAACACAACAACAATAACAACAAGTGTTAAGGATCCCAACAGGCAGGCGTCAGAGTAGTTGAACCACCGACTACCTGGATCAAATTCAACGAGTGGCGGCGGAATGAGTCTTGAGCCCGGGATCCCCAGATCTCAAGGCAAGCCCCCAAATCACTGGGACGCACTCCTTACCCAGGGACCCTTGTAGCTTAATGTGCAGAGAGCATCCGAGCGGTGTTATGGAGGTCGTAAGTTCGAACCCTGGGGTCACTTCAATAAAAAACGTTACAGGTGTAGTTTCTACTTGTGCAAATTACGCGAGTAAAGTCCAACTTGTCAATTCATGAATTCCATAAAAGATTTTTCTACCCCTGACTGGAATTCACCGTACGTGTAGCCGTGGTCCCGATACAACTGTAACGTACAACTGTAGCTTTACAATTGTAATTTAACTTGAATACACTTGTAGACTACAATTGCACGAGGTTTATTTGTTCAAGCTGTTGGCCAAAGTAAGTACGTCGATTTTCAATGCCAAACAACCGTCTTTCCTCAAAATTTCTAGGCTGCCGAATAACTCGGTGTCTCAATGGTTCCTCTAGGTCTTCCTCGCTCGACGAGAACATATCAAAATTTCAAAATACGCTTGCTACAAGTCGTGCGTTAAGCTTAAAGAAACTTACGACTTGTAGTTTGCACTTGTAATTAACAAGGTAGGCGTTTGTAAAAATACAAGTCGGACTCCTGTAAAACTTTTATTGAATTGTACACGCACCAAATTCTACAGGTGTAACGCTAAACCTGTAATTACAAGTCGGAGTCTTGTAACATCGACTTGTAGAAATGTTTCTAGAACTAATTTTCCTGCGAACATGTAAAAACAAGGGTTCAACTTGTACACTACAAGTGTAACTTTTCTTATTGAATTGACCCCTGCTTGGGGACTCTGACTTTCAGTTGTCTTTCACCTGTAGAACAAATTAACCGATCATCTTACACCGGCCTGAACCATCTTTACAAGGAAAGGTTACGTTTATACAAACGTTGGCCGTGTAGCACTTATATTTTAAACAGAGTTAACTGAATAGAGTGTAATGTGAAGTGCTAGATTTCAATCCCATATGAACCATGTGAGCGTTAGCCCTACAGATGGAAATGGACCCACACAAGGACAGAGAAAAACTCTGACCAGGGTGGGAATTGAATCATCTTTAGCCGCATATCGTACTACGTCGAACCAAAGCCCTTGTCTTATACAACTTTGTCAGAGGTTATGTATGAGATTATGAAGAGGAAGGACTCCATCCGTTCAATCACTTCAAAAAGCTCTCTATAAAATCAAATTGTTTTCAAACTTAACTTAGGGCGGCGCTTTCCTTTTGTCAGATCTGGCCGGCCAGACCCGTCAGTTTGCAAGGAAATGCAACGATTTTTGAAGGAACACTTTCATGATAATCCCTCATATTCTTCTGGAGGAGTATATATCATCCTCGAAGTGTGTTAATTTGAAAGCGTTGTAGAGTTAGTCCTTCCAAATGCCCGGTCTGGCCGATCAGTTTTGTCCAATGGAAAGCGTCCTTAGATTTAGATTAAACTGCGACGTCACGAACATAACTGGAAGGCAACAATGATAATTGTTTTCTTAACGAAGATGATCGCAGTTATGAGACGACTCCTTAAGGAGCCCGCAAAGAGGAAACATTGTTTCGAAAGCATTGTTTCCTGAAATGTTGTTTTCTCGGCGCACAAACAAGGAAACATTTTCTGAGGAAGCAAAATGTTTCTGAACAAATACAGAAACAACATTTTTGCTTTACGGGAAGCAAAATTTGGCTTCCTCAACAAATGTTTTCTGTGGCAGCAAACGGGAGAATATTTGCTTCCGCAACATTACTTCCTCGTTTGCGGGCGCCTTTAAGCAGACTGAAGCCTAAAAAAAACCTAGACTTGAATGGGACTCAGAGGTTGAGCAGAGATTGGGTTTGAGTTCTAAGGGAGAACTGTTTTTTTTTTTTTTTCGTAGAAAAATCGTTTCAATTACACAGTTTGAATCACATCCTCCATCACACAGGGTTCGTATTCGCCTTCAAGTTCACAGCTCACTTCTTCTATAAAACCTAATTTCTAAGGAACATGCAGCACTCCTCCCAGCAGTAGTCTACAGTGTGCCCTGGTTTCGATACCCCATTGGCGTCAAATGTGGTTCTGTGCTCTGCTCCGAGAGGTTTTTCCATCGCCTCAAAAAGCAACTTAAGATTTAATATGAATTGGTTTGATTTCTGTACAGCGGTGTTCCCAATTAGTTCCCCAACCGGCTAAATACAATTGACACTTAAAATAAAGTTCATTAGAGTACTTTCATAAACATTCCTTAAGTGCGGTTTATAAAAGCCCTCCGAATCCCCTATGGATGCAACCTCTGTTTCCTTGATATTGTTTAGCTTTACACAGCACATAACTACCTCAAACAGAAAACTAGAAAACAGGAACAATGCGGGAAAATAAATAGTTTACCTCAGAATGGGCCTTAGTCGCCCAGCAGCCATACCGAAACTCGTTCCCAAACATTTCAACTCGAGCAAAATTTTAGTTTCTAAAGAAACTGTGGTAATGCGTCGGTGGGAGATTGAAACAAAAATTGATTATATTCGACCTTTATCAACTCGTTTGATAAACTCAATTTTTATTTCAACTCGAGGCTCGAGGTCTATACAATAGATTTCGTTTCTCGAGCCTTGAGTTGAAATGTTTGGGAACGAGTTTCGGTACGCACACACAAAGTTTTCCATCATGGGCGGCCGTGTGATTAAGGCCTAGAATTCATTAATTAATCCTTCACTGACTGGGATTATATGAATAATTGAACTGTAAAATGGAACGCTTTATATGAAATCAATGGCAATTTGAAGTTATTTGGCTAGTTTGTTGCTTAATATGGTCTTCAATTGTGCACTTAAATAATTATTAGACGATACAATGAATATGCAACTTCAATATCATAAACAATCTTAACAACATGTTCGGAATCACGACATCTGGACAATATATGTTTTATCAGACGCTACTTTTTGTAAATTCTTTAGTTCGCCTCTTTTGTTTGCTTTAAGGCTATTTGCTTTATCTTTAAACTTTTACTTCCAATTTAAAACAATCATCACGAAGCAACGTCAAATTAACTGAACATTAAAATTCATAGAGGCTTGTGTATATCTCAGCGAACAAAATGGCTTCAGCTTACCTTTGAGTAGCAGCTATCTAGACAGTGGTTAGAAGCACACACAGTAACAACCATAAACAACAAAGTTCCGTAAATGACAGTCGTTTTCATGCTGTTCCTATCAAACAACAGATAACAAAAAAGCGAAGGAATGTTGTTACAATAGATTTCATAGACCAAGAGGCAAGACGTGATGAAAAGTAATAACTTGGCAAGTATTTGAGTTCAAGTGCGAGTAATAACACTGAAAAACTGGTAGGTACGCTTTAAAACCACCACAGCTTAACAAGTGTTTTCGGTCAGCGAACAAATCTAGAAGAAATACTTACTTACCCGAGTTTATCATATTCAGCGGAAATGAGGTTGGATAGTTAAACTTTCTTCCTCATGAATGACTCAGCGTCCATACCACACAATTGTCAAAAATAGATATTTAATTTGAATGGGTATGTCGATTGACGCGATCCCATGGTTAACCAAGCGAGAAAATTGCAAATGAAGTGCGAATCTTTCCCTCCTATCTCTTATTGAACACTCATTGGGTTATAAGTTTACGTGAAAAACCCTGATGACGAAAGTCATTGCCTTTCGAAATATTGGCTTCATAATCTCTTGCTTCATATAATATACAGTAGAACCCCGCTATCTCGAACAGCCAAGGAAAACACAAAAAAAGTTCGAGATAGCGGGGGTTCGAGATAACCGATCAATGTCAAACTACAAAAAAATAACTGTAATTATTAAACGAGGTGATGATCCATTGATACGACTTTTATTTGTGAAAACATCCAACAATCTTAAGAGCTTCTGCCTGAGAGACCAGGGCAGACTTGGAAATGAAGGTCGGCCGATTTCGCTTAAAATTGGTACACAAAGTTCTTATGTCGGCTTATGTAATCTGCCAAAGTTTCAGCTTCAACGACTTTTTTTTAGCCGAGTTTTGGATATCAGCCCCTCAGGAGTCCCCAGAGGCTGATTCTCAGTACAATTTTGGCCACTTTTAAATCTCTCTTTTAGCAACATGAAATTAATTTCAGGCAAAAACAAAACCATCTTTGTAAAGCCCTATCCTTAGGCTTTTACGGGTGAGAATATTAGCTCATGGACATTTTTCGCTAGCCTGTGGCTGTTATCACAACTTGGTCACATTTGAAGCATATGGGAAGCAACCGGAAATGGCCTGTTTTTCAGACCAAATATTTTACATGCCCATGTTTTATATCTTGAGGTCTTAGTATCTCTGCAAAGTTCAGGCCTTAGCTTAGTAATATCAAGAAAAAAATACTAAGGTTGAGGCTTTTTACGAAGAAAAAAACTTACGAGAAGATGGCTAACCAGGCCACTCGCGGTTAAAGTTTCAACAAAGCGTGTCTGCAAAAATCAGCCATTTAATTTCGATTATCTTCTTTCCTTCCAAGTTATGGTAAAAAGAGACCCTGAAGTTGATTGCCACCGAAAAGACTTGCCGTTAATAAGAAATTTTTAGGTGATTGTTTTAGGACCGATCAGATAGTGGTCCGACAGCGGTTATAAATTTCTTGTAAGAAGTCTTGAAAATTACGGACAATAGAGCCGCTGCGAAAACTCTTTATTTACCTAATAACACATCTCTTGCCGGTAAATCACAATGCAAAATTGCATCTTTTTCGTCCAAACTGCAATGTTAAGTTTATCTCCTTTGTTCAACTCGTTCAACGTATCACGTCTGTGGCCCGTAGTAATGAAGCGCTAATTAAATCAGTAGTTCCATTCAGTAGTACTATAACCCACCTGTTTGGGCTTTAATATTTTCTGAAGAAAAAAATAACTTATCGGTCTCTTTAAATGCAACCACAACATCTGTCGTGACAGTACTTGAGAATCGTTTTGAACCTTTAAGAAATTTCGAATATAATTAAAGCTAATCGTCTAACACAAATTGCAGTCACTCTTCCAGTCTATTTGCAAAGTGTCTGGATAAATTCACTTACAAAAAACGCTTACCTGGCTTCACTTTTACAGACATGCCCCTTTCCTACAATCCCTTAAAAGTGAGGTAACATTAGAAATTTTAGCCCCAGCGATAAATTGGTCGCAAGTGCGTCGTTGCGAGTTAGATATACACAGGCAGGAGCTCATCAAGAGGAGCCTCTATCTCCTTTAATTCCTTGAGTCAACCCTTTTCCGAGTAAATTTATTTTTAGGAACCGGTTTTTCCCGCGAAAAGTATCATAATTCCCTTGACGCTGAGATAACTCTGTTTTGATTGGCTTTTACAACAGTGAGCGTGCTGAATCTCCCAAGGGAGGTGTTCTATAAATAAATCTACTCGGGAAAGGGTTGACTCCGAGGCCAAGTATAGGAGATAGAGGCTCCCCTTAATGAGCTCCTGACACAGGTCGATTAATACCGTACGTGACGAGGTCATTGTAGTTTGCTGGCTATGACTGACTTGGAATTCAGTTGTTTTCTCGTGCAGATTCGTCTCCCAACCTCGTCCCCAGGGCCTTCTCCTCTGCGATTTTCAAAATGGCGGCTCGTCTGGAGAAGATCGCAGAGGAGAAGGCCCTGGGGACGAGGTTGATTCGTCTCCTTGATGTTGCAGAGAATGATTATGATAGAACTTGTATGAGAACCTCAATGGAATGATTTGTTTACTGCATATTTATTCATACCCAGTGCCCCAGTGTAAATGGCTCACGTATGTTGTAAATGATTGATAAGGACGTCCAACGCGGTCCGTTTTCGCCGCCAATCCGCTAAATTGCTAGAAGATTACTCACGGGCACTCTTTCCCTTTCTCTATAAGTATTTTCCTTTTGTTGCTTTCTCAAGAAAGTGGACACCTTGCCGGCTGCTTTGTTTGTTTGCGAGAAAAGAAACTATCTGCGATCTATTAATTAAACTAATTTTAATTAAATTAATTAATTAATTAATAGATCGCAGATAGTTTCTTTTCTCGCAAACAAACAAAGCAGCCGGCAAGGTGTCCACTTTCTTTTAAAAGTGCTGGCCATTTATTTCTTCCCCGATGCATTTTGTTGATTATAAGGACAGATTAAAGTCCACATTACATTCGGATTCTACACAGAAAGGAACTGGCATAGCGCGTTAGCGGGCTAGACTCTGGATCGGGCGGTCCTGGTTACTAGGGCGTTGACATGTCGTCTTGGGAAGGCAATTTTCTTTAACAGTGCCTCTGTCCACCTAGATGTATGAATGGGCACCAGTGATTATTATCCTGTCCAGGAAAGAAGAGCAGTAACCAATTTAAGCTCCAGCAGGTACGAGCGGGCACTAACCCTTGTGACGACTTACCTTATCACCTACAGCATGCATAATGGCCCTGCAGGGCGATTACCGCCTAGGTTGCTTCTTATTACCGAAACCAGAGTTAAGGGTCAGCAATTCAGTGTGAGTCCATAAAGACTTACTTTTTCATGTGATCTACAGCTACGGGTGCCATAAAAAAACCCTAAGTCCTTAAGGGCTCCAAGAAAGCTGAAATATTTTATTTCCCAAGTTGTCAAAACAGTAGTCTTTGCCGGAAAGATAACCCACTCCACCCCTGTCCTATCTTTCAAAAGAAAGTGGACACCTTGCCGGCTGCTTTGTTTGCTTGCGAGAAAAGAAACTATCTGCGATCTATTAATTAATTAATTAATTTAATTAAAATTAGTTTAATTAATAGATCGCAGATAGTTTCTTTTCTCGCAAACAAACAAAGCAGCCGGCAAGGTGTCCACTTTCTTGAGAAAGCAACAAAAGGAAAATACTGATAGAGAAAGGGAAAGAGTGCCCGTGAGTAATCTTCTAGCAATTTAGCGGATTGGCGGCGAAAACGGACCGTGTTGGACGTCCTTATCAATCATTTACAACATACGTGAGCCATTTACACTGGGGCACTGGGTATGAATAAATATTCAGTAAACAAATCATTCCATTGAGGTTCTCATACAAGTTCTATCATAATCATTCTCTGCAATATCAAGGAGACGAATCAACCTCGTTGAGGAGAAGGCCCTGGGGACGAGGTTGGGAGACGAATCTGCACGAGAAAACAACTGAATTCCAAGTCAGTCATAGCCAGCAAACTACAATGACCTCGTCACGTACGGTATTAATCGACCTGTGTATATCTAACTCGCAACGACGCACTTGCGACCAATTTATCGCTGGGGCTAAAATTTCTAATGTTACCGCACTTTTAAGGGATTGTAGGAAAGGGGCATGTCTGTAAAAGTGAAGCCAGGTAAGCGTTTTTTGTAAGTGAATTTATCCAGACACTTTGCAAATAGACTGGAAGAGTGACTGCAATTTGTGTTAGACGATTAGCTTTAATTATATTCGAAATTTCTTAAAGGTTCAAAACGATTCTCAAGTACTGTCACGACAGATGTTGTGGTTGCATTTAAAGAGACCGATAAGTTATTTTTTTCTTCAGAAAATATTAAAGCCCAAACAGGTGGGTTATAGTACTACTGAATGGAACTACTGATTTAATTAGCGCTTCATTACTACGGGCCACAGACGTGATACGTTGAACGAGTAAGAGATGTGTTGTTAGGTAAATAAAGAGTTTTCGCAGCGGCTCTATTGTCCGTAATTTTAAAGACTTCTTCCAAGAAATTTATAACCGCTGTCGGACCACTATCTGATCGGTCCTAAAACAATCACCTAAAAATTTCTTATTAACGGCAAGTCTTTTCGGTGACAGTTAACTTCAGGGTCTCTTTTAACCATAACTTGGAAGGAAAAAAAATAATCGCAATTAAATGGCTGATTTTTGCAGACACGCTTTGTTGAAACGTTAACTGCGAGTGGCCTGGTTAGCCATCTTCTCGTAAGTTTTTTTCTTAGTAAAAGCCTCAACCTTAGTATTTTTTTCTTGATATTACTAAACTAAGGCCTGAACTTTGCAGAGATACTAAGACCTCAAGATATAAAACATGGGTATGGAAAATATTTGGTCTGAAAAACAGGCCATTTCCGGTTGCTTCCCATATGCTTCAAATATGACCAAGTTGTGATAACAGCCACAGGCTAGCGAAAAACGTCCATGAGCTAATATTCTCACCCGTAAAAGCCTAAGGATAGGGCTTTACAAAGATGGTTTTGTTTTTGCCTGAAATTAATTTCATGTTGCAAAAAGAGAGACTTAAAAGTGGCCAAAATTGCACTGAAAATCAGCCTCTTGGGACCCCTGAGGGGCTGATATCCAGAACTCGGCTAAAAAAAAAAGTCGTTGAAGCTAAAACTTTGGCATATTACATAAGTCGACATAAGTACTTTGTGTACCAATTTTAAGCGAAATCGGCCGACCTTCATTTCCAAGTCTGCCCCGGTCTCTCAGGCAAAAGCTCTTAAACTGAAAGAGTGCATTATGGCATGATTGTTCGTTTTGCCATAGTTAATAGAGGGGACTGGTTTTGAAGCTCGGCAAATGTCAAACGAGCAAACAAAGATGCCAAGATTTAGTTTGGAAAGTCCACGACCGTGCACAATCTCAGTTTTGTTTTGCGCTCATACACTATGTATGATTACGTTACCAACACGTTTCTATTGGTTAGTTCTTCAGTACGGAGTAAACAACTATTGTGTCCTGTGCACGGTCAAGGCCAAAACAGAACAAAAACATACAACAAAGAAATTTGTCGGGTTTCATAACCATTCCCCTCTATTATCTAATGTTTTGCGTACATATTTACGCCGTAACAACAAGGAACTCAGTCTATTCTTGGTGGTGATCAAACAGTTAGTCACATCATTTCTTCGAGCCGATAAAAACAATTCATGTGCGGTCATAGTGAAAGGCAAACCCGTCACCTTTGGTGATGAAGACAGGATGCACTTGTCCTTTGCATCCTTCATCTCAGGGGGAAGAAACCGTAGAATTCATTGAAGTGTTACAAAAATTTATTTTATTAAAACATAGACTAGAATAAGCATACTTAGCATAGATTAATACAACACAACCCTTGATTTGCATGCTGTAACAAAAGTGTCATGTATAACCAGGTGTGTTCGGACTTTTCTGATCTTTATTGATCAATATCGCTATTAGAGTTCGAGATAACTGGGTAAATTTCGGTCACGGGAAGCCAAAACTTGTTCGAGATGGCGGGTAGTTCGAGTTAAATGAGTTCGAGATAACCGAGTAAAAATGCTTGAAATTTTATTGGCAAATCCAAGGGAAATGGTTTTATGTTCGAGATAACAGGAAGTTCGAGATAGCGAAGTTCTACTGTGTTTCTTCACCGTTACTTTTAACCGACTGGGCAGCCTGTGCTGTGTCCTTGGCATGCACTGGTACTGATAAATACCGGGTACCAGTTACACCAAGAATCCACTCTTGGTTACAATTATTTCGTAACTACCGAAACACAAAAATGAAACGTATCCTAAATTTTTACCTTTACATACCATAAAAAAAACTGCGATTTTCTTAGACAAATCTCATTTTTGACTACCAGGACTGGCTTCATTCTCGTTTCCAGAGTCTGCTTTTCTTTTGGTGAGCGCCAAGAACACGTACTCTGGCCACAGCTAATGCAGGACGTCGGACTCTGACCACAGCCAAGAATATGCGTAGTCGCGGTGATAACCGTTGACGACCGTTACTGTTTCAAATTTCTAAACTGAATGCGCAGAAGAGCCGGAAGTCCGTGATTCCGCGCAAACGTCCTGCATTGGCTTTAGCCAGAATCCGTGTTCTTGGTGCTCACCAAAAGAAAAGTGGACTCTGGGGACCAGATTGAACTTGCTACTGATCACTTATCTGTAAAGGCGGAATTTGTCGTTTCCGCGCAAGAAAAAAACAAATCTTGAAAAGGATATTGCCACACGTGAAAATAAACTCAAAGTGGAGAGATTTTGTGTAACGTTGTATATGAAGAAGAAGCGATTTGGAAAAACACAGCTGTCAAAAATGGTTTGGTTGAAAAGACGGGGCGCGGGGTGCCGATGTCTGGGGAAAACACGGGGTGCCGGGTCCTATGGAAAACACAGGGTGCCGGGGTCTATGGTTTCTGTTTTCCACGGACCCCCGGCACCCCGCGCCTCGGCTTTTCCACCAAACCATAAAAAATTGCGACAAAATATATCTTAAAAACATTTGAAGATATTGAAGGTTTTAAAAAATTGCTGAAAACGGCGACGTTTCGACGTTTGCTAAACTTTATTATCAAGTCGAAAAGTATTTGTCGGGTTACAGTTTAAAAATACTAGGGGTATCCATCCAATGGTCCCATTCAATTTAAAGGAGCTGGCAAATTTAGGTCTTTGCTCGAATTGCTCGAATTGCTCGCAAAAATTACACGGGTGCTCGCTTGCTTGTGCTCGCAAAATTTTTGAAAGCGCTTGCATGCTCGGATTCTCGTTAAAATGTGCTCGATTGCTAGAAATTTCAGTTCTTTTTGACCTTCAGAGCTAGTACTAGAGCTTGTCAGTTAATCTGTACTGCTGTAATTGTTTAGATTCTAGAAGCCTCCAAATAAATAAAGCTTCATTGCGTTGAATCTTTTTCAGTCAATCAGCGGGAAACCAGTTTGCCGATCATTGCAACCAAAGCCCAAAATGCTTGTGAGACTGAATGTCACGTTATTTACATTTCATAGGAACTATATAACCAAAAAACCATACCTTCCATTTTAGCGACGATTTAGACAGAGATGGAAAACTTTTGATCGTAGGCTTTGGATCTAGTAGATCACCTTGAGAGATTTGAAAGCTCTTGAAGTACACCCACTGACTCACGTGAAGCTACGTGACGTAATTTGGCATCAAGCAGAGGACAATTGGCTGTAAGCTGCTGGGATTGGTTGAACCGCCCTAACTTTGCACCTATTGTCCTGTTTTGGAGGTGACAGCTCTGATTAGCTATTACTTGGTACAAATTCCGGCTAGCGGAATATTTACGAACTACTCGAAGTGCTCGCTGCTCGCCATCTGTGTTTTTTCTTAAGTGCTCGCTATTCGCCATCTGTATTTTCTCAAGTGCTCGCTGCTCGCAAGAAAAAATTTACAACTGCTCGTGTTCGCAAAAAATAAACACACTGCTTGCATGCTTGCACAATGGGTGATTAAAAATATTTAACGTAAGAAAAAAAGAAAAGAAAAAAGTAAGCGAAAAGTTTAGCATTTATGGAGTCCGTCCGTCTAAAGCCTAATTTAAATATCCTGACGGACTCCATAAGTGCTAAACTCTTTGTTTCAAATATTTTCTTTTTCTTTTCTTTTTTTTACGTTACACCTATTTTATCACAGATTATTCTTATTAGTATTTTTAGACTGTAACTTACAAACACTTTTTGATTTGATAGTGAATTTTAGCCAACGTCGAAACGTCGTCGTTTTTTTGTAATATTACAACGTTTTTTAAGAAATGTTTTGTCGCAATAGTTAAACTTTGTGAGAAATGTGTTTTTCAATGAGCCAACGGAGTCTTGCATCGTGTAAGTTGTGTTTACGGACATGTAAGTAAAATTTTATTACAAATATTGAGAAAAATAAGTATAAATGATAAATTTTAAGCACGAAAAACCTATTCTTTCTGACATATCATGAACACTCACGTACAATAACCAGTTAATTGTACTGCTCTAAGATGCTTATACTCTATTGTCAGCTAAACTAACAAGCTTTCAGACCCCCGAGCGCAAATGATTACATAGTCCTTCTTCCCACGTGAAAACTTTTGGTTTCAAATGACAATTCTTCTTTGATTATTCTTGTAATATCAAGAACCAGATTACGCGTGAGGCATCAACAAGATTAGTGTAATATGGACGGAACTCAATATAACTGAAGTTTGGATGAAAACATGAACGAATAATGATCTGATGGAAATAACAGCTGCGCCGGTGCTTTGCATTAAAATTCACGTAGTATGTGTTAGATTAACTCTGTGAGCAGATACAACAGTCGGCAGTGCGACTTTTTAAAACACATCTCCTGACATCTGCAGGTCTGCAGAAAAAACTATTTCGCTGTTATAGCCCAAAATGAGTGGATGAGACGACTCTATCATTTCTACTTCGTCGTCAGTAAAAACTGCGGTTCATCAGTTTATCGCGTTTGCCGGCATGACAAGGCAAATTGAGTTGACGATTCCAAATGAAATCCTGAATGCGTTCATCTTTAGGATGAACCAAGAGCCATAATGAGTCCCATTATGCCGGGCTCTAGGATGAACATGGAAACAGATAACGCTGCGTTCACACTTAAGACTTGACTCATTTACAGACCTTTCACCACAGAATGAAACTTTCAAAATAGGAAATATTGGTTGTGTTTTCACTAGGACAATTTTAATTAGATAAAGCCGGAAAAGTCCGGAAATACAGTGAAAACACCTCGTCTTGGTTTTAGCTAGTTAAAAATGCAAGCTGTTTTCACCAGCAAAAACAAGGGATTTTCTCGCCTTTACGAGCGGAAATTCACGCAGAGTTATACTACCTCGCGAGATGGTATAACTTGTCCTGATAAACACCGCAGCCAATCGGGCCGCGCGTCTTGACAGAAACCTGCCAATTGCGATGGAGCTTTCCCGGGCAATTATCGCCCGTTTCAGCCAGAATGTTTTACCCTCTCCGATGAGGAGAGAAAGTGAGAAATTTCGAGGTGTTTTGTAATTGTTTAGCTTACCTTTAGTGTCACAAGTATATAAAGTGAACTGTTTTGAATATAACGGTCAAGCAAGGGTGTCTCTTCGGCCGATTGTGTCGAAGTCAGACGTTTTCTGTTTGTACTCAATACGTTGCAGGTGTACACATAATTTCATAAAATCGAGAAATTTCTGAATGTCGTTGTGACGTTAACACATTGGCGTCTGAAAACATGGGTCAGTACGCAGCTATTACAAGAAAATACGCCCTCATACAACTGACATGAGCATGACATTTAACAAATTTCCTGTTCACCAGTACTGATCGATAAAGCTAAAAATTGCCATAGGTTTACAAAATCCATCGACACAGTTAGCAGTTTGCTGGTAGCTGATCGTTTAAGATGATTCCTTTGTTTTGCACCACGCATGTAATACTTCGCATAACATTCCGACTTCGAACATGGCGGCGTTTCTCGCCGGCCATCGGAAGAGAGACAACAAAGGCTGATTTTGCTGTTAAAAAGCTTTTAAGCGCAATCATGATAATTCTTCTCGGTTGGGAAGTTGTTGTTTTGGAACTCGCTCCAGTCCTTTCGCTGTAAATGATCATTAGGAATTAATCTTTTTATTTACTCGTAATAGGTACATATTTTAAAGAGAAAAAAAGTTGGATAGTAGAAGTTATAGTACTGTATTTAGATATAAATGACGTGCTGAACTGAATTGGGAGCCAGAAACTGAGTGCAAGGTGATGACTGTAGCGATCCAATTTTCTTACAATACTTTGCAAGATTGAGCAATTTGAAATCACTTTACTCAAAGATTATAGACCGGACAAACAACTAGGCTCAAGTTTTCAGTAATAGTCAGTAGCTTTTGCTATATAACAACAACTTTTCCGGTTGATCAAGGTCTCGAGTAATCTGGCAAAAAAAAAACACTTAGGGCGCATTCTTTTGGGACTATTCCAGTTATTCTTATTCCAGTTTACGAATAACAGAATACACGGAAAACCAATTCCCAAAAGAACGAATCCGCCGAATTGGTCCCAAAAGAACACGATTACCGTCTATTCTGAGTATTCCTGTTCCGGAAGAGTCCCAAAAGAATGTACTCTTAGAAAAAAGGGCATGCAGCGCGAAAACAAACACTGTGACCCCATCTTTTTATTGCATTTTTTTATGTTTTGTGTATGAATATCAATTGTGCCAAGTTTGACAAAAATCTGGATAGTTCGTCATTTTCAAGGGAATTACCTTAGGTGACTGAACACAGTTTTCAAGCACACATAATTCCATTTCTGCCATATTTACGCAAAATTTTCCGTGGAAGCTCAAACTTGGTCACTGATAAGTACCACCACGAAGGTTTATATTTTTCACAGTTTAAGTGCTCTGCAGGCTGTTACCATGGTAACGATGCTAGTTCAAAACACCCTTCAGCATTTGCGTACTAAAAATAATTGCAATAAAGAAAGTTTATCAGCTGTTATCATAGAATTTCAACAGAAAACGGGTTTTTCATAATTAGCTGATAGACGTTTTTAGCTTTCCCAAATATTTGTCCGTTAAATTTCTGACTTTCTTTGATAGACGACTATTAGAAGTCGGAACTATTTAAATTCTAAATTTCTGCAAAATCTAATGACGGGTTTGCGAGAAATTTGGTAAAACAGTCAACAGCTGTTGGTCTCAATTTTTTTTGGAGCGAATGCGCATGCGCAGCATTTTGCTAGGTTTTCCTTCTAAAGAACTACGACGTTGAAGTAATGGAAGTAAATCCAGGATTTTCACGAGAAGGAGAAAAAAAAAGTTTGGCACAATTGTTTTCTTTCAAAATCCGTCCGGCCTTTAATGAATGGCGTTGGCCGCGGAGAAACTGTGTTCAGCCACGTTACGTTTGATCAATCTGATTTAAACAAACATTGCGATGACTGCGTCAACTTAAGTAAACAACAAGACACAATTGAATGATCTCGTATCTATACGAATGACCTTACATCCTTTCCAAAATAGACATCCCCTCTGACGACTTTGAACCACTTGAAAGGTTTTACTAGAGGTTCTCTTTTGTTTCATGCAGAAGGACGGTAAAGAAACAATATCAAGGCGCATGAAAAACAAGCCCTGAAAAACAAGGATCGAAGACCAGCCGGAGGACAAAGGCTCAACGGAAGAAATAACATCAAACAGTAAATTGCAAAGAGCATGGTTCTTATTTTCCATCTTAGTCATAACTTTTAATATTGAGCTAGAATTCACCGTTTCGATAAGTTTAGTCTTAAGCAGTATAGCAGGACAATTGTCCAATAAATCCTTTGTTTCATGGCCGAGCTCGTCTCGTAGTATAACTCGGTGGCAGAGGACCCAAATTAGAAATCGTCAGGTCGTAGTTTCGACCACTGCAATTCAGAATAGAGCACTCGGGTTTTTCCGAG
The DNA here is from genome assembly GCF_036669935.1 of Montipora foliosa. Lineage (NCBI taxonomy): Eukaryota > Metazoa > Cnidaria > Anthozoa > Scleractinia > Acroporidae > Montipora > Montipora foliosa. The sequence goes on from NC_090876.1 coordinate 49,094,239, forward strand.
TACTCCCGAGTCCCGATTCATGATTGTAGTTGCTCTCCTTTTGTTAGCAATGGGGAGTTTTTCAGTCCCTTCATGCACGAGTGCATTAAGCAAATCAAGGCGTTATTGCGCTTTTAAATTAAATGCATTGCGAACCTCCAATCAACTCAAAAAATTAACTTCACTGCCGCTGCCGCCCAATGACATGTGCCGCGACAGTTTGTGGGCCATTAAAAACAAAGTGGATCGAAATTAGCCTTGCGACCATTTACGCATTGCTGCCCGGTTGACTTAACAGATCTTTTTGTTATAAGTGCAACTGTCGTATGAATAAGAAAATGAGAGGTTTTCATTTTTCAGCGATCAGACATGCAGATGGCTTTAAAAAGTCAGACTTAAACTAGAGATACATGTACTGCCAGTGATTTCAAAGCTTACTGCAGAGGATAATTAAAAATTACCCTCTCTTTCCCTCTCTCCCTCCAAGTGTCTCTCCTTCGCTCCATTTCGCTGTCGACATAATCCAAATCAGTGGCTTTTCATGTAGTGCTTGATTAAAGGGAAAGGCACGGTCTTTTTTTTTATTTTTTTGGAGTTGTAGAGCCTTTTAATAAACAAGTGAAGCAAAATAGCCGTGAATGGTTCAAGTCGAATAGGATCAGACACAGTTGGCCTTATACTGGAATATTTATTTCTGAGATATTTTGGCTGGACTCTGTACTGAATTGCGCCACTCAATTAACTCGAGTGGACTTTTAAATCCCGATCTCTGATTAGACAATCCCTTTGCGGATTAAAAACACACTTTCGGTATTCTAATTACAGAATGGACCTACATTAATAAAACGCACTTTATTCTTCCCTGCCGCATTCGAAAACAAATATGACAAAAAAATGACTACCGGTACTTTCGAAAATTGTGACAGTAATAAGTGCGTAAATTTAACATTGCTTTTTTCCTCAGGCGACTTTCTGTACTAGAAATCTAAATTTATTTTAGATTCAATCTATATTATAAGAACTAGGAAACTGTGAAAATTATAGCCAAAGTCTCGTAGTTGTCTTACATGAGTTAGTGCACGAATCGGTACTGCTTGATCGGTTATGTTTCAAGAGATTTTCATGGACTTACCTTCAAAGGTAAGCTGTGAAATGAAATATCAGTGATCTTATATTCTCATCGTCCTGTTTCGTGCTATTTATTCCTTTTATATATTTGCCCAGGCGATGAAATTGACTTTTTGTTATCCATGGAGATCTTTCAACTCGAATTTCAATAATTTTCTCCAAACACATCATTTGCATTTCTAGAGGTATACCATTAAATTTGATTTTACAATATTGAATTTGGCATCAGTTTTCAGAGTAATTTGTTGGTTAGCGCAGTTAGTCAATATTTCCTTAAATTTATTTTCTTAATTCCCAAGACTTGGAGTTATCAAGCATACATCAAGGTAATTCCCTTAAAAATGACATACCATGTACTGAGATTTTTGTCAAACTTGACACAATGATAGCCCTTTTCACGGTTAGTTTTTCTCGTTTGCATTACAATGTAATCTAACGTGGATACGAGGTAATTTCGGGTAAAAACTACAAAATAGCCCGAAATTGCCTCACATACATGCTAGATTGTATTGTAATGCAAGTGAGAAAAACTAACCGTGGAAAGGGCTATTGATATTCATACACAGGACAAAAAAATGCAATAAAAAGATGGAGTCACAGTGCTTGCTTTTGCGCTGCGTGCCCTTTATTCTAAATGTTTTTCTACTGAATCTCGAGAGAAGCGCTCGAAACTTCATCAACCGGAAATCTTGTTGTTGTTATATAAAATGAGCCGACTTGTTTGTCCGGGTTATACCCTTTTAGTAAAGTGATTTCAAATTTCTCAATCTTGCAAAGAAATTGTAAGCAAATCGGAAAACTACAGTCATCACCTTGCAGCCTGGTTCTAACTGCGCTGCAGTCTCACCAGGAGCCCATGAGTAGAAGCTTGCCTTTCCAATACAAGCACCATGAGTCAACCTTTGCGCGTATCTCTCTATTAGCTCTTCGGCTCTTTACGCACTGTTTTAAATGGCCAATCAGAATAAAGTAATTGCCTAACGTAGACAAAGATAGCAAAAACAATGTATGCCAATTGTGCAAATTAATGTAAATGTGAGTCTCCCTCTGAAAGGTTAGTTCTAATTATAGAAAGATACGCGCAAAGGTTGACTCAAGGATATAATGCATATGGAAGTTCGTACGACCATGGGTACCTGATTTCACGTCATTTATACTGTAAATACCACAACTTCAATCTTCTGACCAACTTTTTTTCTCCTTAAAATATGTTTTCCGCGCACCTATTACAAATAAATAAAACCATTACAAAGTAGGGGTCACTGCGTTTCTTCACAACGCGACGACAAATGGACGCCAAGAGTGCCATGGGGCCAGTTTCGGCTTCAAAATGATCATTTTGCGCGAAAGCACTGAGGTGAGTTCCAAAACAACAACTTCTTAACCAAGAAGAGTTATCATGATTGCGCTTATAAAAAGCTTTTGAACAGCAAAAAGCGGCTTTTGTTGTCTCTCTTCAGATGGCCGGCAAGAAACGCCGCCATCTTAGACTGGTTGCAATGTTATGCGCAGTATGAGATGCGCAGTGCAAAACAAGGGAATCACCTTAATCAGTCTTCACGACGAACCATCAATCAGCACTGATTGATTACAGGATGATTTTCTAGCACTATGACTGCAATAATAAGTCCTTCATTCAGGACACTGGAATGATTTGTTGATATATTTGCATGGTTTTTGTTTTTAAATTTTCCTTCGTCTTGGTCATTTATCTTTGTTAATTTCTTTCTCGTCTTAATTAATTTGAACTCCTCAATTAAACTAAAACAATCATTCCCCTCAGGCTCGGTGAATATCGACTTCGATATTCACTTCGCCCTCGACTTAGCACACCCGACGGTACTTCATTTCTGAAACGGTAGTAAACATTTTCCTGAGTGGTATCAGCTTAAAACAATCAACTCAGGATGGCAGACGTTTCTGTCGAAACATGTTTCACAAACTCAAAGGTTTCGTCATTTTCTTAAAATCAAGAAATATTAAAACAATGCGAATGTATTTTTTACAAACATAATTATAACTTTCCTGTGGTGGTGGTCGTTGCTCTTTTTTAGGCTCTTTTACTTCATTCGCGGAGAAAATCATCTAACCTTCAAAACGTGCATAATGACAAAGAACTACATTTGCATCCGCCCATGCTTTTGTGATTTACGTGCGTATAGTAGTGTTCGGAATGTTGTAATTTTGTTTCGGCATAATATTTTGCTATTTGAAGCCAGAAGAGTAGTTAATTAAAACTTAAAAAATAACAAGCTCTGTGTTATTCTTGATATTAAGAAGCCATCTTTTGTCTAATCGCATGCAACGAACTGAGCTCGGAACCTCGTCACTTGACGGTCTGATATCAACACCCAGTTAACTTCAATAGTTTCAAGTTTGACATTGAAATCGATACGGTATATAAAGCTTGGTTTTTATTAAAAGCGGACCAATTGAGCCGAGTTGAACTAACTCTCCTACTTGAATAGCAAGCTGGTAATTGTTTGCCAGTTGGGTATCAGCTTAAAAGTAAAGTCCACGAGTTGAGCGCTCTCCCTGATTATGAAGAAAGCAATGTCATTTGCCATCTTCAGAAGAACAAAGTTTAAAGGGGAAAAAAAACAAGTGAGGCTGAGCTCTGGGTTATTTAAAATTTGTTCGCTATACTTTTTTTAATTTGTTTCCTTTTTAATTTATTATTTTTATCTTTAAGTCTTACCTGGTTGATCGAGGAGACAGCGAGTGGAGTGCGGAGTTTCTGAGCTTGCGATTTTAAAGTGAAGTATTGAAACGTGCTTTGTGTATGTATTATAAAGAAACTATCGAAAAAGAGAAACAGTGGCAATGAAAAATTTGATTTGTAAATGTGCCTTCCTTCGTCTTAATTTGTGGATACTGCCTCTTTTGTTCAGTCAAATACTTAATTTAACGGCGATTGGGCCATTTCCGAGTTCATGTCTGCCTCCTCTTCAAAGCGAGTCTAGGTGCGAAGTTTTTGTGATGGTAATTGGTTCTACTTTACATATGAATGACTTCGCGCTTAGACTCGCTTTGCAAAGAAGGTAAACATGGACTCGGAAATGACCTATTAAAAGGATTTTACCTTGTGGGTATGCATAAGCTAAAAATTCTGGTTTTGGCCTCGAAATTATTTCATATCACGTCCCCGGCGGTTGTTAAGTCGAATGTCTTGTTGATATCGACCAAAAGACCAAAACGAAACTCCGAACTCGTGATCGTTGAAATAAATGCTTCCATCGTGATGAAGGGAAAATAGGTTCAATGTACTTCAATGTACCTTATTATACCCTCGCTAAAATAGAAGGCAATAATGAAAATCTAAAATTAGCTTATCCTAGTCCTGTGTTTGTCCTTCGGAACATATGGTCCGGACGCTACTGGTCATGCGTTCCAGATGTTGCCATTACTGTGACAGCACGTCACACCTTCCCCATCCTTAATCGTCTCTGTACCATGAATTAGTGTTTAAAATCATCTGATCATTTGATCACCCACTAAAACCTTTTGAAAGAAGGCAACTAAAGTAAACCTTGTTTGAGAAAGATTTATATAGCCTAAAATAAACTGGCTTTCGGCCAAAAACCATTCATTTACTGAACCGCCAACCGGTTAGGTATAAAGCTACAGTGCGTAAGGTCGCGGGTTTTAATCCCGAATGCACCAATTAATACTCCCGCGCGATCTTAAACGACGAAGGTGCTCCTTTGTAATGACATGCAAGACTTTCAAGTCTTCTCGGCCAAGGGCTTGAAACCGACGTTTAAGAATCCACACCGGCAGTTAGTTTCGCAAAGAGTAGGGAATAGACCGATTGCATAAATGGCCGCCAAAAACGTATTCTTTTGTTTATGTGCTAATTAGACTCACTAGCCTCGTTTGCATGGACAAAATACAATAGAAATATCGTTCGAGAGCGAGGCTAGTGAGTCTAATTAGCACATAAACAAAAGAATACATTTTTGGCCGCCATTTATGCAATCGGTCTATGGAGTTCCTGGGATTCTGCTTTGTCCTTGTAAAAGGCACATAGTCCACTTACACAAATCCCAGAATACACCTCTTTTACGCGCCAAAAATTTGCATCGGCATTGTTTTCGATTTCTCTTGAGACATGTTAATGTCCCAGAAGAAATTGCAAACAATGATTATGCAAAATTGGGGCGGGGGGTAAAAAAGGTGTATTATGGGATTTGTACAAGTAAAGAATTGTCAAAAATTATCGGAACTTTTCTGTATGGTGTCCCCCACCACCCGTGTGGTGAAACTCAAATGAACTAAGGTTTATCAAAAAAATTGCTGTGTACCCACGATTGGGTCAGCAGCAAGTTCACTTTGATGTTATGGCTTTAGCGTTCGAGCGTAATGTGGATAAAATATGGAAAATTAACACAATATTTGAATAATACATTCATGTCTAAACACATCGCAAGATTGATCAGATTTGACAGCATTGTAAAAATCTACTAAGTAAAAAAATTATAATTAAGACCTGTAATTATTTAGTTTCATTTCGGAAATTGAGCCCATAGTTCTAGATTTAATCTGGTCCGGAGAAGTGGGCGGCCGTTTTCTGACTATTATTTAGCAAAGTGGGCCCTTCTGTAAAAAAAAAACCCTATTTCCCATTGCTTACGATTCCTGTCTATAATTAACTTTGAATAAAGGAGGTGCAAAACTTGTAAAATCATTAACCAACCTGTGTAAGCCTTGGAATTAATTACAAAGCGAAGCTCAATCAACGTCACCTTCAATTCGATTACAAAAACTGAAAGTCTTTGAAAACGGCAAATCTTCGTAACAAGTTGTCCTTGGGCATTTTCTAAACGACTATTCTCTTCAGAAAAGGAGAAAGACCCAATAAAATCGTCTCGAGGCGAAGTTAAATACCCTAGCATAAAAATGGCCAAGAAAGTTGAGATGAGGGGTTTTATTTAAAACAGTAATATTTAAAGCTTGAGCATTCTGAGACCGTGTAAAGTTAAAAACAACATTTTCGCGTTACTTACAGCACATTCCGTCCATGGCTAGCTACCTTGCAGAACTTACTTAAAAGTTTCCGTTGTCACAGGATGACATCTTTCTTCTCTGGCTATCAGATAAAAAAAATCATAATATATTCTAATTTTTCAAAGTAGACCACTTGCGTCGGTTCAACATGTTTTAACACGGTTGAAAGGGCGTGGCAAACCGTTTCGACATCGCTGTTCGAAAAAATCGAACTGATGTTGAAGCAAATGTTGAAGCCTTTTGCATGTCCGGGCCTAAAAGGGAAAGTACGTTCTAGAAAAAGTTTCTCTAAATAATTACCGTTTTGTCCAGTTCCCTATTAAAAGGTAACAAGAGCACTTTGAAGTTGCCTCTTTCGTGACTTCAGTGGAGAGCGCCACAGGAGGCTCGAAAGGGTTTTTCGTTGCTATAGTGTTTGCAAAACGATGAAAAATACCAAAGAAGGATATTTCATGGTGTAGGCAAACTATAAATATCTTTGCAACTCTGTTGTCTGGTAATACTTTAAGGGCACTCATGGTGTCATATTGGTTACCATTGCAACACGCCAGGTCCACAAAAAGGCCCTCTAAATAGACTTAATTCGATATATTAAAATTCAGTCCTAAACAAAAGACACCATCTCGAGGCTCTGGGGAATAAAGATAAGGATTTGTATGAGTTTATTCCCCAGAGCCTCGAGATGATGCCTTTTTGTTTTGGACTGAATTTTAATATATCGAAATTGGTCTATTTCAGTCTTTGAAAATTATCCGAAAAAGTAAGTAAAAAAAGTAAGTTTTATTTCTTTGTTGGAAATATACCTAAATTATTTAACTTCTTAAAGAGTATATGACAAAAAGTTATCCAGTAGAATTTAAGATACATCGCAGAACTAGATAACTTAGAAGTACCATCGTGAATGATACGTGCATGCAAGAAATCATCATAGGTCACCGAGCAAATTTTCGAGATAAAGACACTTTTTTCCCGCAGGTTTTATTTCCGGTTCGCGCGATTTTACGCCGTATTTTCACTTCCGGTGTGTTGCTCGCGCTACTTTAGGAATAGAAGTGATATCATTTTTCTTGCTAGGGGCGGGAGAAAAGTACTGACTGTATAAGTTTGTTTTTTATACTGCCGGAACGAAAGAGAGGAGAGGAACTTTATTTAAGTGTCTAGTCGAGGAGGACCTTCAGCTAACGGATTTGATAAACCCATAATCATGCTAAACCATATTAAGCTCGAGAGAAGACATAACTAGCCCTCCATCATTTGTTTATAACACGTTTCCTTGTTTTTACTTTTTCGGCGCACATATAAAGGGACTTAAAAACGTAGAAAAATTTCTCAACGCAAATCCCCAGTGGGAGAAACTCATAATGAAAACCTAGGCAGGCGTCAAGTACGTATAGAAACTTTAGATAAGGGAACAACAAGGTTCAATCATTGAAACATGGTTCTGCGAGTGTGTTTTGATGTTTGGTTCATGTCTTTCCCATTCTCTACAAATCTGCAACGTCGGAAATGACCAAGCCTCAAGTCGTAAAGAAAGAACGAGGTT
>NC_090876.1:49106895-49111895 GCF_036669935.1 Montipora foliosa
AGTGGGTGTTTTCAGGACGCAGGGGTGACTTTCGCAACGGCGCGAGTTCACTCCGGTTCCCTCTCTTAGCTCTGTATTTCTTTACATGACATCACCAAAAAAAGTCATGCTGGGGCGACTCGCACCGGCTCGAGTTCACCCCGGTTGCTGCACCGGAGGGAAAATTCCGTTCCGGTGCGAAATCTCGCAACGGCATGTAAACGAGGAACGACCACTCGTTCCGGTGTGAAATTAGCCTCCCGGTAGGTTGGAAAGGATAGCGCACGAGTACTTTTTCCTCGTCAAACCAAATTCACCGCCTTTTCCTTAATTAATACGAACGCACGTAATTAATACGAATTCAAGAAGTCACCCCGGTGTGAAACTCGCGCCGGTGCGAGTTTTCTTATGTAAACACCCCCTAAAGTGGAAAGTATGGAGGGAAAGTGAGCCGACATTCAGAGTCAAACAACTGCTTTTAATCCGGCAATTTGACTAAATTAAACGTCTCTTATATAATTATCTCGCATCTATTTAGAATACAGGTTTTTCCGGTCCAGTGTTCGTCTAACACCATTATAACGTTACAAGTTAAGGTCGAAGATTGCAAAATCTGAAAATTAACAATAAAATTTTCATTTTTGAGGCAGGTGAAACCCCCGCTGGCGGTTTGAGAAAAAAAAAGATTATTTGTTATAAAGTAACTCCAGCTAAACCAATATGGTTTGAACTCAGTTCTCACTCAAGCCTCTGCGATCAGGAAATATCAGGAAACAAGTAGTCGAGAACCGAACGTTAACGAAAGTTTACTTCGTTCCGTTCCGGCCAACTCTTTTAGGGTCCCGAGACGCTGAACATCTACTTTCTAGACAATTCAATGGCGGAAAGTTGACAACGCTGAGATCGTTCAACTTCAAAAAACTGACTAAGTTTTTCGTAACTTGATTGCGTACGGCTAGCTGTTAAGCCCAGGATCCCATATCGCTGCAGGATGCCTGCATTTGTGCGTCTGCGCTGAGCGACATTGTTCCAACGGAACTGCTTCTTGTTATTACGAAAAACGTTTTGTCATGTCTGGGAGTTGGCATTTTGCACTGAAGAAGTATTCTTCTTGTTCACTGGAGGCTTAAGGTAAGGCTCCTCACATAACGTTAAAACGTCTGCTCGTTCCTCTTTCCTGTAGACCAAACATCTCTTTATGAAGTTCTGCGTAAAGATCAAGGAAACCGTATTAAGCACTGAAATTTTCAAAACACCTTGCGATAGAGCGGTATTCATCGGAGTGTAGGAAAACCCTCAGAAAAGTCGGCCAATCACAAAGGAAGCTGGAAACCAAATGACCCAATCACACCACAAATCAGTTACATGCAGCCGACGCTAAGCGCGGGAAACACGTTCTAGTCCATACACCTTATTCCAAAATGGCCGTCATTTAAATATTCTTTGTTTTTATTCAAATAAGCCCTCGATGCCTCGTTCTTAAGCTTAAAATTCAAAAGAATATTTTATCTTGAACGAGGCAACAAGGACCAATTTGTATCCGCATAAATCAGCGGCCATTTTGGAATAAGGTGTATAGTCCTTGTATTTGTCTGTAATGTGGCGTGCAGCAATTATTTCGATATCCCATGAAAATCGCTCCACCACAGTGAGTAATTTTAAGATACCAAGCCGTGCACACCTTTGCTTCGTTGCTGACAACCGGTTTAGCAGGAAACTCGACTTCTCTCGCCTTTAGGATGGTATTATTTTCCAAGATTGAGGCTTGGGTCTGGTTGTGACCGAATGGCTGAAAAGTCAAATATCAGACAAAATGTCTTCAATACACACTCAAAAAATATGGAGCGTTTTCACATGACATCCACACGGCTGTCATGTTGGTGTTCCAAAACAAAGAAATGGCGGCCATGATGGTGTACCAAACTAATCCTCCGTGAAATGAACCTAATTTAACGCAAATACTTTCTCTTGTTTCAGTAATCCAATATGGCTGCTGTTTACGTGAGTGAAAACGCTCCATAGCTCTTTGGAAACGCAGACGTAGAAGCTTATAATAATTTCAAAAAATTCTCGTCGAATTGTAAAGCAAAGCCATTCAAACCATCGGTAAAATACCTTCTTTCCGTAAAGCATTTGAAAAAATATGACACCCACAGACCACACATCGACCTGCAAAAAGAAATTCTGTTTTACGGAGACACCCAGAAATTCAATAACATTCCCGAACGGAGATCCATATGAAACGAATCAAGAAGAGGGTGCTGGGCAGAGATTTTCTCTAATACCTTGGAAGAAATTTTTGGCGGCTCCTTTCCAACGACAAAACACTCAGGGGGTAGATACCAGTAGGTACCAGCCCCCTGTGATGTGAGATCCATGCTGTCATCACTGCTGTCCATCACTTTGCTGAGACCAAAATCTGTGATCTTCACCTCCCCACTCAGAGCGCCAGTGCTGACCAACAAAATGTTTCCTGTGCAGCAATAATAACCGCCAATCAACCAGTAAAATGTAAAATAAGTCTTGATTTTTAAGGAACTAAAGGTGTTCGTAAACGACACAAAATCCGTGCAACTGCGTACTTGGGCAAGCCGGGGATTTTGAGCTTGACAGAAGCGGTATTTGGCGGCTGCATTTTAGCCCTCTGCACACATTCTCCCACCCCCTATGAGGAATGGTGCATGGATGCACATCGGCTCAAACAAGGTTTATTCTACTCTATTATTATAACAAATCCTACTTAAATTATACAAGAGTCTTAAAACATAGCCTAACATTTATCACATTATCGTTGAGAGTTTCAGCCATCTTTAACAAAAGTGCGCTGAACGGAATGTCATTGACCATTTATTATGACAACATCCATCCATCTTCGCAATTTAATTGCGCCGCAGTTCTTCCACCCCCATGGAGTCGGGGATGGAGATCCCTTGGGTCAATATCGAGGATAGCAGCTCGCCCCTGTTAACCGTTTGATCATTCTCCCTAACACGAGAACTTTCCTTGATCCATCTTTAGAACCTCTCACTCTCATGACCAACAATTTCATTTCCCTCCCAATCCGCGGTATGATCGTTCTGGCCGCCTGACATGTAAAACTCGCACTTGGCTTCGTGAAGGCTTCATTTTGACCTCTACGCTTGGTCATTGGCTTAATACCTTCGCGCCACAGTTAAACGTCGTAGGAAACGACAGCAGCAAGTGCGGAATGATCTAGTATAGTTTGCTCCCGTCAGCTGCATTCCAACCAGTTTAGTTTTCAGAGATGAAGATGCCCTCAGCTGACACCGATCAAAACTGTCAACGAGGTCGTAACCTTTTATCTATGTTATGAAAGTTGTATTCTGATTCTCGCATCTTTTAGCCTACCGACTTTTTTTTAACAATGAATCTTACCTGGTTTCAAATCATAGTGAATAACAGGCGGTCTTATCTCGTTCAAATATTTGAGAGCACTTACAGTCTGGTAAAAAACAATTACATAATTGTCAATGAAAATGTCATTTCTGACAATTGAGTGACCTAGGTACGAAATAATGGGGCTTGCTCAGGAATTTTAAAGAAACTGGTGCTGCAGCGGTGGGGACTCCGCGTGAAACACCAGGGGCCCGTTTCTCGAAAGTTCCGAAAACTTTTCGGGCCCGAAAAGCCATTCGTGAACCTGCCAACCGCTTGTTCAGGAACGCCGAGCTTTTAACATGTTTTCAAGGTAACAAAAGGCAAAATGACTGTAAAGTTTGACTACTCAAATCCTCTCCGTTCTTGAGATACAGAGGAAATTGTGACACCCGAAAATGGCCCGTAAAGTTTCGGGACTTTTGAGAAACGGGCCCCAGGCCCCCACTGGATAAATCACTATCCATTGGATAACTCAATTGGTTTTGCTAGTGTTTATACAATACATACTTAATTGACCGCTCCCCATAGGGGCTTTTCAGGGCCAATGAAACACAACGAAACGACAGAATAGGACAACAACAACTGTTAAGAATCCCAACTGGCTGGAGGCAAACCAGTTGGCTATTTACAAGTGCGGCTGGGAAGTTGAACCAGGGACTACCAGGATCAAATTCAACGAGTGGTCAGAGCGAGTCTTGAACCCGGGATCTCCGGATCTCAAGGCAAGCGCCCTAACCACTGGGCCACACTTCCTCCGCTGGATAGTGATTTATCCGGTAGATAGCGTTATCCACCTTTTGAACAACCGAGGCCAGTATTGTATTTTAAATGGCATGCAGGGTTACGATGAGCGGGCGTCACAACAGACAAGAATGGAAAATGAGGAGAGCGAATCGTACAGCTTTTTCATCTACTTTTGAAATAAGCCGTCGATTCCTAAGCCTTGTCACTGTGAAAAGGACATACCTGAGTAACAATAGACTTCGCCTGTGATAAAAAGAAAAGGAAAAAACTCCTTATTGATGTGTCTTGCCAAAGATTCTTTACAACAATGGACGATCGGAGTCTTCCAAGTCCGACTAGGAAAAGCAACATGAAAACGGTGGGAAGCATAACAATATGAATTGAGAATTCAAACTGACGCGCAAAAGTATTTGTTTTGAGAATTTTGGTTTTTCGGAGCTCTTTTTATTACGCAGGTTTAGAGACTTGAAACTGTTACTAATTGTTATTAAATCCTCGACCTCGGATATTGTTTTTAGTTTTTTGATTGGTTCACTCAATGTCGGTTATCAGCCCTTATAACCAACCCATTAATTTTCGGGCGATTTTATGGCTAATTTACGACACGCGGTGCAAACTCACACGACAGTTATCACGCAATAACCCCCGCTTGCGTGGATATTTGCCCTGCGAAATGCCGCGGACATTATAAGCAGACATACCAGCCGCCCGAAGGGGCCTATTTACTAAATATACCGTATGACCCAATATGGAAACTGACTGCATCAAGCGTCGCCACGCTGGAAAGTGATTGGCTGGATATAGTCAACCATTTACCATCTCATATCCAACGCGGACTCATGAAATAATTGCTAAATACTCAGATCGCATAATTGATA
>NC_090876.1:49116895-49129395 GCF_036669935.1 Montipora foliosa
GTTGTCACTGTCGCAACCCTTTCCTAAACTCCCTAGCCTCTAACACGTGACTTCAGCTGTGACGTGTTCGCACGAGTTTCCCGCGCTTAGTGCCGGCTGCATGCCTACGCACTGCTTTACGATTAGCTCATGTGATTTCCTGCACCTCCTGTAATTGGCTAAAGAAAGTTACTGTACTTTAAACAAGAAAATCTGGTTCAACAAACGGGTTAACCACTGACCACCGTGAAAAAGAACAGCGAGCAGAGGTTTAGAGAGGTATCCCTTCGCGTTAGCCACTCAAAACGTCACCTCACAAATCTCTCTTACGGCGGATGATTTACCTACATCACCTTGTTTGATAAAATCAAATTTTCGGGTTTCATTCTCCACCGACGCAGCAATATTATTCCTTTGAAAACTTGAGTATTATACTCCTTCATTCGCGAGTTTATCTTGGCCGCTTTGTTCTGATTGCCTCGCTCAAGAGAAGTGGACATCCATTTAGACTTACTTTGAATTGTCTTCATTGTGTATCCTTTTCAATTCTCGTATATGAAGATTTCTCTCCCTATCCAACTTTTCTTGTTCAACCTGAAGGTCTGTCTCTTCCTTGAAACGATATAAATAACACACACTTCAACAGGTGGCAAATTTCTGTCAGAAGGTATTACAATAATTATTATCGAATAAAACATATACAGAGTTTGCAGACATAAGCAACACAAAATCGAATGTTATACACAAGAATACTTGTTGGCACAGCGTCAAATATATCTCCTCGCAAGGCCACAAAACAGACCTCCGGTTTTTCAGATAACGCACGTCTTGTTAGTCGAAACAAAAACGCACGAGATCATCTTAACTATGCCTTTGTTTTAGCATGGTGTCTGGGCTCATGAAATAACACGCAAAATAACGCAACTTTCACAAGCAATTCAAACCATGCAGTATCCAGAAAAATGGAACATGGTACAGTATGTTGCCCGATTTCCCGGACACTCCTTTTTCCGGACACTTAGAGTTTACGATTCTGTATTTCGTTGTAAAAACGAAACAAATCCCAAGGCTGCTGCCGCCCGGTCGCCTGGGGCGCCTCATTTTCGAGCGCGGGCGACCACATTTCTGACGAGTAGCCCGAACGGGCGCGGCCGCCTAACTTATCAAAAGGTGATTCATCCTCACTTTCTTGTAAATTTGATTCCAGCTGGAGATTTAACGAGAAAAAAAGCGATATGCATGGTTGGCGAGAACGGCAGCTACGCTATTGCTAAGGGCTTTCGTTGCGTTACCTCCTGGCAGCGTACGGAGATTGGGTCGCAATGTGATTCCCAAATATGGAAAACCAACATGATGTCGTTACCCCTGTTTTTATTTTACGCGCGAATGGGCCTTATTCGGCCTCGAGTTTAAATGTTTGGGAAAGAGTTTCGATTACAACTAAGGCAGACCACTTAAGAGTCCCACCCAAGGGCTTTGGGGAACGAGGGAACATGGCTGATTTAAACTGGGGAACAATGACAAAATATCTTAGGAAACAAGGGGACACAAAAAATTTTAGGGAAACCCTCCGGGGAGGGACGATACGTTCGAAAGACTTACTGACTAGTCTGTCTGCGTTTAGTCTTTTCGTAACCAAGTTACGCTCCATTCAGGTGGGAAGATTAAAGTTTTCGTTGAGGTAAGTAAATCTGTTTCGAATTAAATGCGATTTTTTATCGCGCGTCGAAATGTCTTTTCAATTAAGCGGTCTGTTTTACCAAATTGCGCGATTGATTTAATTTTTTTTCGACAAAAGTTAAGCTAAAGACTACGTTTTTGAGCATATATAAGAATCTCCCGTTTGCAGTTTCGTGGACTACGTAAGAGTTAAATTGCATTTTTGGCGAGGTGTGCTTAATTCCGGACACATGATGATAGCAAACAGTAGCGAGGGTCTGCGCCGTGAAGGAAGTGGCCGAGAAAAGTGTTTTGCAAATTAACAATTATTGGATGAGGTTGAGCATGTTAGCGATAATTATCAAGGCCAAAGTTTGTGTTATCTGCTGAAGCCGAAGGCTGAGGCGGATAACACAAACTGAGGCCTTGATAATTATCGCTAACATGCGAAAACCGAATTCAATAATTGTTTTATTATGCATATTCCTGAGCTGATCTCCGCCATGACAAAACTGATAAAACTGCTGGTTAGTGTGTTAGGTGACGTCACTTCTGCATGCATAAAACTATTGTCTCTAGGTATGACGTCAATTCTACATATATAAAATCTATTGTTTGTAGGTATGACGTAAGAGAAACAGAGCAAGCAATAATTAGCTGCGTGCTTATAGCCAATCAAAATCGAGCTGGTGACACCAATGTATAATAATAAAGATTATTGGCGTTTCCAATCTAGTTTCCTCATGTTGTTTTCCCATCAGTCGCCAGTCTTAGCTTTCTATTTACCAGCGGTGGAAGCTACATTGTGGCTAAATTCAGTGCTGTTTTGCGGTAAGATATTACAATTTTGCAAAAAGTGTCCGAGAATAGGGCAAATAACTGTATTGATTAAGGTCTATTTCCCAGTTGTACATAACATTGAGAAAAACGTTCACTAATCCGTTGCCACAAGAACATAACAGAACGGGTTTTTTTTATAGTTTTTCATCTAGAATAGTCGAGGAAACGTTTTTCGATCTGGAATAATCGAGACACCTTTTTGCGGTAAGAAAAAATCCTGAATAAGCCAAGTTATGACCTATCATAACTGCCAGCTAAAGATATCAATTTTATTTACTGAATATATTATTCATAATTTGTAGATAAGAGTTTCTCTTGTATTTCTTGGCCTAGTTTTCATCTCGTTGGTGACGCTGGTAAGACAATTAAAAGATTCAAAATATCGCTTAATCTTTTATAGTGATCCTGTTCTTATACATTGTAGAACATATTACGCGAGCACATCAGCATTTTATAATCACAAAGCTAAAAAGGCAACCACATGCACACAAGTTTTACTAAAAAATTTATACCTCTTGTAGAGAAATTCCGCGAGTCAATTCTAGCTAAAGACCTGGAAGAGTTCAAGACAAGTTTTGAAATGATGTTTTCAAAACTTCTTGCTTAGAGTTATAAGTTACATGTACGTCTCACCACATGTTGTTTCAACACAAAAAATCCCACGCTACTAAAGATTACAGTGTTTCACCTTTTTTAATGCCACTGCCCTGAGCTTTAAAATTTCTTCCCTCTCATGGTATTCCATTGGAGTTAGCCTACAAGCACCATTTTTGATAAAATTAAATTACAGAATCGCAAAATAAGAAATGGTACTATTATCATTGACCTGCAATTTTGTACCTTAAAGTACTAGGTCTAAAATGAAGAGTTGTTGTAAAATGCACGTACATTGGTGAAGTTGGTCTTGCAAATTGATCAATATCTACTCCACTCGTCTTTGGAAGTTTTCTTTCCTTGGCATCTTCAAAAAAGCAAAAATATTACACTACCACATATCTCTGGTGTAAGGACTTAGGGCGCGTTCGATTGACCCTATTCCGGAATAAGAATATGCGGAGTGATGATTTAAAACACTATGCGTGGCGTTTTGCAGCAACAAGGATAATAAAGCTATGTTTAAAATAGCATTTTAGCAGATGTTTCACAATATTAATATGAATCTCTGCAAAAAAGAAGGATTTCTAACTTCTATTCCACATATTCCTATTCCGGAATACGGTCAATCGAACACGCCCTTAAACTGCCAACCTTTCACAAATCAAGAGTCAGATTTGATACTAAGTAATTTATTATATGCTGAAAGTCAAGCAGACTTCAGTATAGAACAGGGATGGCTAAATCAGCATTATCAAAATCAACACTACTCTTAACACATACAGCTGCATTTCCACACCTGAGTGCTCATCTTTCATGGTTCCCTAACGATAAAAAGTAATAGAAGCAACAAAACTCACTTGCAGCATTAGATGGTGGCTTTTTCTTTGCTAAGCTCTTTTTCTGCTTTTCTAGCTCTTCTCTTTGATGGTTAATTCTTTCTTGTTGTCTGGAAAAAATATCCTGGATTTAGGTAGTGCACCAATGTGGCAAGGACAACTTTGACATTTATGCTTGGATGAATGCTTGGCAAAAAAATCATGAAAATGAGCTTATTACACTGCAAGTTCTTTGAAGGCATGTCCATCAACCCATGTCTCCACAAAGGATACTCCCTGTCTGAAGAAAAAGACAAGGAATGTGTTTCAAATAAATAAAAAAATAAAATAATTAATCATTCTCTTGTGACTTGTGATTGGCTTAGCTAAGTCACATATTTTTGACATGTGTCAATCAAAGATCTGCTAAACAGAATCTAACAAAGCAGAGACATGTTCGAAGCAAGTTTACAGAGAGATTTAAATTTTCTTGCCAAACAGGAATCTAGTCATGAGTTGAGCCAAAAATAAAAGTCGTCAAAGAAACAGCTCTTCACAAGAGGAGATCTACTTGCTGTGCTCCCTATGGGAGTTGGGAAAAGTTTGATATATTAAGTCTTATCACCATGTTGTCTTGTAATTTGTCCGCTGAAAAGTATTGGAAACGATCAAATCAAGGAAGCTTCGTCAGTGGGGATTTCGGCTGGCTAGTTGTTCAAGTGCTCCCAAACAGACATTGAGAATGCTAAATACAGTTCCCTCCCTATCCCACCCTCTTTTTCTCTCGCCCCACATTTCACGCAGCCAGAACATCAAAAATCTTGCATGTTCCCCTCCAGAAATGCTTCCTATGCAGGCTAGACTAGGGGGTAAATATTAATTAAAGAATTGTGTGCATGACTGGAAACGAGTTTTTATGTTTTCATTGCATGTAATATCTGGTTATCATAAAATTATGATTAACACATCTCACTGGGATAATTACACAATTTTATATTGTTAAAAAAGTATTAAAATACCATAGTAGGAACCTGTAAAGCATCTGTTTACTGTTTTTGATTGGATTCAATGCCGCCACTAACAACAGTTTTAAATGTGACCAACTATTCTACAGTCACACTTAACCGTAGCAATCGGTCAACGAGATGTCACATCAGTTGAGACTTTCAAGAAAAAATTAAAGACATTTTTATTCAGGAAAGCGTTCGCAGATAGGTTTACTTTAATAAAATTTTAGGAATTATTATATTTCACTTGTACATATTATAATTATTATATACTCGTAATCATTTCTATATTAATTATTGTAATTAGATTTACCATTTTATTTTATTTTTAAGACATGTAAAACGCTTTTGATCTTTCATTGTAAAAAGCGCTATAGAAATATTAAATATTATTATTATTATCATGGAATGTGGACTGGACATGAAACAGGTATTAGATAACAATGGCAGACCAAGTGTAAATCAGAGTAAACAGCAAAACAACCATAGCAAGTACTGACCAAGATACATAAATTGTAACATGAAATACTGAAACACTGTGAACATTGAACAAAGTGCAGGCTACCCATAACCTCTCATTTGACCACAAAAACAAAACAACATTTTGTAATGTTATGTAGACCAAAGAGGACTTTGATATACATAGCTTCTCCTTTGAGAGAGAGATAACTTAATTAACAATAAACAACCACCACAGAGAATAAAACCATTTTGCAGATGTTGACAGGCCAAAGACAGTATTTTTCTCCTAGGTTACTACTTTCTGCGTTATGGCCTTGCAAAGGTTTGCAACAGTAACCTCGTGCACAGTACCCTGGTGTTCTACGTAGAAAGTGGAAAATAGTTACCTTACAGGAACAAATTGCCCAAGTCGTAATCTGTTCTTCATGCAAGTTTCCCGCGAAGTCTTCTTTTCAAGGGTAGACTATTAAAAAAAAGTCAAACCAATATTATTAAGTCTTGATAGGTCTGGCAACAAACTTCCGAATTCCTTTTTGCCAATTTGGAAGAAATTCACACTGATACAAAACAAAAAATACAAAACCAGAGAAAAATGTCAAAAAAAAAAAATTCAACATTGCATCTTTTTTACTCACTGCAGTTATTAGTAACTTCTTGTTGATCTCAAGGCACTTTTCAAGGCTTTGATTCAGCTTTGCAAGAGCTTTCTATGGGGAGTAAAAAGGTAAGCAAGGAATGAAATTCATTGACCAAGAAGGCTCAATAATTAGGATAGAATAGGTCATAGGTTTGTTGGTTCTCTACTCTGCACCGACAGGTTTTTCTCTTGGTACTTCGGTTTTCCCCTCTCCTAAAAAAAACATTACAACATTTGATTTGATTTGTGTTAATTTGTTGACTTCAGTTTACAGTGTCCCCAATTAGTGCTCCAGTGCTGGAAGATTAGACACTTAAATAAAGTCCCTTTCCTAGGAAATGCCCAACAACTCAATCAAGAATATCACAAGGATGCCAATTCATGGATGTTTCCTTACTTACAATAGGAGTAAGATGCTCGGGGTGGGGGAGGGGAAGAGAAGGAGGGAGGGGCTGATGGCAATAGGGGGTTGCTCACACTTTCTTTTCACTTTCTCTGCAGGAAAATCAATAATCCTCAGCCTATTCACCCCACACCTCCTCCAAAACAAAATAATGACAAGTCATTAGTTTATTGAAATACCTGTTGAGCTTCAACTTCTTTCTTGTAATCTTCCACAAGCTTGAAGGAAAAGGGTGTGAAATAAAATAATATTTATTGCTGAGGCACTAACAAAAGAGATTCCCAGCAAAAACCTCTCAGAGCCACTTTTGTCCAGGATTGGAAGAAATGAGATGACGGCATTTGATAAATTAATGCCAAGAAGTGTCCTATTCAGTTTAAAACTAACAATGCATAATATTTACAACAACAGATTTATTTTAACGTTTACAAGCGGAATAGAATCAGAGGGCTGTTGACTGTCTGTACTGTATTTTTCGACACCAAGGATGTGGGACACTTCTCAGTCCCTGACAAAATCCGAGTGCATTCCATAACTTGCACTGCTGGATAAATCTGTTTGGACCAGCAAAACAACCAAGAAATTTAACCTACATATGTTGTCGGTCAAATGTGTTCTCAGGTTGAAACCGTTTTTACCTAGGTTAAATTGGTGATCCTCATTTGATTAAAGCAGCTATCAACACCACAAAAATGACTGTAAACACCGCTACCTTCCCTCAAGCACTGTCTTACCCTTCTCAACACATCTTTATGATCTAGATCATCCTATCAGTTTCTGTATTCATACACTTGTCAACATTACAACATGGCAAGGGATCAAAGAACTGTACTATGCATTTACCAGTTCTCGAACTCTGGCCCTCCAGACCTATTAATAGTCCTGTGTCTTCACCACTACACTACAACGACGAACATGCTCAACACACCAGACTTCTCATCATTTATTTTCCTATAATAAGTCAATTGATATCCACGTATAATAACCAAAACTGATCCTAACCTGACCCTAATTTTTTCTCTAGGCTTAATTTAGGCTCCAAGAAAGTTTCTTCCATTCATCTGAGTAAGTATTCAACCTACAGTAGGTAAAATGAAGATCACCAATTTAACTCGGGTAAAAGTGGATTCAACCTGAAAACGGATTTTACCGGCAACATATACACTGTAAAAAAATATTATAAAGTGGCAGGTGAGAGCTTTTACTCTAAGGCCAACTCTGCACTTTTCGTAGCATCCCTCCTCACCCAGCAAGGTTATTCGTTGTAAAAGTTCCAGGCAATATGGCATTCCCAACTGTCTCAGCCGCATTTCAAATCCTCTCTAATATTTTTCCAGTCACAGTAATTACAGTATCAATCTTCAGTGAAGATTAAGATTAAGAGAGAAGTTTGATTATCATTATTATTATTATTATTATTATTATTATTATTATTATTATGCTACACCTGTATTTCCTTTAATTTTATGCCACATTACAACATAATAGCTGAGCCCATTCCTTGCGCTTAGTTGTTATTATTATTATTATTGTTGTTATTATTATTATTATTATTATTATTATTATTATTATTATTATTATTACTATTTTTAAATATTTAGTCAGAAGTACATACAGTTATAAAATTTAATTATTTGTTACCCTGTTGAGACTTTCAATCTTGCTTTCTTTTTCTTGAGAGGATGCAGCTCCAGTTGATAAGGAAGTCTCCATTTCCTACAATTCATATAGTTATACTGGTCCAATCACCATCACCATAGCTGTCTAGACTGTACAGGTCTTATAAAAATATGGGTATGTTGTAAAGCCATGAAACTGTAATAACCAGATTCTAATAAAATTAATGCCAACACTTTCTCCCTCTCATTGCTACAGAAAAGATTAATTATTTGGAAGCAGAGGTCCTACAAGTACAGTGTGACATGCAGGGGTCAAACTGCAGTCAGTTTTAGTGGGTGTCTGTATGTTCCCTTAACCCACTGACCCCTAGAAGTTAGACTTAACAGATTTTACTCTGTCAAATGCCAGACAATTTTAGTTTTCAACTGGGGGCATTATAGGGCACCTGAGGAATAATCTATGGGTTAACCCCTCACCTCTAAACCGGCCTAACCTGGCTGTACTTAGTATTTTACTCTGTCTAACACCAGACAATTTTACTCATCAATGGGGAACCCCCAGGAGTCAATGGGTTAATACAAGTGTGTGAAATACCGAACCAACCTGCAGACTTGCAGTTGTCAATATTGTCTGCAATACGATATAAAAAGAATTGCAAATTAAACCATTGTAAAAACAAGAATTTTTAATAAACTTCTAAATCAAATTCTTAGGACAACGACATACATGTAAAGAGCAGAAAGATGATTTGCATTGTACACTGAGTTAACTGTCCAACAGCTTTTACTCCTATAATGTAATTAGAATAGTGTATGCACATGCATTTGTACTTTCTATTCAATGGCTTAATGGCATACAGCAGTAAAACTGTCAATAATATTGCAAATTAACATTTAAATTTTTTTTGAGTTTCAATAATATTTCTATGTTTATTATTAAGCAATTGATGCTATGATTAACATTTTTCCATTGATAATGAATGTCAAGGAGCCATCTCGTTAAATGATATTGTAATCATTATTAGGTTAGGTTAAGGGTTACTGTCATAGGCGTACGAGCCGGGGGGGCGGGGGGGCGGCAGCCCCCCCAGTCTCAGAAAATTTCGGGCAAAACGCTCAAAATTCGGGCAATAAAGAAACGATAAAAGATGGAATTAAAAAATATATAAATAAGGCTAAAATATAAAAAAGAGCACTTGAAAGTATAAATATATTACTTCTGTAAGTTAAAAGATATTAAAGTCCTTGTTTTGAATAAGTCCTTGCAGTTGATCTTAAAACATTTGAATTGCTCAGTTGCTGATCTGTTGATTGCTGGCATTTGCTGCAGTTTGCACCAAACTTTCGCGCCATTTTTAACGCGGCGCGAGAGATCAAAGATGAAAGAAAGTTTTAGCTTGAAGAGTTTCTTCGTTCTTCGTAGTCTGTACCACCGACTCTTTGGGCGATGCCGGCATTCAAAACTTTTTCAGATCAAAGGGACTTTTAAGGTGAGTTCAAGCAGCCTACAAGGCTTCAGGTAAATATTTAATTTAGCGTTAGCAATTTATTTTGCATAAAATTTATGTGAGGTTCTAAAAACTCTTTGTTTCAAATACGTACAGTTTTATGACCTTTAAGGATTGTAAACTAATGTTTCTTTCGTACATTTTGAGGCAGTAAAAAACGGATTTCAACAATCAAACATTCGGGCACTGTGTAATTTTTTCGGCAAAAAGGACACCGCCCCCCCAGGTCGGATCGTGCCCGTACGCCTATGGTTACTGTTCATTAGAACTTGATGTTGTAACTTTGAGACATTTATCACCAGCTTTTCTGGACGTGCGTAATGTTGACATGGTGGAATAATTCATGATGTTTAATTAACATGCAGAGCAATGATCTCATTTTAGACAAGTGTATGTCATAACCAGTTAATCAAACCTGTGTTGATTCATGAACACAAATCCCTGCAGAGTCTATCCCATCGGAGCCATCAGACTCAGCTTCATGTTTCATAGATTTCATGTTAAGTGGATAGGGTAATGTAGATGAACTGTCTGCTGGAAACTGAAAAAAAAAGGACAGTCTATATAATATCAGGAACAATATCTATACCAATCACCCAAAAAAGATTCATACCTTTCAAATAATTTTCGTCACTGTGACAGCAAATGTTCATTTGCTCTTAAAGTAATTATTTATTATTATTTTAATGTAAATAAAACTGTAAATACATGTGATTATACCTGAGACATAAATGAGGGCAAAAGATTCTGTGGACTTCTGCAAGAATGTGACGAGGAAACTTCATTCTGCTGCAGATTTGAAAAGTACAAAAGAATGTGAATTTTGGAAAGGTGTGCAGACAGCTAACCTCAGCTTAAAGGGGCTAGGTGGCACGCTATTTCAGGTAATTTTGTTTAATTTTGTTAATTATGAGCTCTAAACGTGAAATTGGCAGAGCAAGAGCTTTTCATTTGCAAAATCACGGCCACATAACAACTGAGAATGATTTTCCAGCTGTGTAAATGACATTTCGATACAGACAAATATAAATTTGAAAAAAAGTGGGCCGACGTTTTTCAAATTTACCCAAATTCAATCCATTTCAATCCTCTCCAGTTTTGTCTATCCATGTCCCTTCTTGGCTTCCCTGTATTTTGTTAGAGTTCTTCTATAGTTTTGAACAGTTATTTTGATATTTTAGTTAATTCTATGACCATTCGATCAGTGCTGAAATTGCCTAAAATTGCGTGACCTAGCCCCTTTAAGAAGACTGATCATAACTTTTGTACCTTGAAGTACTCTGTAATTTTATTGCTTGTCTCTGAACGACCACTCTTGTTAAGAAAGCCTAAAAAAATAACCACGGAAAAATTGTTTTTCCTCCTACATGAAACCTTAGAAAGTGCAACCTACTACTGTACCTGAGAAAAGCTATCAAGGTAGCTTGTAAGACATTAAAATTTGGTTTGTCCAGATCAGAGGTTAGAGAAGAAGAGCCCAGGAGTAAGAAAATGAATGGGTAACAGTGTTCTTGAAACAATACTTGTTTTGGAACATGGTTCAAGGAGTCAAAAAAATAATGAATACAAAACATTACTATTTGAAAACTTATTCTTCCAAAATATAGCCATCACCTGGGGAATCCCCATCTTGGGTAGCCTTGCGTTTTCTTCCTGGATGCTTCTCGCTTCTGTTGTTGGGCGTGACAGTCTAAACAAACACATTTGGTAAGGCTCTGGCCCCAGTTTTGTTCAAACTAGGCTGGATAACATTATCCAGTCTACAGGCTGCTATCCAGAGTATAAATCAAACTCTAGTTTAAACATTGGCCAAATTTTTCATTCATGCCTATAATTACATGTAGATGTACTGAAAGTGTGCATATTCATGGTTACATGAGCAAATAATTACATACTTAAATCTTTTCACAGATTTAAAGTGCTACTATGATCAAAAAAGTAACTTCCCATTTTCCTTCAGATTTTGAAAGCGTGTTTGCTTGACACCTGACTGGCAAATTTTTAAGCTTTGAACTTTATCCAAAGACTATTTTTTTAGTGCACGTTTAGGATTTCACAGTCCACAATTATTCACGTTCAAGACTGATTGATTGGACCTCAGAGGGTTGGATCGAGCAAAAGATGACGTAGAAGACTCGCTAGCTTAAAGTTTCAGCGTGTAAACACAGCTTATTATACATGCAAAACACAAGTTTAAAAGTGTGAAAGCTCGGAATTCCCATGCTAAATATTAATTTATTAAGGCTCATGCCCACGCATTGCATTTTTAAACCTGTGAGTCTTTGATGTCATCTTATCCTTGATCCAGCTCGCTCAAGATTTTAAAGTTAGTAATGGCAGACCATTAAAGAAAATTCCAGTCAAAATAAACTGGTGTCTTTTTGAAATGAAGGCTTAAAACTTCGGTCACTTAAGTGTTCAGTTATCATAGTTTTGAAATACAAAGAAAAAGTCGAATTGATTTTTGGTCACAGTAGCACTTTCAACAGCCGAATAATGACTAATCCATTAAATAAAGTTATCCAACCTTTGAACAACTGGGGACTGGACACTACCTTATGCTTGCTTGGTATGGATCATGTCAATTTCAGAGTGTAATGTACTTTCCCAGAGATATAAGAGAAGACAGGTGGGGTGGGTGAGTGAGGCAGGGAGGCAGTGTGGGGACCTACTGTAACAAGCCATCATGGTACCTCAATATCCCTGTCGCTTCCAACAGAAGTAATACTGGCATTACTGTGCTGGGAGTCTTGATTGATACTCTGCAATGACAAAATTATTAATTATATACCAGATAATTAAAGTGTTCATATGGTGACTTTCAGCCTGCTTTCCGAGGAGTGAAATCTAATGAACAAGTTTGGAGAGTGGCGAGAATTTTTCTATTTTCTTTGTTTAAACAACTTCAAATTTCTGTTGACTTTACATTAACTATCAAATCTCGATCACGAAAATGCACTGTATTATTTTCCCT
>NC_090876.1:49134395-49141895 GCF_036669935.1 Montipora foliosa
TCAAAACGTTATGACAGTGTGTTCATAGTACCGACTGACTGGCATGACAGCTATCACAGTCTGAAATCCCGACGATGAGTCTCGATTTCCACCACATTATATCGTTCCTTTGAGAAGAAATCCCGAAAGGCCAGTTTTTTTTTTTGCTACGAAGATAACAGCGAAAAAAGCAATACTATGTCGCGAATTTTCTATCATAAAAAGTTGTTCAGAAATCAAAAGTCTACGTTAAGAGCACACATAAGGGCTACTCCTCAGTATCTCGTCAGAAATCTTCTTCTCACTTTTTCCTCCGGCCGCGCTTCAGCCATTTGATGAGAGCCAATCTGCGCTCATGTTTTGCAAGCATTACTTCAATGGGTTTGTTACATATGTTTCAGAATATATTGAGCCTAAGATCGAGAACAACATAACCAAAACATTGCCCCACGTTTTTCAGCCCACTACCTTTATTTCGCAACGTTTGTCTTAATGCTCAAAATTTCTCTTATGACAGTTATGCGTAAACCCCCCGGGGGAGGGGGGGTACTCGATGTATCCCTGGTTGGTGAGGTGCGGCGCGGCCCCTCATACCCTGACCCTGTTTAAGACAAATATCGCTGATTTTCCTACCCATTTTAAGACAGAATTCCGATTTTTGATACCCTGTTTAAGACATTTAACCCAGTTTAAGACAAAAATTGATAAATCGATACCCTGATTAAGACAGAAAATGATAAATTCGATACCCTGTTCAAGACAAAAATCCCGAAAAACATACCCTGGCTGGCCGCACGTCCCCATTAAGCCCTTATAAGGGAGTATCCACCCCCCCCCACCCCCTCTGGGGCATAAACCCCTTGAATGAGAATAAATTCTTTGTTTACAGATAAGTGCACTTAGCCGTGAAGCTAGTTTACAGGTACTTCAGTTCAGCACGGTCAAACACCCAGGATGCCAGAAGGCAGAAGGCGTTCTGGGACATCCAAAGAAAATATTGAGCGAGTGGTCTCAGCGGGATTGCAACAGGTAAAAACAAACGTCTTCACCATGCTTGTACCATGCCACCTCCAAATGTTTATGGTTTAACTGCAACCACATCATTTACACACATCTCAATCACATAAACAGACCACCTAACAACAGAAGAAAAATAGTTTAGGGCAAAACTTCTCGCAACTACAACTGCCAAATTTCATACAGGTTCAGATCGATTACATTCCAGTTATGCAACGCTTTCGAGGGATATACCGTGGAATATCCCACCGTCCCGTCACTTGTATTTTCTTGGTATACACACGAGCCGGGATATCCCAAGTAGGATATTCCTAGGTATACCACTCGAAAGCGTTGCATAACTATTTTATACCATGCCACAGAAATACAGTCTTAACTATTGGGAATTTATCATGTCAATTATGTAGAAGTACAAGGAAGGGTTACGTTTTTGCAAACATTGGCCGCATAGCACTTATCTTTCAACGGACTTAAGTATTGGGAGAGTATTGTGAAGTGCTAGCCCTCTACCATGTAAACCATGTGAGCGTTAGCCCTACTAATGGAAATGGGCCCATACAAGGACAGAGAAAAACTCTGACCATGGTGGGAATTGAACCCACGACAATCGGGTTGAATCACCGCTGCTCTACCGACTGAGCTACAAGGTCAGACGGGAGCAGGTTGTGGGAATTTAAGACATCAATTCCACAGCAATGAATATGTGCAAGAAAGGATTACGTTTTTGCAAATGAAGTTAATAGGCTATTCCCGAGTTCATGTCCGCCTCCTCTTTAAAACGAGTCTAAGTGCGAAGTTTTCCTGCATTCTGATTGGATATATTTTCTATAGGCTAGTTTTCACTAGTAACGGAGTTGGAGACGGAGTCGTAGTCGGAGTCGTAAGAGCACTTATGACCTAGTGAAAATCAAAGATTGAAGCGGAGTCATAAGCTCGACGGAATCAGAATCAGAACGTTCCCATTTTCTTCCGACTCTGCTTATGACTCCATCGCTTATAATCTAGTGAAAACTAGATTGTCGGGGTCAGAAGCAGAAGCAGAAGCACCAACCAATCACAATGCTTGGAATAGAGGATTGTGATTGGTTTATTCTTCCGCTTCTGCTTCCGACTCCGACAATGCAGTTTTCACTGGATCGTGAGCGACGGAGTCATAAGCGGAATCGGTATTCTGCTCCCGACTCCGACACCTTGATTTCACTAGATCGTATCGCTCTGCGCTTCTGTTTACGACTCCGACGCTGGTGAAAACAAGCCTAATGGCATGAAATAAATGGTTATAGCAGAGTTAGTAGAGGGGAACCCCTCTACTAACTCTGGTTATGCACAGCACTTCAAGTTACAATATGATAGTTAATTCTGTTGCAATGTAAAAGCCTCATGGTCGATGTTCGTGTACCCCTCCATGGTACTTGTCAAGGGGGGGGGGGGGGGAATTTTGAATTCAACTCCCAAAGGAGACCAATCTGGGGTTAGCAACCCTAAAGGAAACCTAGCTTCACGGCTACAGATTGGCAACATATTATGACGTTTTGTTCAGAATACTGTAAGTGAGACCAAAATGCAAAATTTACCGGTAGATCCCTTAGCAAGAGAATGAGCATCTCTGCCCCTTTCACGGTTCGGGCTAAAATGAGTGTGAGTCGGGCCTAAAACATATTTATGCCTGCACGCATAGTAAACTCTATTGTTTTATTGCATGACCAGGATTCGAGACAGAGGTAGACACGCTTCCACGAGTCTCCTGTCCAAGAATATGCACTTAAAAAATCACGGCAAGGAATATTGACCATCTCCACAGGATGTTTACCTGTAACTTCAATACTTGTTCCTGTGATATAACTACTTCTGTCAGATGCAAGGAACGTTACTACATCAGCCACATCTGAAAAAGTCGCCAACAAAATTGTTCAACTTTCAACCCAAAACACTTAAACCAAAGAGTCCAATATTATTAACCAGAAGCACATTGAAGCTGCGTTGTCACTAAGTTAGCTCCAGTGCCATTTATGGAAAAGATGCTGTTTATCAAATACCTGCAGGTTTACCAAGTCTCTGCAAAGGAATCCGTTTCTTGTACTACATGAAAGAAAGAGAGCAAAAGAGCACTGCATCATGTATCTGTGCAACCGGGTATAACTTCCCCACACCCACATAGGAAGCGGGAATTGTGCAGACTCAAATCCTGCAGGTAAAGCATCAGGAGGGCAGATTTTGTGTTGGGTGGCCTCTCTCCCCTGATTTTTCTTTGGTCAGGCAGTCTCACTCTCTGTAGATGAACTGAGGCATCCAAAGAAGTTCAGATGAAGAGGGGTTGGCCTTCCGTGAAAAACTCTAAGTTCAATCTTACAAATAGCAGGAATATGTTTGCAGTATTCTTCCTGAAAAGGGCAGCACACTACACAGCACATAATATCCATCTCCCTTTCATTAATGTGTATACGATTATTGCACAAGTACCTTTTCTATAACTTTGTCTGGAACACCATCAGTCATGGGAGTCTGAATGTAGCCAGGTAGTACTGCATTACATCTGACACCAAACCTGAAGAATGATGATACTAATAATTGAGAACAAATTAATTAAGAAAGCAATATGCTCAGAACAACAAGAAATTTGTAAAATGTCCTTTTAAAGCCTGAGGATATGGGCCGTAACCCACTCTCAATTCACTTATGACCAGAAGATAACAAAGCTGTGAAGTTTTTAGCAGTATGATTATGATCATGATCACAATGAGCACGACCATGACAATAATGATGAGATGACGACGATAATGATGATGATGACAACTTTATTGTTACGATAATCTTAATTCAAGAAGTACTTAATTAAAAGGGTTTTTTGGGTGGTGGGGGTGCAAGAAGTCCTTGATTTACGCATCCGTAAGTTAACAAATAACACACCTTGCAAGCTCCTTTGCACATGTTCTGGTCATGCCCTCTACTCCAGCTTTCGAAGCAGAATAATTTACTTGACCAAGATTTCCAACCTAATAATTTAAAGTTCGAGAATTAACTGACAAAAATTCATTGATAAGAATGAAAGGCTCCCTCCTAAATCACTACAGCTGCAGCATGATTTCTGCAGCTTCAGTGACACCTCTGAACTTCTTTGGTAAAACACTTGCAAACATACTAATGATATCACACACCTTGCCAACAATACTGGCCAAATTAACAATCGCACCATTTGCAACACCTTGGTCAACCATGATTTTTGCAACTGCTTGAGTCATAAGAAATGTGCCCTGCAAGAAATATTGTTGGATATCAACCTGAAAATAACCATTTACTATGTATTCTGGTTTTCCCCTCTCCTCCAAAACCAACCTACAATTTGATACAAGTTGTTTTGTTTTGATTTGATTTATATACAATGTCCGAAATACCCAGGTATGTAATTGATCCAGCACTAAATACTGTGGACACTTAGATAAAGTTCATTAAAATTGAAGCCCACTTTTGAGATGCTGTCTCTTGCCTTAAGGACGGTGCCTACTATTGTTATTGTGCATACGTTCTCCTATGGATGATGCTTATTAGTACAGGGATATTTTTGCACAGTTCAAAACTATGCGAAGAAAGCAGAACTTGGCAAGTGATCATGGTATCCAATAGAAAATTAAATGTGGGGGTAACCACGCATTCTTCAGAGATAATTAGGCTTCAATTTGGAAAAGAACGCCATACATTGCTTTGATTAATTATCGTCGAAAAATGCATGGTTAGGCCCAATTTTCTTTTTGGATTTCAATAGCAATTGTTAAGATCTGCTTTTCCCACCTATCCAGTAAAGCGCACAAAAATACCTTTGAATTAGTAGGCACCGTCCTTAACCCATTGAACACTCAGGCACCCTAGGACCCCCCAGTTGACCAGTAAAATAGTCTGGCATTAGACAGAGAAAATTCTGTTAAGTCTCACCGCGCACCGGTGGCTCAGTTGGTTGAGCACCGGGCTGTCACGCGGGAGGTCGTGAGTTCAACTCCAGCCGGACCAACACTCAGGGTCTTAAAATAACTGAGGAGAAAGTGCTGCCTTTGTAATTACATCTGCAAATGGTTCGACTCTCTAGTCTTCTTGGATAAGGATGATAAGCCGGAGGTCCCGTCTCACAACCCTTGTTCATTAACTCTGTGGGACGTTAAAGATCCCACACACTATTCGAAAAGAGTAGGGGACAGTGTACCCAGTGTTGTGGTCTGACCTCTCCAGCATGTGGTCGGCTTGGCAGGATTAGCCTGAAGGGCTTCTGTGTGAATGAGACCACAATTGTGTATAACAGCCAGAAGTCAGGCTACTTAGCCAAGTGCTGGAGCCTCACTCAAACCTCAAAACCTCACTCCCAGGTTTCAATGGGTTACGTTTCACCACATTATTTTGGGAAAAATAATAAATTTAAATGAATTATATTGTCAGTCATTTTTCTTTAAAAAATTAGGCACAAGTGGTACTGCAGGACATGAAGACATTCGTAAGTTATCTATTTTAAAATGGACAGTTAAAAAATAATTTCATTTAATGAGACACTCTACAAACAATGATAGGCTAAATAAGATTGTTTTGCAATTTTATTGAATCCGTCCCAACTTGTTAGGACCTTTGTGACAGGGACAGATGCTGAAATAGTGGATATAGCCTGTTAGGGATAGTTTATTTTTGTTTTTTCATCATGCCTGTCCCTACCCCCCACGGGAGCTCTATCACATCATCAACGCACATGCACACTTCTATGCTATGTGTGCTCAAAGGCCCATCTAGTTTTCTGTACAAGCTGTTTGGTGATTAAATCTCTCATTGGGATTGTTGGAGTTAAGCTTGTCAAGGAGTCCAAAATATGTAAGTCACTCAGCCTTTGCCTTAAGGGCCCACTGACGTATTTTTTGGGGTGCGTTGCTAAGGATGTAATGGTTAAGTAATTTGAGAGAATTTGGTATTATTTTGGTCAGTTTCCAACTTTTGTTAGCCAATGACCCAAAATATGACGTCATCACACCACGCGCATAGTCACGTGACCAATAATAGAAAACTCTAAATTTGCTTCCGTGCTACGCAATTTGGGTATTTAATCGATGGTTTGATAATTTGTATTCGTTTTTGCATCCAGCCAAGCATGGTTTTCTTTTTATATTGAAAAATGTTCTTTTTAAAGACATAAACAATACTGAAATATCCATAACTTTTTCAAAAAAGATGATTTTTAAAAATCAATGCTTAGCTTTATTCTGTATTTGGGGGTGAAACGTGCCACGTAAAAAAAATTCAATTCAATTTAAAACCGCCGGAAATTTAGCTTTTTTCTCAAACTGGAAGTCAGTTCGTTTACGCATGCGCAGTTGATCTGAGAACGAGCGCGTGGAAGGGGAATGAAAAACCTTCGATGGAAACAACAGTTTGTGCGATGACTTTTGCTTGTGAGTGGGTTTTCTTGTCAGCTCATGATATGATGACGTCAGTTACCGGAAGTAACATTTCACTTCCTTAGCAACGCGCGAAAAATCCGTCTGTGGACCCTCAACAGCAAGCCTTTCAGTTGTCCTTTTTGTGTATGTTGCAAGCAGTGTATTTTGTTGTCTTTAGGTGCACTGTCTGTACTGCTGTGACAACTTGTGAACAAGGTAAGTGTCACATTAATGTCGTCAGGTTCAAATTCTGTGCTTTGATGTGTCTGACATGACAAATAATATAAAATGTATCACCCCTCTAGGGGTCCTATATCATTCACTTTGCATTCCTCCAATGATACATTTTTTACTGCGTCTTTCAATAACATGCGGACTCTTAAATTCAAAGGTCAACCAACAAACGCATTTTTCGCTACCAACAATCAAATGTTCGGCGGCTCCTCCCAACTTCCGACTACATTGACTGAACTGGGCTCAACGATGTGATTGGAAAGGTCACGTTTATACGTTGGATTACTCTGCGCTCTACAGTAGTTGGATGTTTGGAGGAGCCACCAAACATTAGATTGACGGTAGCAAAAAATGAATTTGTCGATTGACCTGTGAATTAAAGAGTCTGCATGTTATTGAAAGGCGCAGTAAGTCTAAACATTGATAGTTATTTGATGTATTTCGACGCTACTGCCAACACCTTAGAGTTTGACCCCTCTTAAAAGTAGCCCAAAGGATTTTTTCTTTAAGTGGTGTTTATGGTAGTAGGTATGTACCTTCAGATTTACTTGAATAACTTTGTCAAATTTTTCTTCATCCATTGTTAGCAAGAAATCATCTCTAGTAATGCCAGCAGAATTGACTAAAATACATGGAGGTCTCCTATAGCAATTTATTATGTATTCCAAAACTTTCTGTATTTCATCTCCACTTGTCACATCTAGTGAATAGTTTGAATGTCGACTGTCCACATGTTTTGATAAGCTGTCAACAGTGTCCTGAGTACCTTGATCGTTGAGGTCTGTGACAACAATGCTTGCTCCCTCTCTTGCTAATGCCTGACACACAGCTCTGCCAATACCACTTGCACCACCTAAAATTTGAA
>NC_090876.1:49146895-49149395 GCF_036669935.1 Montipora foliosa
TTTGACCTTTATGAACTCGTTTGATAAAATAAATTTCTGTTTCATACCCTTTAACAGGATGTTTCAGTGTCGGTCTGAAAAACACCTTTCAGTTCCCATTAAAATATGTGTCCTGATGAGTTTAATATCCTGTATGCATGTTCCCTCCAAATTGTTTCGGCTCTAAGAAGCGATACGTGCTATGAAAACGGACAGATGAAAATTGAATGACGTCTACAGCGGAAGGCTTCTTCCATGCTGCTTATTGCAAGTATACTTTTATTGGCTAGTATTTTTGTCGCACTAATATAGGCCTTAACTTTCGTAGACAGCTTGAGTCAAATAGAGCTAATTACATCGATGATTGCTAAACAGTCACTTGACGTCAATACGACGTTTAATTGGTTTTTGTTTCTCATATATCTTCTAACCTACTGTAGGTAGTTCCCTTCTATTCATGGCTTTCCAAACCACTAATATATCCGAAAACAAAGTCTCGGTTAAGAAAAAACAAAAAGCGAGAGAATGTGGTAGACCTGGTGAAGCAATGTCTCCCTTAACAGCGAAGGTCTGACGCTTCAGGTTAACACAGCTGTTTTCAGTGAATGACCAGGCAACCACCGAGACAATGTCTCCTGAACTTCCACCGAGGAGCCTACCGATTATTGTCGTGGAGTCCACCGTTTGTCTTGGCCTTAATGTGGCAAGTCTTGTAGGCAATATCATGCTCTGTTTAGCCGTTTATCGGAACCCAAGACTGCGATCAACGATCAACCTTTATATCATCGCACTATCCATTGGTGATCTGACTTGTGCAATTCTCGAAATGCCGCTTACTTTCTGGACTTTGATCGTCGGAAAGTGGGTTTTTGGCGATAGTGTTTGCCAGGTTCATGGCTTTGTAGATGTTTTTTCGACCTACTGTCCACCCGCCACAATGGCCCTCACAGCGTTGAGCAGGTACATGCGAATTGTCAAGAGGAATTATTACACAAAGATCTTCTCCCCCTGGCGCTCCAAGCTTTGGTTATTTTGCGTCTGGTTTTTACTCATCTCTTATTTGCTCATTGCACGTCTTGTTAATTGGCAACGCTATAGTTTCGTTGTTGGTTTTGCTGCATGCAGTGTAATGCATTACACCGAAGATAGAAAGCTACTTCACTACTGTCTTGTAGTGTCCTTGTATTTTGGAGTCTCGTTTTTGGTGATTATTTTTTGCTACTGCGGAGTATTCAAAGCCATCCGACAACACCAGCTTAGTGTTGCCCCGTCTTTGTTTGGGGGCACGATAGGAGCTCGAGCGATCATTACGAGGCAGGAAATCAAAAGTAGCAAAACAATAGCTTTGGTGTTAACGTGCTTCTTTCTCTGTTGGGTCCCAATGTGGAGTCTTTCTCTTACAAATCGCTTCTATCCAAGCAAAGTTCCCCGTATAGTCCCGTTGTTGGTTATCTTCTTCATGTTCTTGAGTAGCTCAATAAACCCTTTTATATATGCTGGAACAAACAGTGGCTTTCGGCGAGAGTTCCGTAAAATAGTATTCTGTGCATGTGGCCGAGGGAGGAAAACTGAGATCGCTCCTACGCGTGTTCAGTCGGGACACTGAGGTGCATTTCTTGCTCAGAACACATTGTAATTATGGATGTCTAAAGCAATAATCTGACGACTTAAAGTAGTTCAAAACTGAGTTTATGACCGCCGATTGTGATAAAGGAGAACAGGAGACCCACCTTTCGATGTCTTAAATAGAACTTGAGCCGTAAACGGAAAAGTCCCTTTGGTAAAAACTTTCCATAAATTTCTTTAACGTCAAAACATATGAGATTGGTCACCCCAGCCAGAGGCTCATTTTAATTTTAATTTTTTGCCTAATATTCATTATTAGTAGTATTCCTCAGAACAAAAAAAGGAAAAAGTATGTATGTGAATAAAAGACATATATATATAAGCAAAATGATTATGTACAATTCATACACTGGCACCCTGAAAGTTTAACACTATTGACCCCAACAGAACGGGCATCCGGGAAATTCCCAATGATACGGTTCGACATCGCCATACATCGAAGAAATGGCATCCGGAGTGGAAATGATGCAACATGGAGCTGCAAGTCATTTCCCAAACCATTATGAAAGGTCAGCTAGTGCTTCTACACGCTAATTACAATTGATTATTTTATTTTCTGGTGACGTTACAATCGTATTGAGCGAAGCGACCACTTAAATGCAACTTTTAACCAACACAATTTCAGAATTTTTGCTTTCTACTCATCAAAACTCTCCAGCTACATATCATAGAAGTCACAGTCATGATATCACAGACGTATGTGGCTTCTGTTGAACTCTGGCGATCGGGATAGGCTATTTACATGACTGGAAAACAATAAATTATTTGTCTTTCTTTGTGCTTTTACCCTCATACCCAGTGCTCGAAATTTAACCAAAAAATTCTAGGTTGTCCCTGTTTCAAAAGCCCGGCAACTAAACCCGTAAATGCGGTTAATGCCCTGAAAAATGCTCTT
>NC_090876.1:49154395-49189395 GCF_036669935.1 Montipora foliosa
TTTCCATATAAGACACGTTAAAAGGGTTACCAAGACCCTGTAGGTAACAAGAATTTCCCGTTCGCAGAGCCCAATGCACGTGTAAAGGAATCTTTGCTGACAACATTGCTTAACACTTTGTTTCATTAAATTAATATGATGAGGTTGCTCGCGGAAGGCATCACGCAATTGACTTCAAAAGGTTAAAAAACACTTAAATCTCCAATTTTAAGTCTTTTAGCTTTGATAACGAGCCGGTTATTAGCCATCAAAAACTGATAACTCTTTGGGTGACAATGTCGCTAATGACCCCACACATTCTTTGTAAAATGTCGAATTTTCAAAGCATCATTGCCTAGAGATTATCTGGTATATCGCGTTCAAATTTTCAGAGATAGCTGATTATGCAATGCACTTCCAATATTCAGTGCCTGATTCTCAGCTGACTGCTTAGAAAACGATAGCCTTGTGCTAATGACGAAAAAAATGTAAACAAAGATTCCCCTATTGCCTTCAAGTGCCGATGCATTCTTTGTATAACCAGAAACCCATAAGGGTTGAAACGTGTAACGGCCCCTTGTGTTCTGGGAAACAAGCTTCTGAATATTCAATTTGCTAAGTACCTTATTTGGAACAACAAGAGCGAGGGGTTTCCAAATATGGTACTTAGCAGTGAAACATTCAACCAATCAGTTCGCACTGAATATTCGGAAGCTGTGAACGCGCGTTACACGTTTCAACCCTTACGGGTTTCTGGTATAACTTACTGTACTAATATTTGGCGCCAAAAGTAGCTTGCTGTATACATTGAGCACCATTTTTAGAAAAAAAAGACGTATTTAACAATTTGCAGATTGTAACAAAATGGTCCCTGTAAAAAGTGCCGAAATTCGGTTACAAAACGGATGCAAGGTAACGAGAGTTCTACTTCCTTTGGGAAACGACATTAGCATTAAAAACTTCTCGGGTCAATACATATATACATAATATCCTAAATCCCCCGACTAAGCATTTATCATTGAATATATTAGTACTTCGATAAAATACAGTAACAAATTCCCTGGATACTCGTTCTTGTTTTCTGTGGTTACGGAATCGTCATCTAAGTCTCTTCCTCTTGGTTTTAGACCTTGCTGCTATACAAATGGGAAGGAAAAAATTATAGGAAGATCAGAAATACCTATAACCAGCCAATATGTCTCAGTTGTGATGGATAAAATTTCCCTCGGGCAGAATGACATTCATTACTTATTCATGAGCACCGAAGGGGCAAATTTGAATGCGAACCCACGTTGAACATCCAACATTAGGGAGCTTACGAAACGACGACGCCGACAGCAACGACGACGCTACAAAACAATAGGGAGCTTACGAAACGACGACGCCGCTACAAAACAATAGGGAGCTTACGAAACGACGACGCCGACAGCAACGACGACGCTACAAAACAATAGGTTTAGTGAGCAAAAACAATGGCTCTGCACGCTCTGCACGTGCGTTTTACATTTTGGTACATTTCTTTGCCGTCATCTCCCAAACGACGACGTGAAATGACCAAATTCAAAGTTCTGTGGAGGACGTTAGCACATGACGATGAATTTTCAGTTCTCTCTCTACGCTTCCAACGCACTCATACCAGTTTAATTCCTCGACAGTTACTACACATTTTTAACGCGAAATGACATGAAATAGTTTCTTAGTGACATGAATAACGCGAACTTGTATTTTTAAATGAAGTCCTCGTTGCCGTCGGCGTCGTCGTTTCGTAAGCTCCCTAATAACAGAGAAAACGGACAGTTTGTCCGGGAGGCCCTCTCAAAAGTAGCTTTCCTTACTTTACTAAGGCCTACCTAATATTTTGATCACGGGTATTTTGAAGAAGAATGCTGTATCTACAATTCTAGCCAAAAAGATAAAAAAAATTTTTACCACAGTAAAAACGAAAAAGGAAAGCTCACCTTGTCTTCCTCGAAGACGTTCTCGCTGAAATTCACAACACACAAACAAAAGAATGTAAGACTAGCGGAAGAGATTAAAAAATCAAAAAATCGAATCGAACTAATGCACCTTCTTTTCGCTATACAAGTGAACGATTTATAACCAAAGTTATCGGAAATGTTCAACCGAGATCCAAGGCAGATATTTGTTGCTCACCCAAGCTCAAAGAGAGTTTTTGCTCAATTGATACAGCAAGAGCTAAACGGTACTTACCATATCGAGTGCTTCAAGAGCTTCACTTATCGCCTGCTCTAAACCAATCCTTGTCTTCTTCGCCCTTCAATAAAAGAGGAAAATTTTATTCCGGAGGTGACCTGGGAATGACTTCGCAGCCGGCGAGTGGATCGCGCACGATTTTCGCGCCAAAATAAAACCCACCCCACCCGCAAAAAAATACGAATTCTGTGTATTCCGATAAGGCGACTTTCATATGACCTTGAAAAATAAAAGTAAAAACAGAGCAACCTCGTAGACGCAAAACATTTAATTGGTTTATAGAACAAAAACAAATGAGCGCGAATTTTCATAGGCTCCTTGGAACCTTCTGGAAAGCAATTGGCATTTCGCTTTGACGTCATTTGATTTATGCAGTAATGTGATTGGCCAATCGAACTGTTTCCTGCCCATATTAGGAGTTTCCTTGGCGGGAATAAGGAGAAGCTGTGTCTTAATCTTGCCAAACATTGGTCCGTGAAACAAATCATTGCGAACACTACTTCAAGGTCATACGAAAGTCGCTCTATACATGTGCTCTTTCTAATTTCACAGTGCTATCGGAATACTGGGGTGAATAAAATACTACTCCTTTCATTCCCCCAAAAAATTGTTATCAAAAGAATGAGATAAATGGGAAAATTCTGTGTATTTCTATTAATGGTCAAAACAGGCTGCACCCAAAGTGTTTGAAAGCAAACTTGTACAACGTAAGTCAATTGATTGAAATTTTCACCGATAAATTAACAACTCGGGATTTAAACAAAACGTTGAGTTTACTCCGCATCCGTGCCTTAGATGATATGAGAGACCAAAGATAAAAAAAGCTTAATTACTCTACCACAACTTGGAAACGACCTTCGAGAGGCTCAAGAGGTTGAAACGTTGTCATATTTTAACGTTGTCATATTTTAAACGTTGTCATATTTTAACGCTAATTTTTAAAGGAAAATTCTCATGGGAACTTCAATAAGGCCCGCGTTCTTGAAATCATGATATTATTCTTCCCCAGAGTCGCATAGCCCTTACAGACACTAGAGGCAGGACACAAGACCAGTTCGTCAAATGGTCCAAATATCCAGTCTCCAGCTCCAGTGGCTATAAGGGTCAGAAGGCCCGAGGGACGAGAATGGCTAGCACAGAAAATTTAATCATCCCCAGGCCCCGCGCATTTCATGTTCGCATGATACTGAGAAGTACTTCTCCCTTTGTTCAACAGAAGAGCGTGCACGTGTGACGTATATTTCCAGTCTGATATAAAAGCATACTTGTATTTCTTCTTGCGAGCTTTATCATCGAGCGTTCTTAATCCATCAGACAAAGTCTTCAGCCTGTCAACTTCAACTTGACTGAAAGTATGATCGCCAAACCACATGACCCAGCGCTGAAAACATACCATTGCAACAATCAGTTTCGGTTGTAAATGAACGATTGATTGATCAAATGTACTAAAAACGGAAGTCGCTCTTTACCTTTCCTTCATCTGGACGGCTTTTTCCCACTTCGCTAGCATCCACCACTTTGCCAGGCCAAGAGGGCAGACCCCGGGCCTGCGCCCATACAATATCACCGATTTCAAACTGCGGTCTGATATTATGTACTTGAGACTTCTCCAGATATTCTTGCTTGTCATTTGTACTCGTGGGTAATGGACTTGCCTCGACTGGTAAATACGGCTCATGCTTTATTCGAACTGTAAAATTTAAACGAAACGGAGTACTTTTTTCAAACTAGTTCAGTTGCTACTTCTTGAGTGAGAAAGCAATTTCTTTCGCCGAAGAAATAATCAACATCTTTCCTAGTTATTATGTTATGTTCAGTCACTCTTCACAAAGAAACCAGTAATAATTATAGAGCGGTTTTCAATTGAGTGTCGAACGTAATTAGCGAATTACTTTGGTTTATGATTACTTCACTCAGTGATTGGTTCAAAGTTCTCGCGCCAGTTTTTTAACCAATCAAAAGTGAAACCAAAACCAATCTTGGCTTGCGCGTGCACATTTTCCCGCGCTTTGTGTCGGCTACGTGTAATTACTTCGAGTTTTGATTGGTTTACTAGATTGCCTCCGTCCTTTTTGATTGGCCAAAGTAATTACTTTGGTTTTGGTTTTACGACACTCATTTGAAAACCGCTCTATACAGCAATAAATATATTGGCTCTTGTTGGTTTCATTGTATCTTAAGCCAATCAGAGTTGATTTGTCTCGTGCTACAATTTGCACCCGTGTTACATGAGAAATGCACTCTTTTTTAGCCAATTAGAACTGAGTATTTTTCTTTCCATGTATATTCCCACCCTGGTCGGACTTTTTCTCTGCCCTTGTGTTGGCCCATTTCCATCAGTAGGGCTAACGCTCACATGGTTCATATGGGGTAGAAACGTAGCACTTCACATTACACTCTAATCAGTTAAGTCTGTTCATGTATATTATACCTACGCTGAGTTGTTGTTGTAAATATCACACGCCACATTTTGGGTAGCGCCGTACCTTGCTGAAAACTATATTTCATTGGCTGTATAGTGCGTACTTCTTATTGTTTTCTGTGACTAAACCCGTTGTTATCCCCGTTCAATGAGGTACGACACGACCCCACATTTTCCCGCGCAAGCGAACTTAATCAGACACAATAAAAATGTTAAGATTGATAATATCACTAATCAAAATTTATTGTGGTTGAGGAAGTTCGGTTGAGCCGCAATTATTTTAAAGTTTTCTTACCGTGTGCCTCTTCATGCTGGTCGCCTGAAACGTCTCCATTATAAATCTGATGAGACTTGTGTTGATCTTCTACTGGCTGAATACCACCAATACTTGACTTTTCTGTACATTTACCTAATGATTGAGAAGAAAACGAAAATCGAACCATCTTAAGTCAAACAAAACAAAGAGAAAACTAACAACGGAAGGTTAACAAAAACTGAGCTACGGGATAAACCGTTTCTATTGCCGTAAACAGAGATTTTTCTGGGAGAACACAACGGACTATAAGCGAATTGAGTTATCTAGCCTCTTGTTGTGTAAGGATCTTCTATTTTTGACAAAAAACCCCCAAAAGTCGTCTTTAAAGGCTTTGAGTTTGCTAGAGTTTCTCGTTGTTTTTCCAATTTGAACGTTCGCCATTACGCATGCCTTTTCTTCCGATTTCATCCCTATGAAGGGTGCCTTGTGGCGACCATTTCTACAGAAGCGAAAGAAAAACACAACGAAATGGTAAACGGTCAAATTAAAAAAAAATTAACCGAGAATTTCGGGCAAAAGTCACACGAGGAGACAAGACTTTTACGAGTTTCCAGGCGATGGACGTTGCTGTTCAATAAAATCTTCAAAAGGAGGTCACCAATCAGTTCTTACATATTGTTCTACTTCCGTAGCACGTTTATCTTACATTTTATAAGCTCTCTGGGAGGGAAGGTAAGCAATAAAGATATTAGTGAAAAAACGTAGACCATTCTCAAGTTCTGTTTGACATTTTATTCCACTTACCTTTTTCGCATTCATCATTTTGATCACAGTTATTCAAATTGCTTAGTGTTTCAGTGTTTCCAATTCCTTCCCCTGCTTCTTTCTTCACAGGGGAAGGCTGATCGTTTTTTTGAACCGCAGAATCATTCAAATCATCGTTATCATCATCCTCACCATCATCGTCAACGTTATTCGATTCCTTTCTTGGAGGACTGCAGTACGCCTCGATGGCTTCACAGGATCTTTTCAAGCCCAACAGCGGATTGTCTTTGTAATACGCCGTCTCATCGTACTTGGCCTTCTTGGCCAATTCGCTGCTGTCGTTATACGGTCTTTTTAAACTATTAGACGTCTCGAATGGAGTGTTCGTTTGTTGGCTCTCAAAAGTACTAAATGATTGACTGTGGACAGGCATACTCTCAGATGCCAGAGATGAAGTATTCTTTACAGACCCTTGACAGGTAGAGAGCCCTTGATTTGACACCGGTAATGCTAAAGGCGAGTTTAACGGAGACGATAAGCCTGGATGTCTTGGTGACTGTCTGCAGCTTGGGTTGGATGTTTTCGAGGTCTCCAAAGAACTGGACTCGCCACAGCTGTTTCTACTCACTGAACCTGATCCAGAAGAATGTGAATTCGCAACGCTAGAACAACTGACGCTGCTATTGCTAACACTGACACAGCTGCTGCTGTTACTTTCTGAAGCGGTGCATTTTCTTTGTTTAGATGACGCAGTGCTAACCGCATTTTTGCCGCCAGTGCACCAAGATGGCACTTGCCTAGCCAGTGTGGATGCTTGATTACCGTGACTTCCACTGCTGTGGCTTGACGGTGGAGAAAACGCGCTTCCTGGGTGGGGATTGGGAGTGGTCTGCAACTGACTTGCCCCACTGGGGTTAGCATTAGGTTGCAACGGCATTGCTACATGACCCAACACAGCACCTCCCACCTGGGAAATGGCAGTGGATCCAGGACTGTACTGGTGAGATGTTGTCACTGATGTAGCAAAACTACAGGAAGGTGAGGTGGAAGATGAGGTAGCGGGTGGATTGGTACTTGTTCCCGGCACCGCAAAATTCACAGAGAACGGAAAACGAGGATTGTTAATTTGACCAAATGCGAAATACGGCATGGCAGCGACAACAGCTGTGTGAGAGTGAGTACTGGGGGACCCAACGGTGGTAGTAGATGACGGGGATGAAAATGACCCAGGTTTGACTGTGTTGAGAGGGTATTTAACAGTGTAATCGGCAAGGTTTAATATGGCTGGTCCCATTTGACCATTTCCACCAGTTTGAGACTGCAAAGCACCCACTGATGACATCTGCTGTGCAGCAAACTGCACTGGGACGTTCCCTTGAACAGCACCTGTTGGCAGAAATGGTGTGTAAGCACTCGCCAAATGAGCCAAAGTCTGTGAAAATCTTGGTGCTGCAGCTGGAGCAATGGGTACAAATGAGTCAAATGCAGCGGCAATTGCAGCATTTTGAGTGACATAAGGATATGATGCAACTGACGCAGCCACTGCTGTTGCCGACGGGGAGGTTGCTGTCGTCACTATGGATTGGGCTGACTGATTTGACACTGACTGGGTTATCGCAGTGGGCATCACAATGCCAAGCATGTAAGGGTTCGTAGGGTATATTGCTTGAGGAATTGCACCCGGAGAACTGCTCGGTGCAGCCTTGGTTGCATTGGCTGCTGTCAAAAACGTTGCAGGTATAGCTCCTTGGTACAGTGCACCATGAAGTTGATAAGCTCCTTTAAGTTGATTAGAATCCAGATTCATCTGAAATATCTGGTTTCCATTTCCTTGAAAGAACACACCACCCTGACCTTGAGAGGCATTAAGCTGCAGCGATGGTATCTGTGTTGATGCCGCTGAATTATGTGCCTGACCATAAACACTTGCTGACGAGGGAACCACATGTGTGGCAGCCTGAGCCACTGCAGACTGGGCATTATTTGGCTGTTGGCTTACAGTGGTAGCTAAAGACACTGCAGTATAAAAACCACCTGTAGTGTTCACGAGTGGCTGTCTTACTCCATGAGCTTGAGGCCTGTGAGCTTGAAGTTGCTGAGGAACAGCAGGTGGAACGTGGACACCTTGAACCAAAGCAGATGTAGATTGCACTGCTTCTTTTGTGTTGACAGACTTGCTTCTGGAGGAGTCGCTAACTGTTTGAGTAGCTCTCAGAGAATGAACAGTGGCTGAGTGGCACACTGCAGGTGCCTGAGTACTTGGAGATGACAACACACGGTTTGAATGTCCTTGTTCTTTCACTATGGCATCTTTCAAAACACTATGAAATAATGCAGGAGCTTGAACAGTTGTCGTAGATGTACCCACGGTGCTGGTGTGTACAGTTTGAGACAATTGTTTGCTGACTGTTCTAGTTGCAGCCTTGTCTGAGAAAAGACCAGAGTCAGCAGTCTTTGCAGCTTGAGATTGCTGGAATGAATTATGAAATCCTGTTTTTGCAACATCCAAGGAATTGGGAACCTTAGCATTTGCAGCTGTTACTGCCCCTGCAGCTGCCTTCAAAGTAGCCGCAACTGTTTTTCTGGCACTATAAGGCCTAGATGACTTGTTGCTTCGGGGAGCCATACTTTTTGGTGTTGCCTTGACTTCCGGACCCTTACCCACAGTAGAAACTTGCCTTACATGCTGTTTTGCAGCAGGGATGGTTCTAGTAGAGGTTGTGACAACTGAGGTTGTAAAACTTGAAACAGAGGTCTTGCTGGTTTGACCTTGGCTGATAGCTGGTAAAGCACTCAAGGAGCTGCTCTTGACAGCAGGGCTAGATGAATTATTGGATTTGGTTGAACCTGGAAGCCTAGATGGTAACTGTGTTGTAACAGTAACGGTTGCAGCTTTGTTCTGGCTTGTGGTCACAGCACTTACTAATGGAACTGTTGTTGCTGAAGCCTGTGTAATAACAGGTCCTGCTAATGTCGCGACTGTTGGGTTGGTTAATGAGCTGGATGAACTAACAGCAACACTGTTGTTCATAATGGTTCCTTTTGATGGATGCAAGGTTGTTGTTGTCGTTGAAGGGGTACTGTTTACTGCAGTCGTTACCACGCTGCTGCTCAGTATGTTGTTACTACCCAAACTTGCCCCAGGATTGAAAAGCTTAGAGCTGCTTACAATTGTTGCAAAACTTGGCAAAGGTCTTTGCTCAACAGAAATGTTAGTTGGTACACTTTGAACAGGACTGTTAAGCACGGAGCTGGGAACAGGCAAGGGCAAATTGTGAAGAGGTGAC
This sequence comes from Montipora foliosa, assembly GCF_036669935.1. Lineage (NCBI taxonomy): Eukaryota > Metazoa > Cnidaria > Anthozoa > Scleractinia > Acroporidae > Montipora > Montipora foliosa. The sequence goes on from NC_090876.1 coordinate 49,163,319, forward strand.
ATTGGCCTATCAAGGTCTGGTTTTCGAACACCAACTCTCCTTGTTTTTGATGTAGGATTTCTGGGTCTCCCAGGTCCTGAAAGATAAGCAAACGTTTACTCTTACTGGGTTAATTGTATATTTTTCAATTTCAAAAGTTCGATTTTCCAAAAAGAGAAGGGATTTGCTATTGTTCTTCCAAAGCAATAAGTGAAGAAAAATTTAAACATTTACTGTAAAAAGCTATCTTGTCAGTGAAATTTAACACCACATACATAACACCATAAAAATGATAAATAAGATACCAATGGTGTCAAGGGTATGTCAAGAAGACCTCAATGGTCCTAACAGAGGTGGAAGCTACAAGGTATTGGTTAATAGATCGGTGGCTCTGCTACTGGGCTACAGGACTCTTACAAAGGATATTAATTACCGTATTTACCCGTGTATAAGTCGACCTTTTATGGCCTGAAAAGAAGCTCCAAAAATCGCCCTCGACTTGTACACGGGTCAAAGATTTAGAGCCATGTTCCAGCTAAGAAATTTATTTGAAATTAACATAATAATGTTGTCTTGCATTGGGCATAACGAACGCAGTGGACAAAAGACTTCAAAATGAATGACAAAAGACTTCAAAATGAATGTAAGCAATTCCAGTTGAAATGAAAGAGGGTTTAACTCTAAATGTTCAAGATACTCAAAAGCACAAATATGAAATAGACACTGGAAATTTTCGTTTTCCAAAGGGGGAAAGCTGTAAAAGGCATTTCTGTTTCTTCAAATAAAACACGATCGTTTAACGGCTTAGTAAACTGGCGGAATAACTCGTGTTTGCGTGCAAGCATCGTCACTCGTTTTACCTGAAAATGCTGGTTGGTAATGATCGTTTTTTTATTCTTTATACAAACCTGGCTGATTTAAATGCTTTTCCAAACTTCGTATCCTTTGATTTATGAGTTTTGCTTTGTTTGTCATGTGAGAAATTATAAGTTACAAATTATAATTATTATAAGTTATAAATTATAATTACAATTAAACCTTGCTCATTTCGCACCGTTCGCAAGTTATTTTCAAAGACTAACTCCTGCTTCTGTGATGTTAATGTTATGCTTATCCTCTAAAGCCCTTTATCCTTGAACAACGAAACAGGTTAGTTTGAGGTTTACAAGTCATGATCGACTTTCTGAGAACTTTTTCGAAACTCAAGGACAAAATGCCTGCATATACAACAACTGCTGAACAACAAAACTATTAAGCGCTTGAGGCCCTGACTTTTTTGTGTATCCACAGTTCCAGAAATCGAAGAATACAAGATTAGTGTCCCATGAACATTTAACAAAGAAATTAAGAAATTGCTTTTTTTGCCATAAAAAATGGGGGGTTGACTTATACACGGGTAAATACGGTAATCAACCCTTTTAATCCTGAAAATGAAACATAGATTTTACTCTGTCTAACTTCAGATGATTGTACTCATTAACGGAGTCATGTAGCAGCTCTCATAACATGTCATGTGATTCGCTCGACACCCAAAAACAAAAGACCAACCAATTGAAACAATGAGTTAGACTTTTAAAACGATAGGAGCTGCTTACAAAACAAAACAATAGCAGGTTATGAGAGCTACTACATTACTGCATCAATGGGATACACTTGTAAGGGGGTTAAAAGGTTAATCTATGTCGAGGCAACTAGAGTCCTGAATAACACTTGGACTGAAATATTAAAATATTGGCATAATCACGTTGGAAGTAAAGGAAAGGGTACAAATGACTCCTTTGGCATAGTCACCAAAAATTGGAGTGTTCCAGGAAACAACTGAATGCAGATGCTTTAACTCTGAGGTACAGGGTGCCATGGAATAATAATTTCTTTTTATGCTGTTCTCCATAATGTATTGTGGCTAAATAAACTGAACTGAACTGAACTGAATTACCTCTTTTCTTTTCAACTCCTTGAAGTATACCATCACTTGATGGCTTTGCAACAATATCCTCTGATTGGTTTGCGTTGGAAGCATCTGAATTCTCATTAACACAATGTTTACAGCCTGATGTGGATGGTTCAGGCCTGGATCCAACGGGTAGCAACTTGCTTGGTATTCTGGCATCAAAATTAAAAACCTTCTGCACAAAGAATGGGCAGTCCAATCCACATTTGCAGGTGCCCTCTGTCTTAAGGTATTCAATCACATGATCCAGTGACCTTAAGCGACTATTATTTGGGCTGAAAAAGAAAAGACAAAGTCAATTAGTTAGTGGATTAACCTTGCTTAGTATTTTGGAATCACAAGATACAGTCCAAATACTCAAAAAAAATCTGCAACAAGCTATTTCAGGCTCAATCAACCCAATCATAGGTTGATTTGAAACAATCATTCCTTGGGGTAGTTATCCTAAAAACAAGCTTATTCTTCCGAAACTACATGGTACCTGGCAATATTCCCAGTTGTCGCCACTTTTTCACAAACTTGCTCTTACCAGTGAACAAGAGTTATTTCCAGTCTCGAGGCAAGGAATCCATTTTATAAGGTCCATTTCCATGACAACGAATGTGAGGGAGACTCGAAATTTTACTAACATGGAAATTGAAGTTTGCTTTCTTTGAGCTCAGTGTTAAAGTCAAGTTTACTTAAACATAAATTCAAGACGGCTTTCAAAATAAACATTGAAAAACCGATTAACACGGTGATGTAGGTTAGTTTAGGAACTATCCAAATCATAAACATAATTATTCTAAACAGGAAAATAATTTCTTAATGAAAAAACGAGAGTACTTCAACAAAATATTATGTTAACTTTACGAGAAAAAGGAACTTAAGCTACGAAATTAATTATAACAAATGTATTTACCGGCGACATTGGTGAATGCAAAATAAAAGCTCAAGTTATGCGACAACTATATATTTTAGAGGATATCGCTTTTTTACAAGATTTAAAAACAAAGAGAAAGCTCGTGATTTTCCTCTGCATGCTCTAAAGCAATCGTTCTTAATTCGTGTTTATTGACTACTAGAGGAATAAAGTTATGCCACCTTACCTGATGTACAAAATCGAACCATTTTCGAGGATACGATTCCAACCTCGTGGTATTTCGATGCACTTCGGTTCATTGTCTGGTTGTTCACTCGTTCCTAAATCACTCATGATAATCCATGAAAATTTGCTTTCTTCTTAATCGAGCGTCCGAGCCAAGCCACAAAGTGACATTAAGCGAAAAATGCACTTGTCTGTCGAAGACATCAATTCGCCGATCGGACTATTCAAACAAGGCTAAGGCGCTGAAGTTAACGTCCGTTAACACGTGAATCTTGACTTTAAAGAGAGCATAATACACTGGGAGAGAGAAACTTAAGACTTTATGAAACACAAAGCCAGAAATACGTCCAAACTGTAATCCTTCGCTGGTTACAATTACTGTGAAAGGACAATTCTTGACTAAAGAGAGACCGCCATCTTGGATATGCGTGTCGTGTCGCTTCTATGATAATGGGTATATCTGCTGACATGTCTGGGAGGAATGTAGACTCATATGATTACTTTCTCTCTGTGCCACAGGTTACCATCTACCAAGGTCAGAGTGAAGTAAAGGCGGGGGTGGGCCATCATTTTTGTGCAAATTATTATCTCCTTCCAACAAGTCAGTGAAACATCACTTATTATAAGTGTTCAGGCGCTTACGCAGCTTTTCCTGTGGGGAGGGGGGGGGGTGCACTTTAAGCTTGAGCTGACCTTAAGAAAACATGTAAAAGTTGATTCATTTATCCTTTTCTTTGATTGTTCTTATCTTGCCGTATCTGAGTGGACCTTCTTTATCAGGTGGGGAGGGGGGGGGGGGGGCACGTGCACCCAATGCACCCCCCCCTCCCTGCGTACGCACCTGGTGTTTATCCATGAATAAGACAGCAGCTATTAAATTTGTGTTTTTGTTCGGTAAATGTGTTTCTGTTTTGTTTGCAGACCCTTACAAAATTACTCTTCACACAGGTGCAAGCTTTAAAACCCTTTTGTCTCTAAGAGGTTCCCTATCAATGGGCAAAACCATATGGCATTAGGCAAAGCATAAAAAAATATAAGAGCATTGGATAAGACACGTATGCATGTATTCAACTTTTCTGCAGACACGTGCAAATCCCACAAATGAAGACAGTAATGCTGATGCATTACAAAGAGAAATATGCTCATTTTCAAAACTATTGAATGAGAAACTTATCCTAATTGTTGAATATTATGGTAATTTTGGAGGCCAATGAAGACTTATTTGGACAGAGGTACATGTCATACAAAAAAGCTGGATAACAGTTCTTTTCATGCCAGAGTGGCTAGCTAGAACACAAAAGACACACAAGTCAGACTTTGTTTTATGGGTTCTCTTCTTTCTCAAGTCTATATGTCTTAACGTTTAGCAAATTCAGATGTAAAAATAGTTTATGAAATGTCATATTCTCGCAATTTGTACCAGTAACTATACAATGAAAACTATTATTGGTACTTGGATTTTTCCCATAAAATTTGAAGTTGGCAGTTGTTAGAGTAACTCACAGTATCATATCTCTATGGGTGTCTGGGGGCACATCATATTTAAAAGAACACTCCCACATTTCAAAGCAAAATTTACGATAAGGTTTAGACAACTTCTTGTTGTCATTGGCAAAATGGGTTTTAATCTTAGGTTTGAAAGAATCTGTCTTTATTTCTTTTTTATTTAAGGATAAAAAGTTGCCGACTCTTGTGGGTGAAGTAGCCGACGCTTTCTGTTGGCTGTTGATGGTTATTGAAACTACTGCATTACCATGACTAATACACAGAGTTTTTTTTATTAATTCTCATTTCAAACATGCTGAATTTGATAGTTCTTCAGAACAGCCATCTTGGCAGGTGTAAGACAAGCATGAACAATGACAAAACCACAGAACAGCACTGAAAAGAAACAAAAAATAGCACATGTAGATAATGCAAAAACAAAACAGCATTATGTAATGTATTACAGTTACAAATGAATGCCTGGTAAATGACTAATGCCAATATTCCTGACTTGTCTTCAGTTTTTGCTTATTCCTACCATTATAATGATTGTAATTACCTAGATAATGAAAATCCCCTGGAAGATTATTATTTCAGTATGGCTTTAGAATTAAAGTTTAAAGTGTAGAGTTCTGTGATAAGATGAAGTGAAGACAAGAAATAAATTCAATGCATGACTTCAATATCAAATTAATAAAATTCAAAGAAGTTAGTAGTTCAAAATAACATTTAAGGAATTACTTGATGAGTGATGTTAAGACAGGCTTTTTGGAACAACCCTGTTAGGATTAGTCCACCTGAATGGCATTGACAGGAATAGCAAACAAACATTTAAAGGGCATCAGACCCCCCCCCCCCCCTTCCCTTCTTCATAAGATAAATCATCTGGTATTAGACAGAGTAAAATCTATGAAGTCTCACTCCTAAGAGTCATTGCCTCAAGGGGGGGCCACAGAACAAAAAAACATGTTGAATGGCTGCTCTCTTGTGCATGGATAAACACTTTAAAAGTGGTGTCTCGTCAACTTGTTGCAAGGTGATTTGCACCTTAGGGACTGGTCATAAAAAACCAGAGGGGGTGGGCTGGAAAAATAGAATCTGAGACTTCAAGAGATGAGTTAAGTGGCCTGTGAAACATTTCTGTGAATACTTGCATGGTTTGAAATCATTTTAAATCTTCTGGTTTTTAGCATAGAGCAAACAAGGAAGGTTATAACCAAGACATCAATCTCATCAGCAATAAGGCATTCTTCATGACTACTGCAATCTTGCTCAATTTTGTAGACTTACCAATAAAATATATGAATGGTACTGCACCAGGAAAGAGGCCGTAAAACAGCAACTCAAAGACAATGAGTGCTGTTAACTGTTCCGAGAAAGGAAGTTTTCGACCTAAAAGATTAATAAGCAAAAAAAGGAAGAAATCCATTCTATAAGTATCCAGCTGACCTTTTGTTTTATGGAAAAGGACATTGAAATTCACTTCGACAATGACAACAGTTGGTTACTCTTCCTCAACCCGTCGACAACTTATTCAACCCCTTTTAAATTCATAGCAAAGAACAAACCAAGAAGCTCCCCCAAAAACCCAGGCAAATGATTGAGAAAATGAATGTTGGTATATGTAATCGCATGGGTTCGAGGGCAATTAGGGATTAATTTCACACATTATTTTCAAAGTTTTCACAACATTGCCCGTGTCGCGAAGCAACGAGGGCAATTAGGAAAACTTTGAAAATACAAGTGAAATATCCATAATTAATTGCACGAGGGCACATTGTGATTACATGTTTATCACATAAAGGTCAAAATTATTAAAGGAAGCCCGTACAGTGCCCTGACAAATGAAAACCAACACGCTCCCATTCGTTTTGAAATTACAATTAAAAGGCTATATCCCTTGCCTGGCATGGCTTGCCTGGCTTGCAGACAGTCTGACTGCAGACAATTCTATCTCACAGTTATTGAAAAATAACCATTTTAAAATGGGTCCTTAGACTTAAATACTGCTTAGCAGTGATACTTGTAGACACTGTCTGCAGTACGTGGTCTGCAGTTGCTGTGGTTGTCATACACCTCCCGGAATGCTAACTGGAATGCTTTAACTTTTTCAAATAAGATATAGTGCATAACCCTAATCACTAAATTGAAAGCTTAAGCCTAATTCCTGAAATATGGGCAGTGTCCCTAACCTTACATGAAAGCTAACCACTCAGTAGCCCAAATCACTAAGAGGAGCATTTGACCCTAATCACTAAAATTTGTTGGTCTTTGATAGCACCAGTTTAAAAAAAATTAACCTAGTTAAAAAAATTACCTAGTTAAAAAAAATTTGCCTGGTTAAAAATAAAATTCACTGAAACGAAAAATTATGTGCAACATAATTATGTATTGTGCAGGTTAAGGTAATAATTCAAGCCTATTGATGAAAGTTGTTTCATTAATTTTGAAAAGCTTACCAAGCACCTCTGGGGAACAGCCACTGAGGTTTAATAGGTAAACAAAAAGAGCAGCGATACTTGACCAAAGAACGCAAAACCTAAATTCATCAGAATCAATCCTTTGAAGACAGAGGGTGGACAAAGAGAAATAAGCCACGGTCAGTTTAACTTGAAGTTTATATCCATATTCATTTGAAACTGTTACAATGAAAAAACACTTAAATTCACTAGGCAAGAGCAAATCAGCAAATAAACCTCTCTTGAAATGATATTGACTGTAAGGGCCAGCAGTCCGTGCACGGCATCACTCCATGCAGCACGCAGAACAGAAGAAGTTGTAATGTGGCATTTTTAATTGTTCCATTTTATTTCCATTGATTGGTTTTTTTTCCACGCAATTTTCCTGGTAATTACAGGCAAACATCAAGGAAAATTGGAAATGCTACAGGACCACTTCCAGCAAGTACATGTGAAGCCCCTTTGCCCTGTACAGTACATTAAGGTGCATTCGATTGACAATATTCCAGAATAGGAATAGGTATGTCTAGTGTTTTGAAGTAACAAGGATAAATAATGATATGTTTAAAATAGCATTTAAGCAGGTGTTTGACAATTTTTATGTGAATCTCCGTAAAAACAAAGAAGTTTTAACTTCTATTCCATGCAATCCTATTCTGGAATAATAATTATTATAGTCAACAGGGCTGAAGCCAGAAAATATTATGACTGAGGCAATGTCCTTGGTTAAATTCTCTTTGCAGGTATTTTAGGAGTTTATGATGTGTACATCTTAAAGACAACACTGGAATCATGCTTTATTTTAAAGAATCACGAAAAAAATGACTGGGGCAAGTGCATCGGTTTGCCTCATACTCAGGCTACGGCCCAGGCCTCAGTTGTTCAAACGATGGATAGCGTTATCCGCCAGATAAATCACTATCCACTGGATAACTCAATTAGTTTTGCTAGAGTTTATCCGCTGGATAGTGATTTATCTTGTGGATAGTGCTATCCATTGTTTGAACAACTGGAGCCAGCTCAATAGAACTTTTTACCGACACAGCAGCCAATTTGATTTCTATTGTTTCAAATAGCTATTATGGGATGCCCAGGGGGCTAATATACATTAATTTGCCCCCTGAGCATCCCATAATGTTTTTGAAACAATAGAAATTAAAATAACTGCCGTATCTGCAAAAAGGTCTATTGAACGCACCCTAAAATGGCAGTTCATAAATTTCGGTCAACTTTTTTTTAAATGGAAGTTCTTTGAGAGGAGAGTCTCATTCAATCACTACTTTGCCACTCCCTATTTGTCCGTTTGCATATCTTTCTTGAGTGGACACATAACAAGGGGGAATTAAATTAAAACTCACAGTGGGTAGGTTTAGAGGGGGGTATGATAAGTGATATTCAAAAACGACAAATTTTGTATTAATGATACTCACACAACCAGGGCTATTATAACAAAAGCCAACATTATCCAGGCATAGTTGATGTGGTAGTAACTCAGGTTGTATGTGAAATTGTCTGCTGAAACACTCCAACGCCACTTTAAACATGTGCTGAAAAAACTTTTCCAAGGGCGAATAATCATTGGAGATAAATGGTGAAAGCCAATGATTGATTCTTCAAGGAATTCCTTCTCCTTATATGGTGGGGGATCTTCAAATGCCAGGCCTATGTTACCACAGTCTTTAACATTGAATAAGTCAACAGCAGTTTGTTTTTTAGAATCATCAAGAGATTGTTCCTGACATGTTTTGTATGATGGTGGAGGCCCACAAGGAAAATGCATCAGGTCTTCTGACATTACGCGTTGCAGGAGAGTTCTGGTGAAGTTCAGCTGTCCATTCTAAATGACCAAAATACTGTTGCTAACTTTTGAGACTCTTATCTTGATATTCACAAAGAAGTTAGCATACATTTAGATATTTTTTTTGTAAAACCGAACAGTCAACAGGTAGCTACATGTAAGTCAACCTTAGGCTTAAGCACATAAGATGAATTATCTCTGCGTTTGTATTCACCGTACCCACAAGACCAAACAGTACGTACAGTGTAATAAATTTATTAAGCTTACCTTTTAAAAACAAATTAAAGTCAAGTACTTTTTAAATCATTGTAGCTCCTTTCAGTCTTATCCACTGAAATACATGTCGATAATTCGTCTACCTTTTGCTTGCGAATTCTTTAAAGATAAGGAGTAAAATATACGAGAAAATAACGAGTGCATGTGTTGTATGTGAAAAGTTCGAAAAGTGGTGTAATTTGTGTCGTACCTGAATCCTTTTGATTTATATCTTTCATTGTTTATCCATGCCACTAACAACAAAAATTGTACTTACTTCTTCTTACTGTATCTTTATGATGGAGGCCAAATCAGGCTAAAATACTCCCTTTCTTTCCCAAAATCAACGATCGTGTTTGTTGCCGTTTTTTGTGTTTTTTTTGTTTTTCGCCCTTTACCTACCCATAACACCTTTCACTGCGTGAAGAGTCTGGAACTAGTCTCTTGTCACGCAACACATCACAGAACACTTTTTCTTCAGTATAAATATGTTAATCAGAGTCGTTGATGAATCTATTTACAATTTGTATCACTAAACAATCACATCCGCAGCATGGCCATGAGTCATAACGGTCCAACTCTGTCATCAGACATTCATTTGTGTCTTCTTTTAAAAAGGTAGAGTTTGATTTGTTCCCGAGAAGCGCGCAGTAAAAAGAGAGCAAGGCAAGGAAAAGCAGGCCATATTGGTGGCGGCTTATTCTCATCTACGACACCTTTTTCTTTTCATTTCAATCCACGAAAATACAAGGCCCGATCCATTAAACCATAAATTATCAGCTGGCATAAAAAAATCTAAAATAGTAAAAGAAAAACTGACGATTTTACTTTGCGCAACATAGGCGATAATCCATGACCCTAACCCGGCCATAATCACCACATGGCCCAAAGGGCTGAAATTTCCTGGCGTTGCAAGTATAACTCAAAGGTAAACTTAGTCGAGTTTTGAACAAAAAGTACCTTTTGCTAGATCAGAAGACTCTAATTAACAAGCAATTTTGTAAGCGAATGTTGCCTGTGCGCTGTGCTATGTTTTCATCCTTAGTGAAAACCAGTCTGGATCAGCAAGCTCAAATTGTCCTTGTCTTTCAAAGGAAGGGACACCCCGAGGGGCCACAAACACCTAACGGTCATTGGATATTGGACAATGACAGATTTGGCTTCTTTTATACTTAGCCTAATAATGAATTTTGGATCCGTCAAACCATACTTCTTGTCTATTCCTTGTAAAAGTTGTATTTAGCTGTCTATTTGGTACTCTCCCATGAAGATTTCTCCAGTTAGTTGTTTGTGGCATAATGTGCGAAATGCCGTAAGGGTTCAGAGGTCCTGGGACTTATCGCGTTCTTGTGAAATGAAAAATAGGAAGCAAGTGTCCTTACAAATAATTCATTTGTAGAAATTGGGAGCAATTTGATTCTAAATTTATGCAATAAATAGTATGTGATAACCGTAGGGAAAAGAACTTTCCTGATGAAGTTTTCACGCTTTGTCAGATAGGTTTCTTTCTGGTATATGATATCTGTACAATTTAAAAAGACCGCCGCATATTTGCAAAGATGATCAATTCAGATTCTTTAAAGCGTTTTTAAATCTTTCGCATGGCACCATTTGAAACATTGAATGTTATTTTTTCCTAGGAAGAATTAGGGAATACCCTTGTCACGCCCAATCGGCTTTCAAATAGTATGCGCGCGCACTGTCCAGCGCGTTGCATTTTGGGACATATTTCTCCTATGAGGATTTTTACCGCCATGATGGATCCTAGAAAATGGGATCCAAAGAAGAAAATTCGTCCAAGTTTGTCTTGAACGAAGACCTGACACACCAAAAAGCTCAAAATGCTCTAATACGATTTTCCTAGTGTTTGTTTTAAAATTTTCCCGAACCTGCACGCTTTGTGCAGCGTTTCAAATTTTTGAATTTGAGCGCCGCTTTGGAAACTCAACAGCGCGTCAAGATGAGTAAATTGTCGTTCAGAGCTCGGCAGCTCGATTCCAACAAGGCTCTTCCAGTCTATCGGGCCGAGGAACTACCCGATTTGACGGAATTTAGCACCATAAACCGTGCTGTGCCTCAAATGCCCTCTGGAATGGAGAAAGAAGAAGAAACAGTGAGTAAAAATAAGTTGTCAACTCGTAGTATTATGCTCATTTCTTACAGAAGTGAAGACATGAGTGCGTATGAATCAAAACTTACAGTCGCATTATAAGCGGACAATTACTTTGCAAATCGATAACTTTTCAGCTACATCTTTGGACGATTGATCAAGTTTTATCGCTTTGCGAAATGTACTTTTATTTTGTTCACGTGATGTCTGTGCGTAAACCCGCCATTTTTGAACGCGACGGTGTCATCGAGAATCCCAGTAAACGCGGAAGTTAGAAGCAATTAAGAAAGGGCAGAACTTTTACGAATTTTGTCCCAAGTTTCGGTTGGAGTAAGATATTTTTCTGGTTTTTAGTTTTGATCGATTTTCTCTGGTGAGTTAATGAAATAAATGTGTTGTCCATTTCCTTGCCCAAAACATAATAAGAGATGGGTGGGTGGGGAACGTTGTCATTTGCCAAATAATTATTTTTTGTCCATTGCCATTCTGAATAAAATTTTTATGGAAATTTTGTTAATGGCATAATGGAATTTGATTTAAGAGAAATAATGTTTTAAAGTATATTTTCGTTTCTATATTTTGGTAACTTAAAAAAAAATTGAAAACAGCTCATACCCTTTGGTGGAAATCCTTGTTGACCAGTGTATATTATTATTTGATTATTCTTCTTTTCAATGTAGTTTTGATGTTATTTTTTTAAGTTTATTTTTGGGGGTTCATAGCATGTAAAAACTAAGATTAAAGTTTAGCCAACATGTGACAAAAAAAAGCCGTCAAGTTTATTGACACTAAATTGTCATAGTAAGCACCCAAAAAAGAAGAAAAAAACATTTCAGTTTTGGGAAGAGCTGTTGCCTGTGAATTTTAAAGTAGTGGTGAAAGTATTTTTCCCAAAAAATTCTGCATAGAAATAAATTTTATGCCTCAGTTTCACTTGCATTCTATATCTCCTTTTAAAAACATTGCATTTTGTAGATTTTCTTTGTAGCGGTTGATGGACTAATAGAAAGGTCTCCACACTAAACTTGGTCACTGAGATTCAAGTCAAATACTGATTATTTTGTAATTTGCATTCTGTGTCCAGGAACATCATCTCCAGCGAGCAATTTCAGCACAGCAGGTTTATGGTGACACTCAACAGCTTGTAATTCCAACTCCAGACACTGAAGAAGTGAGGGACAGAGGGATTGAAACACTTTACTATGACGTCTTCAAACAGCCAAAGCAGTACATTCATGTTCAAGGTACAGGGTGTTGTGTGTTGGCAGAATTCCAGCTTGGGTTTAGAGACAGAATCAAGTTGGGGTTGGGGTCATTCTCCATGTGGCTGAGTACATTTTGTGAAATCTACTTGTATCAGTTATTTCATTTGGTCAGGCCTCCATCTTCCATAAGTTTGACTACAGGATCCTTCTCTTTCATGTATCTGGAACACCGAATAATCAGAGTGATGTAAGGGGCCTTACAGTACATCCCGACTCAATATCACCTCTCTATAGAGGCCATGTTAGTATCCCAAATCAAAGAAATGGGGGCTATATCGGTGTCTCAACCTTTCCCCTTCAAAGAGCGACACTTTCAGGTTTTACTCCGTGTAACCAAAGATGATTTTACTTGTCATTGGGTTGGAAGTGTCAACAACTTTATGTCCACTCAAAACTTTGTCTTCTGAAACCATTTTGCTCTTAACAGTCACACTTGTAGATCTTACTTTGTCCAATGCTGGGTGATTTTAGTTGTCAATGGGAACTAGTTCGGAGGTGAAAGATCAATCTTTTCCTCTTGCAGTCATTTTCTATTCAAGTGTTTGTTTTGTTTTGTTTGAAAAATGACCACTTATCAAATCACTAAATAGTTTCTATAGAATCTAAGGGGATGTGGCAGGTACTGTTGCCATAGTAACAGTATGAAGCTGTAGTCTTGTTTATACTGCAGACCATCACCTTGGTAGAAAAGTCAATAGGATCTTTTGGAACATTTTCCCTGATGGACTTAAAATAATCAAATTCAGTTGTTCCCCCTTTTTCACTTTGTTAAACATTCACTGAATTTTTTTTTTTGGGGGGGGGGGGGGCGTGTGGTCTGGGGCTTATTTCAAAAGTTCCAAAGGAAAGTTGATCTTTAAACATGTTTTCAAGGTAACAAAAAGCAAACCGGCTGTGAAGTTTGACGACTCAAATCCACTCCGTTATTGAGCCACAGAGGGAATTGTGACACCCAAAAATGACCCATAGTGTTTCAGGACTTTCAAGAAACAGGCCCCTGGCTGCTTGCAAAATTGTTTTGTTTCTGTCCACTACCAGTGTAAGCACAAGCAAAAGAAACATACACACTGGTGTCAATTTGTTGTTGAGCATGACAAAGGTCTTTACATGCTGCAGAGATGTATCCAGAGTGCGTCATTGTGTCCTGGGACACACTCGTTTTTCTTTTGGACACACAGAATATAGAATCAAGGGTCCAATTGGACGCAAAAAAAATCAAATGTTTATGCAAATTCCATACACCAGGTAAAACATACGCATGGCATATTTCAAAACGAAATTGAACACTCCCAATTCTCACTATGAAGAAATGATTGAGTTCCTTAAACTTCAAGGTAAGCTGTTATTTTCGGATTGTAGTCGAATGGTTTCATATTGTCTACTATTATGTCCAGCTGGAGGACGTTTGTTTTAATTCCCATGTGTTGTGTGACATTATCTAAGCTGTTTTTTTTAGGCGAGACAATTGGCGACACTTTTGATGTGCCAATGATAATTTAATATTTCAGTCGAAGTTCAGTTTGTTGCATGCTTTTCAAGCGAATTTCAAGCATTGGTTTGTTTATTGTGAGCGAAATGACAGAGAATCCAGCGGCGAAGAATGTTAAATTTTTGTTTTGTACAACCCTGTTGATATTAATTCCAGGGGCACACGTGTCATCATCTCGATTCTTGTTTTGCATGTAACTTTTCTGTTTAGCAAATTATGCCTCTTTTTTCAGAGTTAGTTTTAAAAATAATATGTTTAATGTGAAACTTGAATGTATTCAATTGCTCGATCATTAACATTGGTCATGGCGAAGTCACAGGCCTACAATGAACTGTGTGTTGCTTATATTTTGTTTACTCTTTTGTTCCCAAATTACACCTTGTGTTGTTAAAATAAATGGTGCTCTTTTACGGAAAATTGAGATCCAGTTCTGTTTTTTTTTTTTGCTGTGGAGATCTAGATCGTTTATCAACTGGAGGCAACAGTTCCTACAGTGTACAGATTCCTTGAGATGTTTTCAGATGTGATTGATGGAGCTTTGTCAGCCCATGCATTTTGCTCGATGAATCAATGGGCACAACAGTTTCAAAGAAATTGATCATTTTATTTTAAGGACGTATTCGAGGGGAGGGATAAGACTTTATTTCTGTGCAATTTAGAAATCTGAAAGGGTACTGCAGCAGTAATTACTGCAAGAGGCAATATTAATTAGCTGGACCCCCAAAATGTTGCAATGGACCCCGAAATTTTTCGAGAAGGGGTCCAGAAGACCCCCAAATTTAAAACCTGGATACATCTCTGATGCTCAAAAGTCATTAAATCTTCATGATGGTCCTCATGTTTTTGCTTGTGCTACATATGAAAACCAGTCTTAACTAGTATTGAGGCTTAACGTCAAGAGAGAGGAGTGGCTAAATGATTGCTATGATCATAGGAAACTCTATAGATGGTACCAACAATGAGTATAAGTGAGAGTTAAGTTGGTATGGGATGTATGAATAACTAATAGTATGACTCTTTTCATTTCAAGCTTTCAACTTTGAGGAGGAATTGCCAGAATATGATATGGACTCCGAGGATGAAGACTGGCTAAAGAATTTTAATAAAAAGAAGGTGAGGTTGGCGACTGAATGTAGTTTGCATTTGGATAATGCTACATTGTAAACAACATAATGTTTAATCTTTCAGAGATGCTGAAATAATAAGATAAAAATTTTGTCCTTTATTTCAGGAAATCTTGACTCCCTTCAAATTTGAACAGCTTCTTGATCAGCTGGAGAAAAATTCAGGAAACCAGGCTGTGTCTTTCAATGAAGCCAAGTCTTTAATGAAAGAATTAAGTGTAGACATTATCAAACCCATGTATGAGTATTGGCTGAACAAAAGAAGAAAGCTGGTAAGACAATAACTTATGGAACAACATTAATTAACAAAGAAGGGTTAAGTGTGTAATGTTCATTAGTCAAATAATATGAAATCTTAGCTTGTCTTGATATAGAGAAGTTGTTTAAAGTTGGAAGTGATTAAATCAATTTTTAATTAAAACAGGAAATTGTCAACTCATTCTATTGACCAAATTTGGAACCAATTTAGGTTTCAAAGTACATGACTTTGTAGAGTTTTTTGGATTTGATAAGTAACTCTTGTGTTTCTTTTAGAAGGATCTAGTGATTTCACTGATCCCCCAGCTGAAAGGGGAGAAGCGGGATGGTTCATCTTCAAGTGATCCCTATGTTGCATTCAGAAGAAGAACTGAAAAGATGCAAACAAGAAAGGTACAGATCATACACGATTTTGATGGTGCTCCTTCTTTGAGATGACTGAGAGCTTAGTACGTGTTTATGCAAAGTGTTTGAAGGCAGGTTATCTGCCTTGTTTGACCCTTCATCCTTCTATAAAAATCTTCAGATCAAACTCTGCCTTATCTAATAAATTATATTAACCTGAGAGACCAGTGCTAAGGTTGAACTGTTTCATCTTTAGAATCGCAAGAATGACGAGGCTTCATATGAGAAGATGCTTAAACTGAGAAGAGACTTGAACAGAGCCTGCACAATTCTCGACATGGTGAAAAGAAGAGAGCAGTCAAAAAAGGAGCAACTTCAACTAACTGTTGATATTTTTGAAAAAAGGCAAGCTCAAACATTTTCCTGCTTTTTGTATGTGTGTGCATGTTTCCTGATTTTTCCTACCTTTCATTGTACATTGTACATGGAAGGAGAATACTGGTATTCTGTAATGCAAACTATTTTTTGCTTGCTTTGCGTGCAGAAATTTCAGTTAGGGTCATTTTTCACATTGTTGAAACCTACACGTACATGTAGCTGCAGATTGCTCTTTTTCTAACTGCCTTGAGACATCAGTGCCAAGACAGGCACACTTTGTAGGAGGAAATAAGCCTTACTCTTTGTTAGAGTGTTATTGGGATGCACCTTACGTAAGGAAAGGACAAAGGTGGTCATGGACACTGTTGGGCAAGAGGCTTCTTGACATTTTTGAGAGGTTGATAAGTGGTTTATTAAAGTGCTACTATGATCAAAAAATCACTTCCTTTTTTTCTTCAGATTTTGAAAGTGTGATTGCTTAACACTTGACTGGCAAAATTTTGAGCTTTTATTTTTATCCAAAGCCTGTTTAAATTGAGTGTAAGGTTTGGATTTCATGGTCCACCATTACTCATGTTCAAAACTGACCGGTTGGTCCTCAGAGGGTTGGATCTAGGGAAAAGTGATGTCATTGTCTCACTTTATGTTTGCAAAACATGAATTTAAAAGTCTGAGAGCCCAGAACTCCCTCCTGCTGCCTGTTAATTCAGCCGCTTACACACGCATTTCGTTCTCAAACTATTGAGTTTTTGACCTCATTTTCTCCTTGATCCCGCCCTCTCAAGACTTCAAAGTTAGTAATGGCAGACCATTAAATAGGAAAATTCCAGTTAAAATAAACAGGAATCTCTTTGAAGTCAAGGATCAAAACTTCGGTCTCTTACTGTTTAGTTAACATAGCTTTGAAATCTAAAGAAAAGTGAAAATTGATTTTTTGGTTATTGTAGCACTTTAAGTACTTGCACATTTATACTGTCATCAATCAACATTGTAGGTATGCTGCAGGAGATTATGCTGGTCAAATCCTTCAGCAGTGTTTGGATATGATCAGATATCAGCCGCCAGCCACTAACCTCACAGTGCCCACATCTGCTGCCTATGGTGAAAATGTCACACCAGGTGCAGTCACAGGAGAGGATAGAGAACAGGAACTTTGGAGAAGACAAGTACATGTAAGTTGTATTATTATTATTATTATTATTATTATTATTATTATTATTATTATTATTATTAATGAACATAATTGAACTTTGAGTGGGAATGATTATGATCATTGTCTGCGCTCTTTCAACAGGAAAGGCCACGATTAGGAAAGAATGATTTTATTAATGAATTAAGGTAAGTGTAGAAAAAATTTTTGATGTTTAACGCCAAAAATGCCCACCCCTACCCCATGGATTTCGATACGGAATATATGCACAAGGCAATGCTTGACATTTTTTGGTCAGAAAATTGGTGAAGTTGATCTTTCATTTGACATGTACAAAATTACAATTTAAATTGCAAACTGTTTATGTCTAGTTTATGGCAAAGAAAACTTTAAATCTCTCAAAGTGAATATTATTTTTGCCTTTTGGGATAGTACAGTTTTTAACAACAGTGTTGACCTTTTGAACTTAGTGGTTGCACTAAAAACGATGGTGTGGTTTTGTTTTAGCATCAAGAGACCTAAGCTGCATCACCATGCTAAAGTACCACTTGTGGCGCCAGGCGGGGATCAAGTGGTGTTTAGTGATGAAGAGGAACTCATTCATGTGTCGCCACCTCCAGTAAGAAAACATAATACCTAGAATGCCTAGAATTTTCATAACGAGGCTAATTATTGTAATTTAGGCAAGTTTAATCTAAAGCCAGTGCAGCATGTGGCCTTTTCGTGCCAAATAGGCATGCCGTTATTTTGGGGGCCAGAATCCAGCAAGGGTTGCTTATTTGTGGCCGTGAAATCTTTTCGGGCCATTTTTGTGCATTGTGGATTCAATTAGGCCCTCCCTTCCCTTACTGAGGCTACTTGGTTGTGGAGGTACTGTAAGTACCTGGCCGGGTAAGTGTGTTTTCCACCAGACCAGCATCCAGTGAGGTGGTGGTGGTTAGTGGCTGCTTGGGGTTGCTTCACGCCTGCAGGTTGCTAGGGATGCCACCCTGCGGTAGCTGAATCACAACAAATCCCCTTCTGGCTTCCTTTTAAGGCACCACTTCCCAAGCAAATCAGGAATAACTGCAGAATACCATGCCACTATTGTGTTCTTGTAGCGACATTCTTTGAAGAACGAGGTGTATAAGAATCCACACCATTCAGACATAAGTGGCTGGGTATTTTGCAGTTTGACCCATAATCGTTAGTGACGGTCACGGTTGCATAATGATAGATATAATGATAATGATACCATTGACAACATGTGCAATTTTAAAGGTTGATATTCCATCGGAACCGGAAGATGACGATGAAGATCCAGACGGTAGATTTGCATTCAAAAGAAAACTTGGTGTCAAGTACTTATTGGTTAGTAAGCTCAAACTTCGTTAAAAAAAAACCTTTTCTGAAAAGTGTCAAATTTGAATGATATTTTTTTCTTGTTCTTATCATTTTAAAATTGAATCTTTTTGTCTATCCTTAGCCTCGATTCGACTCGCCCCAACCCCTGCCTTGGGTAGACCCAGCCGAGGGGGGTCTCGGCGATAAGAGGTTTCGCTTCAGTTGTACTTCCATATCGACCCCGCAGAGAGTTATGGGATTCGTGCGGAGAAGAGTTGGCAGAGGAGGAAGGTAAAAATCGGCACATTAAAGTTTAGCTTGTTCATCAGATCTAACACTGTCCAGTTAGCCAATATCAAAAATACTCTTTGTTTGTCCGTCCAAAATTTTGTATAAGCATTGTTTTTATTTTCTCGTGCGACTTATAATACTTCGGACTCTTAATGAAGAGCATTTCGTAGACTAAGGACGCGATCTTTTGGGACTATTACGGAACAGGAATACACCGAATAGACGGTAATCGTGTACTTTTGGAACCAATTCAGCGGATGCGTTCTTTTGAGAATTGGTTTTCCGTGTATTCTGTTATTCGTAAACCAGACTAAGAATAGCGTCCCTAAAGAATGCGCCCTAAGCAATCAAATTTGCCCTGGCTCTTTCTTGAGACCTTAAATTGCTTTTCTTTCAAAATATCTTTCCTACCGTGAGCTTCCAAAAAATATCGGCAAAGTGCCGAATTTTTGTGTTCAGCAATGCGTTGGTGAATGTATCGGCGGGCAGTCTGCATCGCACACATCGCATTTAAAATAATATACAACACATTGCATTGATTTCTTTGGGTTTAAGATCTTGCCCCAATTTTTTGCCCGCGAAAACCGGTTATGCTGTAAAACCCATCTTATGGCTAAGATCGCGTAGTTGTTTTCGGACCGCATTGGCAACCACTTGATCTTGGCGTTTCTTACCGCCCTTTTTGTGCGACTTCCGATCCTGCGTGTAATGTTTCTTCTTACAACTGATGACGCATTTCCGTCACCGGTCATTGTACGAACTCGAACGCACGAACGCTTGGAAAATGGTTCCTCGAAAATTGAATTTCACGCGCTTTCTGGTTATTTTCTTTTAAAGACTTGGGAGAGAATACTGTTTCTCCACCAGTTGCTAGAAATAAGGCATTTTCATCCAAATTTTAGCGATATATGGACGATTCAAAATTTGACCGAAAATCGCTTTCATCCCTTGTACTGTTAGTGACCACTAGTGACAAAGCTCACAGTCATTACTGAATGCGGCTTTCGTTTCGCGGAGATATGATTTCAACCGCAGTGTAACACGATCGTTTGTATGTGGTGTGATCACATACGGTGATTCAAATCAACAAGATCAATTCGTACGGGGAATTTAACTGGAAAAACGGTCAAATAGTCTGCTCCCTGTGTCAGACTCGGACAACTAACACCCAAAGCAAATTTCTGCAACCGGCGGGAAAACGAGTGGAAACAAGTTTAACGCTGATTGGACGAACAAAGTTTAGGCAACCAGTAAGAGTAGTGATGCAAAGTCAAACTATTGTCGAAGTGACGTTTGGCACTCAATTTCTTTTTCAATAGAATATACATGGATCGAGCGTATAGTCCTTTGTCTGAAGATCTGGATGAATTAGACACGCGCTTGAACTCCTCGACCTCTTCGTTTTCGTTACCAAATGGATTGTTCCCTTACGATCATCTCACAGGCTGGAAGAAGCCCTTGTTGTAAGTAAAGAGAAACGTTAAGGATTTTGCTTGTTAAGATTTTAGATCACTGTAGTGATGAACGTTACGTTGCATCGTCGAAGGCAAAGTCTGGAAAATTCAGGCTTAAACTCCCATGATCAACATGTAAATTTCAATGAAATGTTGGTCTGACAAGTATTGAGAATGAAGATTATTATCAGTTTCAGAGGTTTTATCTTGATGTAACACCAAATTCTCATGACTACCCAACAAAAAACTCTGTGGCACTAGTTGGGAGAATCAACTTTTCGTTTGTGCGATTCAGAGGGTTACACGGGATTTGAACCCTTGCGATACCGGTACTGCTCTTCCAAACTAGCGATTAGGCCATCTGGGAGCTGGGGCCCGTTTCTCGAAAGTCCCGAAAGTTTACGGGCCATTTTCGGGTGTCACAATTCCCGGAGAGGATTAAGTCGTCAAACTTCACCTTGAAAAAATGTCAAAATATCAGCTTTCCAAAACAAGCGGTTGACAGTTTCACAAATGGCTTTTCGGGCCTGAAAAGTTTTCGGGACTTTGGAGAAACGGGCCCCTGGTCATTTTGTGAATTCGTAATAACTATGTTGAGGGTGTGGATGAAGAGAATATATATGACAGAATTCTTACAGGTTTCGGTTTAGGTTTAGGTTTAGGTTTACCAAGTTTCAGCACTTGGACTCCTTCAATTTGACTACTGTCTGTTTTTGCTGTTGTGTGGTCTCATCGATCAGTAGTCCATTCAGAAGATTACGCCAAGCCGACCACATTGCTGAAGGAAAGGCCAGAGCACAACATCGGGAACTACATGCCCTACTCTTTTCGAGTAGTGTGTGGAATCTTCAACGTCCCACAGATTTTATGAACATTGAAGGGTTGTGAGACGGGGCCAACGGTTTATAGTCCTTATCCGAGAAGACTTGAAAGTCTTAACCATTTGTGGATGTAATTACAAAGGCAGCACTTTCTCCTCAGTTATTTAAAGACCCTGAGTGTTGGTCCGGCCGGAGTCGAACTCACGACCTCCCGCATGGCAGCCCGATGCGCGGTGGCGCAGTATTTAAGTAGGAAAATTAACGTAAGCAAAGTAACATGACTTTTCGACGACTTCATGTCATCATTGTCGAATGAACAAATTAAAAAATAACGGCTAGGCATATTTATTTTTTAATTTGTTCATTCGGCAATGATGACATGAAGTCGTCGAAACGTCATGTTACTTTGCTTACGTTAGTTTTCCTACTTAAATGTTTTTCGAAATCGTATTTTATAAAACATTGTATTTGTACTACGGAAAGGAGCTTGTTGAGATCATCATCTTTCAAGCTTTGCTATAATCGTTACTGCTAATAATATTAGTAACTTTTACAGAAACACTTCATCTCAAGTTCCCCTATATAAAACAAATCGAAGCTGTCTTTAACCAGAAAGCCCGCTCTGTGGCTTGAGGCGCCGTGAACATGATCTCTTCCCTAAATTAACGATTATTCTTGATTGGTAATATTTGCTTTGGATTTACTATTATCATTAAGTTAGGACACTGTTTCCTAGGCCCTGTGGTAGCAGAGAAAATAAGGAAAACTTCCCAGCTGCACTTGTAAATAGCCAACTGGTTTGCCTCCGGCCGGTTGAGATTCTTAACAGTTGTTGTTGTTCTGTTCCGTCGTTTCGTTGTGTTTCATTGGCCCTGAAAAGTCCCTATGGGGAGCGGTCAATTATGTATGTGGGGTTAGTTCGAGTCCTACATGTTTGTCCATACACTTGGGTTGTCTTTAAAAAGATATGCGACCAATAATCCATATCAAGCTTCCAGTCTTCTAAATTAACTATAACAGTAAACTCAGAGCAAATTGCGAATTAACGATAATAGTCAATTGTTTTTTTTTTATATGTGCGCTATATAAATGATGGTTATTATTAATTCGAGGTAGAGAGTGGTTTTGTGATACGCTGGACTGCGAAGTCAACTCTTCCCCAGATCACCGACTGAGTTTGTCTGTCCTATCCCAGTCCGCAACGCTTTTTTACGACTCTCTCCACATGGCACAGCAGACTTTAATTTCTACCGTTAGAACGTGAACTTCCCGTAACGGATGCCTTCAGAATTTTTTTTATTTCCCATATTTTCTAACTATTTCCTAACATTTGTTTATTCCCCAGGCCTCATTTCAGACCGAAATCTCCTCCTTCACAAATTTCTCTTTCCACGCATTCGTCCACTTCACTATCATCAACAGAATCTTCGTCGATCAAACAGAGCTGCGAGCCCAGACCACGCTTACACAGAAGCTTCTCTACGCAACAAAGATCGAAATTCTCACTTAATTCCACACCGACAAATGGAGTTGTGGGACCAAATTTTACACATATGAACATGAGTCGAAGCTCCTTACCCAACGGACCACTGTCAAATCAAGGTGCTTACTCGACAGGGACGCTTGCTAAGAATTCTGCGTACTCTACCGCGCCTATGAAGGACGTATACGCTTTGAACTTTCCGGAAAACTCAAACCTTTCGGCGCACGGGATAGTGCGGGGTAACGCTCCCTTTTCGCCAACGGCTCACAATTCATCGCCGGCAAGTGCCGCGTTGAGGGCAAATGCTGTTAGCGAAAGTTCAGGACCGGAAGAGATGTAAGTTTGTTTTCGCATTTGTAATCCAACGCCCTCTGGTGCTTCCAGCGTGATAATAGAGTGTTTTGTATCTTGTATGCGGGAAACGGCAGGCTGCTGCATAAGTCACGTGATTCCTGTTACAGTAGCCAACAGGTATAAAGTTTCCTCCAGGGTTTTCGTTTTAAGGCCGGAGCCTGGACGTTTTGTCCGGTGGTTTCCCATTCCATGTCCGGTGCTTTGATGCCAATATTTGACGGCTTTGTTGTATTTTTTATTACAATTTTTTTTTTGATTTTTTTAAAAAGAGAATTTGAGTGAACTCCAGCCTTGCCTGGGAAACTGATTCATGGGTTCCAGCAGGAGCGCATGAGTAGGAGCTTGCCTCTCCCATGCAAGCCCTATGAGTCAACCTTTGCTCGTATCTTTCTATTTTTAGAACGCCACGAGTTCTTCGGCTCTTCACACTCTGTTTAGAATGGCCAATCAGAATAAAGTGATTGTGGAACAAAGACAAAAATAGCAAAAACAATGTATACAAATTGATGTAAATTGTTGTAAATGTCAGTCTCCTGCCAAAGGTTTAGTTCTAAAAATAGAAAGATACGCGCAAAGGTTGACTCAAGGATATAATTCATTGGGAGGCTCCTAGTCATGGGCTCCTTGATCCAGAAACATTGGAAACAGCGTTTCTGAGTGTTCTATTTTAGAAATTTCCCGTGGGGCATACACCCAGACCCCTCCAGGTAGCTTGCGCCTTCGGCAATCGGAAGGCGCCGAACATCCGGTATTTTCAGATATATGTCCGCTACTTTGCAAACCTGTGAAAAACCCTGTTCCTCCATTTTTGGCGAGACGCAAATTTCAGTCAAACGTTTGCCATTTGTCGTAAACGCAACGGTAAATATCTTACAACACTCTCCAAAGGCTATCAATCCATGCAGCCCAGCCACGGATTCCCCCGTATGTGCTCGTATCGGAGCACCCGTCAAAACAAGAAAGAGAAGGAAGAATAAGCGCCCCATCCTGCTGAACAAGCCACGCAAGTTACGGTAATACGACACGATAATATGGGAGTTTACGCACGCGACGTTTTTGAACCGCGGACGGTGACCGGAAATGAACATTTCGCATGTCAGGACAATGGTGTCTCCCAGATTTTTAACCTGATCATCTCTAATAGTGGAAAAATACTTATCAATATAAAGGTGATAGTGACAAGACAAGTTAAAAGGGAAAACAGCTCACTTCCGGTTGCCGTCCGCGGCTCAAAAACGTGGCGTTGTTAAACTCCCTAATGATGCCAATCGCGGTTTGTCCAATACAGACTCGTCATGATCGGTAACGAGATTAACGCTACTTGTTGTGCATGTCAAAGAAGCCCTCAAACCATGACTTGAACCAGAACCCTTACAACTGTAGGCGGCATCTTGTGACACAATGTGACATGAACGCGAAGTACCATAAATCTAATTTATGCAACCGAACACAGAGGGCGTGATATTTATCCTTAATTTTACGAGGAAACGTGCGATTACCTATACGTAATCCATTCTTGTCTCTTTTCAAAGGGACGTAGATGTAGTCAGAAGAACAGACGGCATCATAAGCACATTGGACGGGTTAGGAACTTCAATTAATAGCTTGCCCAACGCCACGTGAGATCCCAGGGCTAAATAATTGAATAGAATCTTAAATAGAGCAATTCTTCGAGGCAAGTTGTTGGGTCATTCTGCAACGAAGAGGATGTTGGCACCTCCTGAAGTCAAAAATGATACGAGTCTGTCCGATGGGTAGCCGGTCTTGGTCTCTGTAAAATACTGTAACGGCGTTTCAGAATGGCTCCGTTGGAAGTAGAAGAACAACTGAGTAGTTGTTTTGTGGAGCATTTCGCCCTTGGATCGGAGAAGAGTTTTCCCCATAGACTGGACTAAAATCTCGACTTTTCCTAGGGTACAGCGGGCTTCACATCATGATGCACAGAAATGGATTTTTTGAAATCTGGGACATGTCAATCAAATATCACTTATAAATGCAGACGTTTCTTCTTTCGAAATCTTTCACCCAACGACGTGGATGTAGCTACGAAATTGGCTTGTCTTCCCCTGTAACTGCAGCCATGAAACTCTCCTCTCTGGCGCTGTACAGAAAAGG
This sequence comes from Montipora foliosa, assembly GCF_036669935.1. NCBI lineage: Eukaryota > Metazoa > Cnidaria > Anthozoa > Scleractinia > Acroporidae > Montipora > Montipora foliosa. Next base: position 49,188,293 of record NC_090876.1, read on the forward strand.
CTGGGGTGCTTGAACGTTCGGTTGCTTTCTTTTTAAAAACAGTTTTCAAGCTTGTTTACGGAGTTTTCTTTTTTCGAACGCGTTTCGTAGAGTGTATATGTTATTCAACAGTTTGAACTTTTTTTCTAAATGGAGTGGTTGTAGTTACAGAGGGACAGACTACATGTAGCCTCAAACTTAACTCAAGGAAATAATATAGAAACACAAAATTGCAGGAGAAATAACTTCAAGCTCGTTCGAAAATTTAGGAGTAAGAAATCGCCTCAGTGTCTGACTTGGTTGATCAGAAAAAAATGGCTGGCAACACGTTGGGTCTTCAGTGAAGGGCCCTGTCATTAACAGAAAACAAGGGTAGCTTTGCGTTGCCATTAAAGGGGCAGATCACTGTGTAAAGAGGTAAATAAACGGTCAGTGTTCCCGGTTTTTAAGACATTATTTATTGTTCAAAATTATAGGAAGATTATTCGCGCATCGCATCTCTCTCTCTCGTGTTTAGCACGACTGATATTACCATGGGCAGCATTGTTGTCTTTACTGGACGTTGCGTTACCCAAAGTCGCGCACCGCGTATTGTACAGCTGTGAGAATGTCACGCAATATCCGTAAAGGGAACTGCGTTGTCCTTGATTAGCTGCTGAGCTCAATTAAATGGAGGCAGCTCCCTTTGTCCAGCGTACTCGGTACAAAGGCGATGTTTTAATCCAAATATTCTACTTAGATGAAAAAAAGGCCTATATTTTATAACGCAATTGATGTGGAACCAATACACTCTTTGTAAAGTGACTTTCATATTTCCTTCTCGACTTATTTGTGTACAATAAATCGCTGACATGAACACTTCTTTCGAGTTCACTCTTTGTACGAGATTGCACGACAGCCGGATTCTTGACACCTGTTCAACCAAGCGCGGCAGGTGTGTGAGCACAAAACGTTCACAGTTGCATGCATCTATTGCCCTTATGACACGAAATTTGTTAAAAACCTTATTTACAAGATCAGGCTCTTGTGAAGGTGTAATCATAGATGCCCCTTTTACGAGGGCAATATAAAAATAATAGCGACTTTCAGGCTGAGGAACTGGTTTAATTTTTATCACGTGAATG
>NC_090876.1:49194395-49196895 GCF_036669935.1 Montipora foliosa
ATATATTGAATAGCGGATATGAAATCAAGTGAAGCTAAGACTCTCGCAGTTATGAACGCAATTATAGCAATTGCGGAGAGAAAAATAAACGTTGGAAAAGAAAAATAAAAGTTGGTGCGCGCACCACGGATGTTAGAAACGAACACGAAATGAAATAATACCTGGTTTGTCAAGAGAATAGTTGATGAGGTCATCCCACAATTCTTCGTCGTCTTGTTCTTTGGCGAACTCAATTGCCTGCCCATCAAAAAGAAAATCATTAATTGTTACCCAACAATTGCAAAGACCAACAATTTGTAAAAGGAACATGCGCACTTTGCAAATAGTTTATTAGTGTCGCGCAGGCATACACAGAACGAATGTCTATGTGCTCCTAGGGTCAAATGACTTTTCGGGTGCAGACTCGAATAATAGAGGAAGGCTGGCTGTACGGCTGAAGCTAGTATATTTTTCTAATATTTCGTAACGCACGGCCTGATTTCTTCAGGGAGTAAGTTGTTTTCCACAAAACAACTATCCCTAAAATTCCCTGCGTTCCTGTATTGAGGTCACTGGCCTGCTATTTCCAGTCTCCCTACTAGCGCGGTTTTGTACCCCACCGGAAGTGAAAATTCCGATAAAGGCATAGAATGAAATCGGTATGGAATTGTTTTGCTTGTTTCAATCTCAGAAACCCATGATGTTGCGAATGAGTAAATAATGAGAAATCTGTCATATACATTTAAAAACTAAAATCAGGTGATATTCTCTCGGTACATCGCTTGGACTGAAATTTCGAGAGACGATATTCTCGCAATCACTGTAAAGAATATGGTCATTTATAAGCCCGGCAAAACCATAGTTCCTTCCACTAACTATGGGCAAGCGAAAGAAGTTTTCTATTTATCAAAGATAACTCAGGCATCGTAAAGAGAAAACTTCGAGTGTTCCTCAAAGGACTTCAACCTACAACCCTTCCGACTACCACAATACTGGCCAAAATAGTTGAGATAATTTTGACTTCCTTCTCCATATCTTAACAAATCACTTCCATGAAGCAAATCTTCTTGTTGCGGACTCCCCTCCCCTCCCTCCCTCCAAAAATGTTGAGGGACAGCACGGTTCTTTCCGCTTCTTCATAAACAACATCGTTTTGGGTGGGGTACTTTGATGGGCCTATGTTGTATTTATTGTCCAAAAGGACGCTGATTTGAGAATAAAACTAAGCCTATCACCTTTTTGACGTCATTTTCCTCTTGAATAATCAACTGCAAAGCTTGTTTGTTGTTTCCCATACGACCTGTTAAACCGAACGATAAACACAAAAAACTTCCAAACGACATACAAACAAAAGACAAAACAAACCATCCTCATTATGTCAAACCAGATTAGCAAGAAGAATACTTAATTAAAAAACCGAAACTTTCAACAAATTGCTTTCATAATAAGAACTTTATTCATTCAATGCAATGAAAGGGAGAGATACCAGAGGTTATCCCTATACGATGGTATCCGCCCGGATGTTATTGACCTAGAGTCGATTTTTATGAGGGAGGAAAACCGGAGTACCCGGAGAAAAACCCTCGGAGTCAGGTTGAGATCGACTGAAACTCAGCCTTCAAACGACCTCGAGGCCAGGGTTGAGCCTGGGTCTCAGAGGTGGGAGGCGCGGTTGATAACCACTAAGCCACCTTTCAGCTCAAAGTGGTACTATGATAAAAAATCAAATCTTTTTTTTCTTCCTTTGGATTTCAAAACTATGTTAACTAAGTGGCCCAAGTTTTAAGCCTTAATTTCAGAAAGACACTTGTTTCTTTTCAATGAAATTTTCCTATTTAATGGTCCGCAATTTCTAACTTTAAAATCTTGATAGAGCTGGATCGAGGAGAAAATGATGTCGGAGACTCACCAGTTTAAGAATGCACTGCGCTTGCACGCTATTGAATTAATACGCAGCACGGGAGTTTTGGGCTTCCAGATTTTTTAACTCGTGTTTTGCATACATAATAAACTGCGTTCAGTTTACACGTTGAAATTTTAAGCTCTTGAGTAAATGACGTCACAAATTACTTACTAAGGAGAAATACCATTTCTGTTACCAAATTCCTCTGTTCACATTCATTTAAAGCCTAAAAAGAGACACCAGGGTGAACATTAGATACCGGCACAAGTCAAGGTAATAAGGAAATGAATTTTGTGCAAATCTGATCTACCTTTTGCAGAGGGTAGTAGTTGCTGTTTCGCAAAAACGTCAGAAGCTTTGGACGGTCATATTCGGCATAAAGAGGAATCTGGAGAGAGGAGAAACAAAGCGTTTCACTTAACAACGAACTTCACGATCAGTTTCTTACATATGTAACAAAATTCACCAAGCGGTGTCGTACCAATGACAATGATCGCTTTTCTTTTTTAAACAATTGATAACGTTGTTTTGTGGCGTTGTCATAGCCGCGGCCCGGCCGTCGCCGCCTCTTAAACTTAAAAACTTTCTTTTCCCGCGCTTGAAAACGGCTGCAGGTTC
>NC_090876.1:49201895-49224395 GCF_036669935.1 Montipora foliosa
TAACAAAGGATATCCGGAGTTTGAGTGGCCAATCAGCGCGCGCGTTCAACGCTATCCACTGTTTTAGCATATACCAATTAACAATTAGACCCGTAGCCCGCAAGGGCTACCGGTCAATAGCCCATGAGGCGAATGCAGGATTTGCATTAGTCCACTAGTTGGGTGATACTAATAGAGAATAATACATAACCGCGCGGGGATACAAATTTTATCCTCGAATGCTGATGCAAGATATTATGTCAGTGCGAGAAGATATTAATTCGTATCCACGCCGGCTGATGATAAAATGTCGATAATAATCGATAATAAAAATCAAAATGAGACATCTCAGTGTTTTTATTCATTTTAAAAAGCACTTTGACAGAGGCCGCGGCTGTAATCGAAAATGTTGAAATTAATATGACAAGGATTATAACTAAAAGGCAAATTTTAAACTTTTTGAAAATTAAATTTTTATTAATAACACCAAAGGCCGCACAACTTTGCGCGTGAATATGATGCACAAAATATTATTGGCTGACTTGTCTGTAACGACATCAATACCCTCACAGGTGGAAGGTAAAACTAGCACTTTAGTTTGTGCGACGAAGAGATCAAATTTTAGGAACAAGAAAAATCCCGATATTTCATCAATATATGTACATTAAAAGTTTCAACAAGAAATAACAGAAGCGGTTTTCAATTAAACGTCCCAAATTATAAAAAAAAACCCTCGAGCCGTGAGCTTCCCACGCAATATAACAATACTGTGCAAAAGCAAAACACATTAGTATAGACAAAACAGCGTGACGTCACGACGGTCACGTTGGAGGAGTGAAACAAATAATAATAATAATAATAATAATAATAATAATAATAATAATAATAATCGCTTTTAATAAATGGTAATGGTGCAAACTTCCCATCAAAAAGACGATCCTCTAGTTGCTAGGCAACGGGCCAACTTTTCTAGTTGTCTCTTCACCAACTGCCGATGCAAGCAACTAGCTTAATATCAGATGAATACCTAGCTCGAAGATCGATTTTAAGCCATAACCTCCCACGGTATAGGGTATATCTTTCACTCTAGCTCAATAGAGCACAAATTGTTTTCAACTGGTTTTCGCTTTTGCCTAAAGTGAATTGTATATTCCCAAATATGGTGATACGGGATAATAGGACGTAATTGCCTACATATGCCTTAAACCCCATGTTCTTACTTAGTGAATGGCTTAAAAATCTTGCAACACTCCCTCACCAGTCAGAAAACATAACCAACAACAACAACAACTGCTCCTACGTGTTTTCCCGCGTCTGACGCCCGCAGTAGATATTTGTTTAACGTTACGAATGGACTAATTTCTTGCGTCTATTGTAAATGACCTTAATTAAGGGGTTTGGTTTCGGCACCACCACGCTACATCCTTAGCATATTTATTTTAAAGAAAGAGGCTAATCCAAGCACCCTTACAGTTCTCCAAGTGTTTCCAGCAAAACGCGATTATCGGGAAATCTGTCCAGCTGATCCTGTGAAACATGAAAGGTAAGTCAGACACGCATTAGTTTCTTTCATGATGACTACCGTTTACAGGGGCTCTTTTTGTCCGGATTTATGTTGACAAATGCGACCGAAAACCACAAAAACGATTAGCTTCCACTTGGCATGAGAGCTTCATTATGGAGTTTAAGAAACGACGACGGCTACGACTACGACAACGCCACAAAACAATATAATCGTGCTGCACGTGCAGCACGGATTTTAGTGAGCATGTTTGCGATCCTCTATGGGCCGCTCACCGGTGGCTCAGTTGGTTAAGCACCGGGCTGTCACGCGGCAGGTCGTGAGTTCAACTCCGGCCGGACCAACACTCAGGGTCTTTCTCGGGTAAGGACGATAAATCGTAAGCCCCGTCTCACAACCCTTCAAAGTTCATAATCCTGTGTGACGTAAAAGAACCCACACACTTGTCGTTAAGAGTAGGGCACGTAGTTCCCGGTGTTGTGGTCTGTCTTCTGTTGTGTATCATGGTTGGGAGGGTAAAAAAGGGGGCCACAGTAATTGGCGCAAGCTGTTGTGGCGCCCTGTCAGCTTGACTGGCAAAGTTAATAAATTGAAACCGCTCGTACCAATTTATTTTTAAGCCCGCCGCACACGGTGAGGAAAGAGCTGAGCAAACCGCCTCGCGAGGCAATTTGCTCAGCTGTTTCCTCACGTGTGCGTGGAAATTGTGGTGAGAAATTCACCTCGCGAGGCCGTGAGGATAAAATGAAACATGTTTGACATTTTTGGCCTCGCGAAGCAAATTCCTCACTGTGTGCGGCCATCGTAAAGAATCGAGCTGAGCACGGTCAATCAAGCGTCCAATACAATACATGGCATTTTCAAGTGGCATCAGTGGCGTGGGAGTTTCTTCCTCCGACGCCATCTTGAACCACCAAATTCACGCGAGAATGCCGTGTATTTTATTGGATGCTTGATTGACCGAGCTCAGCTCGATTCTCACGATGGTCGCACGCAATGAGGAATTTGCCTCGCGAGGCCAAAAATATCAAATATGTTTGATTTTATCCTCACGGCCTCGCGAGGCGAATTTCGCACCAAAATTTCCCCGCACACGTGAGGACACGGCTCAGAAAACCGCCTCGCGAGGCAGTTTGCTCCGCTCTTTTATCACCGTGTGCGGCGGGCTTTATACTTCGCCAATATTGTAGGACGTGAATGAGGCTGAATAATCGCGAAAGACATGATAGAGCCAAGTAAAATTTTGAAGTGATGTTTTCGTCGACCGTCGCCGTCGTAGATCTTAAGGTCCCTATTGGAAGAGCACTGCACCGGTATCGCAGGGGTTCAAATGACGCACAAGCCTGAATTTTAAGATTAAAAGTCGAACTATGATTCTTTCCGCAGTATCTTCGGCTTGGGGTGACTTGGTTACAGCTGGCAGGCGTCTCTGGTTGAAACGCGGGTAGCCTGATTTGCTCACTGCTGCTGCTCGTATGGCTTTGGATCAATGGTTTAAATATTCTGTCCACCACAACGGTGAACTTTTTATTTTTGGCTCTTCTGACTTGACAAACAATGAAAACATTGAAATGTTCTCTCATGTTCAGCACTTTATAAGAGATTCTAACCGCTTCTATTTTTCTAATCATTATAATTAACTTAAAACTTTCCTTTTTTTGACCTGCTGTGATGTACCTATCCCGTGCTCGTGTTAATCTTTTATGCTGTAATTAGAGTATAGATTTAAGACCCCCCCCCCCCATCCCCCACGTGATAAGCTCACTTAGCTCTTGGGGCAAACATGTAATGTGAATATCAAGTGAAGCTATGATCTTCGCAGTTATGAGCGCAATTTTTCCAATTGCGTAGAGAAGCCTGAAAAATTCAGGGCTTCAAGTCCTGAATTTTTCAGGCTTCTCTACGCAATTGCAAAAATTGCGCTCATAACTGCGAAGATCATAGCTTCACTTGATTTCATATCCGCAGTTCATATATGATTCATTTCATATACCATTTCATCATTAATGTGAATATGTTTAACTAAAAATAAAAAACAAAACATTTGCAAAAAACGCGGGTAGCCTGTGAAGTGTCAAGTGTTAAGTACAGTGCCTACTAATTCAAAGGTATTTTTCCGCGGTTTACTGAATATGCGGGAAAGCAGATCTTAACAAGTGTTATTGAAATCCAAAAAGAAAATTGGGGGTAACCACGCATTTTTCGAAGATAATTAATCAACAATATCTGTAAAAAGCTTCAAAATACAAAGCACTGTTTGGCGTTCTTTTTTGTCCTTAATATAATCACCTGCACAGCACTGATAATGGGTTGAACACTGTATAAATCGGCAGGCCAATCCTTGATAAGTGCTTGAAATTTCTACAACGAAAACAAGGGGTTCATTTTTAACAACAAGATAACAATAATCATCATGATTATCATTATCACTACTAGAGCGGTTTTCAATTGAGTGTCGAAAATTTTAGATAATTACTTTGGTTTATGATTACTTCACTCAGTGATTGGTTCAAAGTTCTCGCGCCACTTTTTCAACCAATCAGAAGTGAAACCAAAACCAATCGTGGACACGCGTACATATTTTTCCCGCGCTTTGTGTAGGCTACGTGTATTACTTCGAGTTTTGATTGGTTTACTGGATTGTCTCCGTCCTTTTTGATTGGCCAAAGTAATTACTTTGGTTTTGGTTTTACGACACTCAATGGAAAACTGCTCTATTATTTTGTTGTTTTATTTTCTCCTTTTTTTAAAGATCAACTCATTCATATCCTTTCTGTTATCTCAACATCCTGGCCTATGCTATACCTCAGTCTGCCTTAAGCCTTTCTCAATTCAGCATAAGTGCTAAATAAGGGGGTTGTGAATGTTCCTGAAAAAATCGGGCGAAACAATCGTCTTTTCCAAGAACTTTCCGGGCAAGGCACGAGTGTGTTGCGCGTAAACTAACAGAGTAGGGGGCCTTTCCATTGCGAGAACGCCGTGCTGTGGCATGAGTCGACTGATGGAATTACCATAATTTCAAACAGATGTTAGCGCTTTCCCAAATCGAAAGCAGCCCGCATTATCAAAGGCACACAATAACAAGTGTTGCCCTTCATCTCCTCGCCAGCATTTACCTGGTGGTCTTTCTTGAGGAAATCGTAGAGCACCATTTCATAAATTGCTGAACTCAACTTCACAGTATTTGTTGGAATGTATGGTGCAATGGCCTAATAAGGAAAGATGGTGGTCAAAATAAAATTGTGTTCTTTCACATCTGAGAAGTCAAAGAAATTTCTTTTCACTTAGCAAGGGGCGTATATTTTATCCTGCACAGCTGGAGAAAGCCAGTAACGCCCGTACGAGCCGCGAAGGCGAGAGAATTTTTGCGGGCGTCAAAGCTGCCAAAGGCATGAGACTCCCCACGATTTTTAATCGAGTGAAGTAAAACTCATCACTATTGTTCGATCGTACGTGAAATTAATAGAGAACACATGGCATTTCATATACCTGAACTGCGCTTATGAAATTGCAAATGAAAGTGAAATATGATATAATCTCTATTACACATTCACCATTTACAGGATATAATACAAACTTGCAAGTGACCAGATACCAAACGGCTTAAATAGCTCGAATGTTAAGGAGCCCGCACACGAGAAAACATTGTTGCGGAAACATTGTTTCCCGAAATGTTTCCTCGGCGCGAAAAGGAGAAAACATTTGCTAAGGAAGCAAAATGTCTCTGAACTAAATCAGAAACATTTTTGCTTCCGCAACAAATGTTTCCTGGGGCCGCAAAAGGGGAAACATTCGCCTCCGCAAAATCGTTTCCTCGTTTGCGAGGGGCCTTTACAATCCCGAATCCCGAATCCCGTTCAAGCCTCGGTTTTTTCCGGCTTCTTTCGCAACTGATCCAGTTGCTTTGTATCTGCAATGGTCACTTTCACTTAAGATTTATAGAATGAGTGAAATTAAACTGGACTTTCCGCGGGGCGGCCGCCTAAACGTTTCACTTGTTTTCCAGCCAGGCCGTGCAGGCTACGCAATATATTCCTTAGACTCTCCGACTTGTCTTGTCCAACATATTTCCAGCTGCACCCTGACACAACGAATGACGTCACGAAAAGATTTTTGGCTGCGCGTGAAATGCCGCATATTTTTTGGCTAAAATGCAATGTTCGTGCATCGAAAAAAAACTCACTTCGAACTTCTGCAGGAAGACTTAAATAACTAAATCCTACCAAGCAAAGCCTGAATTTTAATGAAAGGAAATAGAAAAGGGATTCAATTTTTTGAGTCATGTGCACTTTAGCACAGGAGGAGAACATTTGGCTGCCTACAAAGAAGCAATAAACAGAAACTGTGCGGCGTCAGAGCTGGATATCAACCCGGAGAATCCATATGGAAATCCACCGTCACGACCACTGGGTCACATCTCATATCTCCTACGTTAACTGACGCTTTTCACAAACTCATGAACAACTCGTACCTCTAACTGATGTTTCCTGGCAAATTTATAGACTTCATCTTCCCACAGTTTCTTGTCATCACCCAAGACTTTCACACACACTCTTAAAAGAAATACAAAGGCCATAAGTCAAAGTTATATAATTCTGCTTGCTTAAGATTGTAAAAGAAGACTCAAGGTGATATTCTTTGATTGCACTCACGTGATAAGACGGCCATGTTGGTGCCAAAACGATAGAAAAATGTAGCTCAAGTTTTGCATAATAATAGAGTCAAATAGGCCATATTCACGATAGCCGCCATGTTGGTTTCCAAATTGTCATGCAAATTAGCCATGTGTTATGCTGGGGGGCAAACATTGGAAAAAAGGCAAATTGCGGAAAATCAGCTCGTCGAAATATTGAAATAACATTGCTAAAAGTACATTTTAGAATCTAGAATTAAGTCCCATTTATAATAATTTATATCTTTGATTGCCTTTGACATTTTGACTTTCTACTTCGTTATCTGCTCATTTTTCACTAAAAAAACATCGAAGTAACTTGTGTAATCATTCTTTTTTACTACTTAGGTGAAAAACATTCAATGAACGTGAAAAAAATCATCCGTGTGGCTAAGATGTTCGTTAAAACCTCTCGAATTTATGTCGTTTGCCCCCTCATAAGTGTGTAGCTAATTTGCATGATAATAGCAAATCCAACATGGCGGCTATCGTGAATAAGGTCTATTCCCAAAAGACTTTATAGTTGTTGTTCTTTTCACCAACATGGCGGCCGTGACGTCACGTGCAATCAAAGAATATTGAAAACAAAAAAGTACCCGCACATACTTTGCAGCTGCCTCGTACTTTCCTTCTTCCATCAGAGATTTTAGGTAAGATCTTCCAATTTCCTAAAGGATAAAATAAATACTGAATCAGTGTTAACGCACACAACGCGAATTGTTCGGCCGAGAACAGACTAAAACATTTGCACAGACACTGGCATACGAGCTCTCATTTAGGGGACTGGGAATCACGATATACCACGCACGAGGGAGCGCCGTCGCAAATTTCCCTTTCGTAAACGGTCGTTGCCATTTGAAACGGTCGATGACATTTATAACGGTCGACTACACACTTCACTTCAAAGAAAATTAAAAGAAACAAACTAAGAAAAAATATTAACAAAAATTAAGACAAAAAAGGAAAAAAAAAAACATTTATAAAAGAAAAACTGGAGGAAAAAAAGAGTCCGAAAATTTCAAGACTCGAACTCGGGTTCTTAGCCCTTACCCTAAACAGAACCCTAACCCGAACCCTAACTCATATGACCAGCGAGAGACCAGCGAGACACAACTCCCAGTAACCGCAACCTTTTGAGTTCTTAGACCTAATGAGTGTAATTCAGAGCTAAAAAATGGCATTGACCGTTTCAAATGGCAACGACCGTTTACGAAAGGGAACTAAGCAGCGCCGTCGCACGTGATAATCACTCTCGAACCCTGGGATGAAGAACTTATTTCGAGGATTTATAATTCCTATAGACCGTATTCATACATGGGGCGACGAAATTATTTTTTTGTGTTTGTACTAGTCATCCTCACTAGCCTCACTTTGGAGCAAAAATTCTTTTTAATATTGTTCGTGCTAACGAGGCTAGTGAGGTGATTAGCATAGACAAAAAAAATAATAATTACTTGGCGGTAGCTACCATTTATGAATACGGTCTATAGCTTGTCACTGTCCTTTACACATATCCCTGCAGGACAACTGACAAAAGTCTTATGAACAAGGAAAGGATTCTAAGATTACAAATGTTTCCGAGAAATTGGGGAAGATAGAGCAAACGATAGGCGGCTAACAGCCGCTGTTTCGGGAAGAGCCCTCTCTCCTCCCCCGAAAGAATCTCTCTCGGTGAGTAACGAAGACCAAGATTCGAGAGAGTGGCGCAAAATCAAGACTATGCAAACAAGAAAGAATGTATGGAACGCCAAGGGTGACAAAAGTGTTCACAATTAAAATATGGGCTGTACCACTGAATATGTGCTGTTACAAGTGGGTTGAAAAATATACAAATATGGTTCATAGTAAGCAAAACATGGGCTTCTTGAAATTTCATATATTATCGATTTCTTCGATCTTCGGAAAATCTTCGAAACACGTGGCCGCGCGCGTGACGTGGAACAAGTAGAGGAAGCTTTCGCCATTTGGAATTGATCATGAACAATGCTTATCTCGATGACTTTTTCGATGGGATTCTCCGCTATTATTTTCCAGTCTCCTCGGCTTATACACGACGCTGAATTGCGGTCATCCAGCGAATTCACTGAAGGGCTCGGAAATGCTCTTTACTTTTAAATTATCTTGTTAGTCGAGCGTGTTGTGCAACAAGTCCCCTTGATTTGGACTGACAGAACGATTTTTGCTCTCTTATTACAGAGCTGCGATCACTCTAAGAGACATATTCACGTAATATATCTGCAATTGATTCAAGAGAGGGTCAACGAAAAGCATCCTGCTGTCAAATGGAAACTCTGAACCTGATCGCAGATTGTTGCTTGATCTGTCAGATGTGTTTGCTGCTTGATCTCATACCTCAGAATTCTGCGAAATATGATGGAGAGTCGTCTGCAGTCTATTGACTGCACACTGTATATCTTCATCAAAACGATTTATAATTCCAGCAGTGAACAACAACTGAATGTTAAGTAACAAAGCCAGATTTGGCAAGAAAAATAATCTCCAGGGTGTTCGTGGGACCCACAATTGTGTTGCCGTGGGACACGCACGCAGCTGCTTGTTATGAAGATTTTCCGAAGATCAAAGAAATGGACCTATATATTGGATGCCACATGCTCGCTATGAATCATATTTGTGTAAATTTCAACCCATTTATGACACATTACAGCACATATTAAGAGGTACAACCTATATTTCAAGATTACTTTTGAACACTTCTGTCACCCTTGCATGGCGTTCCATACACCTTATTCCAAAATGGCCGCCATTTAAATATTCTAGCCCTTGATGCCTCGTTCTTAAGCTTAAGATTCAAAAGAATATTTTATCTTGAACGAGGCAACAAGGGCCAATTTGTATCCGCATAAATCAGCGGCCATTTTGGAATAAGGTGTATAAGAACGGACTCAAGGAGTGCTGTTATCGTTTTTCGTCGCAACTTCGTTTCCAGGGAACATGAGAGACCTGGGAACGAGGTTGGTTGAATCCAAGGAGGCAAATTCTACATGCGCAAGTAAAAACCCCTTCAGAAACCCTGGCAAATGCAAACTTGTAGTCAAAGTTCCTTTTCACAAAAATGATGTACGACCAAGTACCACGTTCGCCAACCTGATGATTGTGTCTCCTGACCTCCTTGCGATTGTCTTCGGCGGCCTTCAGTGCATCCTAAAAATACAATTAAACAAAACAAAAACAAAAATTGAGTCCTACAAACGAAGGCATTATTAATTTTGCGAAGGAGACCAACAGATACAATACAGATATTTAGCATCACCTTTAAGACAGACGGCTAAAGTTCGACTGAAATTTACGTTTGGTAAACTCAAGGAATTTTAACGGTTTGATTGTGGTTCATTTCTTGCCTGCAACCTACAGACATCGACAATTTTCTTTTCTGAAGAGAGAGAGAGAGAGAGAGAGAGAGAGAGAGAGAGAGAGAGCTGTAAGAACTAGAAGCATATCTGCGTGAACTCGGGCTTTCTCCATGTCCTGGATCATCAATGAAAAACAAAGAAAGAGAAATGACATGTCGGCTAGATTATTATTTATTATTTAGGTTAGAGTGATGGCAATGATTGTCGTTATGTTCACTCGTAAAGTGAGCTGTCGTAAAGTTCACGGACCGACCCGTTCCGAAAAAGGTTGACATCTTTTTTGGTGAGGGTCAACCACGATATTTTTGCTTACTTCCAACGGTGCCATTTTCGTTCAATGCCACGTATGCACGTTGGCTTAAACTTCGCGTATGCTTTATAAAGGTGCCCGCAAACGAGGAAACGATGTTACGGAAGCAAAATTTGCTTCCTGAGCAAACGTTTCCTCGTTTGCGCGCTGAGGAGACATTTCGGGATACACTGTTTTCCCGTTTGCGGGGGCCTTAAAAGATGCATCAGCCATTGCACAGTAGACTACGAGCAGTCCAATACAGGCAAGAGAAAAAAATGGTCGCGCGAAATCTGGATTCGAGGAGGAGCCACGGATGCGCTTCCTCTCGAATCCAGATTTCATCTTAGTTATTGTAATTACAAAATCTTGTTAACTTCTTTTGAAGATGATAAGCCCTTCTTTTAGGAAAAAAGAACAACAAGTAACAGTTTCTAACTATTTGCATTATTATTCAAGACAACAAAATGAAATGAACATAGCATTCGGCTAAATTTAACCGCAGAATGCTTAATGTCAAGTAACTGGTACTCTTTATGCACAGTGATTACTTTTGACACACTTTCTTATAGCTCAATGTAAGTTAGCTAGTGAACTCATGGATGAGTATCGGTTGGTCAGACAATCAGTTAAGGTTAGTCAAATAACAGTTACTGTAACTTTAGTCAGTCATTTCTTTTAGTCATGTTTGTAAGATCAGTTAGGGCAGTCCGCTTAAAGTGATTTCTCGTAAAGTTCACGGACCGACCCGTTCCGAAAAAGGTTGACATCCTTTTTAGAGAGAGTCTACCGCGATCTTTTTGCTTACTTTCAACAAAGCCATTTTCGTTCAATGTTGCAAATAGACATCTCATAACTCATAACTGGCAATTCTCTAATCACATAAAGTGCCCAAAAGCCACTAGCCGGAGTCAAACCAGCTGGCCATTTAAAAGTGCAGACGGGAAGAAATTCAGTAAGTGGTTAGAAGGGTTCTTCAACCCCGCGTCTCCCAGATCTCAAGGCAAGCGTCCTAACATCAGGGTAGCACCGCCTTCTTCGAGGCAATGGGAAGAAGTTTAAAAAACCACGACAGCTACGGCGACTAAAACGTCACTTCAAAATAAAAGTATTTCATGATTATTCTATCTTGTTTACGTGGTACAATATGGACGAAGTACGTTATAACTAGATTTGAAGCAGAGAGAGAATAAAAGTTTATCGCTGTATGCCCGCGTTGTGGTCAAAACCTTAAAACTGGTCATTTCAATTGAAGTTGCTGTTAGCCAGGTGATCCGGTGACGTAATTTGGAGGACTGGGAAGAAAAATTTAAAACGCCGTATCCCACAACTGCGCGCGGCCTTAGGTGGTTTCCAAACTCCCTGCGGTATTGCCATCGTCAAAACTCAACAGATCATTACGTGTCTACCACATTTCCTGTTACTGAATAAACATTCAAGTAGACCCCACAAGATCTAACCTCGCCTCTGCCATGTTGAATTCGAAAATAAGGCCGCGCGCGGTTGTGAGATACGGCGTTAAAATTTTTCTCCCCTGTCCCCCGAATTACGTCACCAGATCACCTGGGGACGAGCACGGGAAAGAAACGTAAAAAAGTGCGTGCCACACGAGCATTACTTTTTCTTCTTTCCACCAATAATATTACTGCTTTTTGGCGTTTTCGTTGCCATAGCCGTCGTCATTTCTTCAAACTCCCTAATGATTGTAATGACAACGATAACAAGCTTTCAAAAACTATGAAATCTTCTGTTTGCCTCAAATGCTTACCTCAAATTTGCCGTGGTCAATAAGCCATTTGATGTGATCATCTATGTTTCTAGGCTAAACAGCAAAGTTCTCTTGAGCATTGCAAACGATTTTTTACAGTCACACTTAAATACATTAATGTGATGCATAAGCTAAAGACACCATTCTAAAGCCTTGGTCAATAGCACTCACCAGTCTGCCCTGTAGGTATCAATTTTTGGGCAGAAAAAAGCAACAACGAAATTAGCCTGGGTAGCTGTCGGTATTGTAGGAGCGCGGAATAAAGTTTTGTGGCGGTTTCGTGGGCGCGCCGAATAAAGTTTCGCGAGCAGAATGGGGAGGAAAAATAAATTTCAGTCACAACAGGAAGGCAGAAAGCATTCGAAAAGAAGTGGCATAAAATAATTCAGTCGCTGTGACTGTCTGAGCGTTTTCCCTTTTCTTTCTCTCCTTTTTCCGCCTGGTTATTGTCATGTAATTTTGTTAACTAATCCGATCTGCCCACCCCCCCCCCCCCCCTAAAAAATAAATACATAAATAACACAAAACGTGCCGGCTTCCAGAAACGCTGAAATTAATTTGATGGTTACGTAATAAACAGAACGTTACAAGGAAAAAAAAAAGAATAGGTAGGAGGACTTTACGCGGCTTGCCGCCAAAACTTTATTCTGCCAGCTACGCAGGCTACAACGAAATACTTTTGTCACGCAGGAGTGGAAGGTGCTGGGTTCAAATACAAGACAGACAGGAAGCCAAGAACTTTAAATAAATGAATCGACATAAACGAATCGAGGGTGTCACGTTTGCTTTGACAACAGCAGAGTGGTACATCTAGATCATTCTATCATTCTAAGAAGATAAGCCACCAACTCAGTAGGCGACAATGATGTTGTGATAACCTGCTTTTTTTGCAGGGTTGTCGGAAGAAGCACGTTGCCGACAAAAGTCACTACCAACTTTGCTGTCTCGGCAGCTTACTCTACAACACGGATGGTTTTCTTGTGCTTCATCTCCAACTCCTCACGCATAGCCATCTACTGCAAAGCCCTATTACAACCCTGCTTTTTGGCTCTTTATTTCTGAGTTGGTCATTGCTAAGAGAGATAAGTTACTTCAAGCCACTAGAAAATCCACAATGAACATCTGCATTGACTAAACACTAGCAGATACCTAGGCTCAATAGGCCATTTCCGAGTTCATGTCTGCCTCCTCTTCAAAGCGAGTCAAAGTGCAAAGTTTTTCTTTTATATGTAGATTCATATGCAAAGTAGAACTAATCACCATCACAAAAGCTTCGCACTTAGACTCGCTTTGAAGAGGAGGCAGACATGAACTCAGAAATGGCCTATCACAAGCTGCGGTTTCAGGAAATGAGCTCACAGTCGCCCTTCTTGGGAAGAAGGCTAGCTGGACTCGAGTGAGTAGCAAAAGTTGAGACTAGCAGATGCCAAGAAAACCCTTTCAAGAATTAAAAACAAACCTTGGCCAGAACAAGGTCTTTGGGACTAACAATGTAAAACAAGTTCTCCTCTGCAACATTTTCTATAAAAAAAAAGATAGATTTGCAACATTTAGATAAACTTAAAGCCTTGTACTAAGACAATACAAACTTAATTGACCACGGTGTGCAGGAATAGCGCAGTGGTGAGAG
Organism: Montipora foliosa; assembly: GCF_036669935.1. NCBI lineage: Eukaryota > Metazoa > Cnidaria > Anthozoa > Scleractinia > Acroporidae > Montipora > Montipora foliosa. Next base: position 49,215,127 of record NC_090876.1, read on the forward strand.
TACTCGCCTCCCACCAATGTGGCCCGGGTTCGATGCCAGACTTGGCGTCATATGTGGGTTGAGTTTGTTGGTTCTCTTCTCTGCACTGAGAGGTTTTCTCCGGGCACTTTGGTTTCCCCTCTACTAAAAAAACCAAAATTTGACTTGATTTGCGTTAATTGTTAATTTCAGTTTACAGTGTCCCCATATAGCTCTCCAGTGCTAGAACGACTACACACTTTCCGTTCCTTTCTTTTCCTTTCCTTCCTTTCCTCCCTACTGGAGCTTTTCAGGGCCGGTGAAACACAAATTATCAACGAAACGAAAGAACAGAACAACAACCTGTCAAGAATCCCAACTGGCTGGAGGCAAACCAGGGGTCAATTCAGTAAAAAAAGTTAAATGTGTAGTTTTTACTTGAGTAAATTACACGTGTTAGGTCCAACTTGTAAATTCCCGAATTCAGTAAAAGATTTCTCTACACTGGAATTTACAGATGTAGCCCGGGTCATGATACATTGTAATGTACAACCGTAGCTTTACTACTGTGAGGTACATGTAACTTGAATACGCTCATTTTCGCGCACACATGTAAAAACAAGGGTTTGACCTGTACACAACAAGTGTAACTTTTTCATTGAATTGACCCCTGTTGGCTATTTACAAGCGCAGCCAGGAAATTGAACCAGGCACTACCAGGATCAAATTCAAGATGCCCGGGTCTCAAGGCAAGCCATCTAACCACAGGGCTGCACTCCCTCCCATTTGTTGACACATTGTCCATCAACACCACAGTAAACTTTAAAGGCAGTGTCTAAGATTTTTCTCTAAATCAATAAAATGAGATAAACAAGGAACTACAGTCTCAACTAATAGTGATTTAATGAAGTTGGTTCACGTTCTAATCAACTTAATATTATTTTCAAATTTGTTTCAAGCCAGATTATGCAGGTTCATTGTTTAGTTAAATGCACGCACAATTTAGATGCAAGCAATTACATAAATAATTATTAAAGTTACATGATAGAGTGTGACACTTACCAGTCAAGTGATTATTTATTACTTATTGTTATGGTTTAAATTAATAGAGTCAGACCTAAGCATTTAGCAATTGACCTTTTCATTGTGTGCATCCCATAAGCGCTTCCCAGTTACAAAAAACTCATATTTAACTGAAGCCTCATGTTAGATGATTACGCATTACAAAAAAAATTATCACTAATTGAAACAGATTGACTACATTAGTCACAGGAAAGCCATTTTTGAAACTTTGCATATTGGTGCTGGTGAGATAAACAAGTTTTAAAGTTTGGGTTTTTTGTGGCCGTTATTCTACATACCACGATGAAAGGCAGATGCAGCACTGTCCAGGTCATCATGAAGGAAGGCTGATATGCATGTGAACAATTATTTGATTATCAGTAGCTAGTATGTCTGGATTGAATTTATGCTGACTTCACTTTAGTTATTGTAATTACAAAATCTTGTTAACTTCTTTTGAAGGCGATAAGCCCTTCTTTTAGGAAAAAACAACAACAAGTAACAGTTTCTACCTATAAGTGCATTATTATTCAAGACAATAAAATGAAATGAACATAGTATTTGACTAAATTTAACGGCAGAGTGCTTAATGTCAAGTAACTGGTAACTGATTCTTTTTATACACAGTGATTGCTTTTAACAGACTTTTGAAGTAATGATAAGAAATTACTATGTCCATTATCCTATGGGACGTAAAATAACCCACACACTTGTCGCAAAGAGTAGGGCATGTATATACTGGTCTTGTGGTCAGGCCTCATTTCATTCATTCATGGGTTGGGTGAGATCAATAATGGACTGATAGCGGCTATCAGCGGCACTTCTGTATGTGCTGATGTCTCCGGTCTTACCCAAAGGTTGATTACTTGTAAAAAGCGCACTTGAATATGTTAATATGAAACGCGCAATATAAACTCATCACCGTTACCATAATAATATTACTATGCAGAAGTGACTGTAGTAAAAAGGTGTGACCTGACTGAATTGATAATACCATTATTTTATTATTATTATTATTTTATTTATTTATTATTATTATTTTTTTAAAGCCAAAAAGCTTCCTAAAAGGGAAGCAGGAAAGGCACAGTGGTTTGAGCACTCGCTTCCCGCCAATGTTGTCCAGGCTCTATTTGAATTGGTTGAGTTTGTTGGTTCTCTACTCTGCTCTGAGAGGTTTTCTCCAGGTATTTCGGTTTTCCCCTCTCCTCAAAAAGCAACCTTTGATTTAATGTAATTTCTAGGTACAGTGTACCCAATTACATGTAGTGCCCAGCAATAGAAGACTTGATACTCAATAAAGTTCATCATCATCATCATTATCATCATCAAAAGCCAAACAGAGCAACCTTATGCCTACCCAAATGATAATCATCACAGCGATATTGTTCAAAACCTCTGACGGACAGGGCATCTAAAGAGATCTCCTCAGGTTCATTTGGGCCACGTGGTGTTACAATCCTCAGCTGAGGTCTGTTTGCTACAACATGCTGACCTTTCTAATGAGTTGCAAGCATAAAAAAGAGAATTTAAAAATGGCTCAACATCCTGCATAAATGGAAAGTACTGGTATTAAAGTAGAGATGTACACTCCAAAATAAAATACTTGTATAAATGGGGGATGGGGAAAGATGAGAGGTGAGCAGTGTTTAAAATGACTCTTGGTCACCAAAACTTTGTCCCAATAATTGTTATTACCTAAGATTTTCAATGATTATATTTGCATACAAGCAAAAGCAACAGTTCAAAATGGGGGGTTTGAACACTGAAGACTTAATGACAAGCACAGGCAAGGCACCATAAGAAAAACAGGCATAGGAAATTCATAGTTAACAGATACTAGACATTGCTTCTGTGTATGACACAGAGCAACTTAAGCAATGGTTCTGCACAGAAGGTAATAATCTGAACTCTGAACATCTTTGGCAGAGATCACTGATTGGACGTGATCAAAGAAGACAGAGGATAAGCACTACATTTAATTACATATATGTAGCTGTAAAGCCCTGCTATCAAAACGTCATTCTCCAATACTACCTTGCTTGTGCTAGCCTCAATGTTTGTCATATAAGAAAGGATCACCTGCGAAAAAAAGCAAGTTAAAGATGATGATCAATTGAATTTTAAAAACAAATCAGCAATCAAATCATACAAAGTAACATAATAATAAGGTGTTAAAAACATAAAATAAACACAGATTTACCAAGTCATTCTTCAGGTATGCAATTCCAGAAATGTAGTAATCGGTCTTAAACCTGGCAACTATAGAATAAGTGAAACATAATAAATACTTGATTGGCACTCAAGTAGAGTTACTGTAGTTCTTTAAAGCTGAACAACTAACCTATTTCCACAACAAGAGGCGGAAGATCAGTTTTCTGTGATAATATCAACCTCTCCTTCACAACACATATCTGAAGAAAAAATACTATCACTTGAAACAATGGCATCTTCATTTGATTGAGATAATGTGAAGTTATGTTTTAAGATACTGTATGTCTGTCATTCTTGCTTGACCTCCGTCGTGCACACCTTGGACCCTCGGAATGTGGAAACAAGCAGCATAACTTCGTTAACACAACCACAATCTTAACATTATCTTGTAACCAGACTGTCCCAAAGAGTCAAGTAAGGAATTGAATAGCATGGCACTTCATATGAAAATTGTAAAGGATGGCATCGGTTTCTGTCTGAAGTCAAATAGATGTACTGCAGGGTGGGGTTCATAGTGAAATGGGTGAACAAGAATTTATGGGATTGCAGGGACTAGGGTGGCATAGTAGGGAGAGCCATCCCCTTAAACAAATGTTGGCAGGACTCATATTATGCCAAAAGTTAGCTCACTTTTAGCTGCTTTGGATCCCCACCAAAATCAGTGAGTGCTTTATTCCACCTAAGAGGGCAGTATGAGAGAATACACAAAGGAATAACATTTAACAAAATTATGTCTCTTTGATGTAACAAAGTGATCTTCTTTTTAACTGACAAAATGGAAACACAAGAGGACTGGTCAGCCAGCATTACCTGAACCACGTCTGCCCAACCAATCAGAAGGGTTATGTCATCTCTCCAACATAAGCAGCATCGATAGAGTTCTGGTCTGTAACTAAATAAAAGGCAGCAGATAATGTTTCAGTGTTGCGATTTGCTACTCAACTTCTTTTTTGTTGCCAGCTGTAAGACAATATCACTATAGAAGTTATTAAAAGGAAAGACATCTTTGTTGTCGGTCCACCTACTTTCCAGGTTCTCTTTTGATGTGTGTTATTACTCGCTGAGAATTCATGTCAAACATTTTAACTTCCTAAAATGGAAACCACAAAAATAATCACTTGACGAATTTCAAAGATCTGCATACTTTTTACCAGTAGAACTACAGTGTAGTCACTAGCTTTCTGGAACTTGCTGGAAAAGTGAAGAAGAACTTGACTAAAATGTTTGATGTCCTATAACATGTGACTTTTAGAAGAGCATACAGTCAGTACAAGGCTTGACTGTGGCCATACAGTCATTCTTTTATCCTGGGATCCAACAGGTGAGTCCAAGTATAAACATTATGTAAACATTATGCAGACAATACCACAATCTCAGAAACAATAGAGATGATGACAAAGGGGCATTCAGCTCATGGTCTATGATATGGTTAAGAAATCTAGCAGAAATGGGTTTCAGAGAAAATAAATGCAAGGATTTACAAAAAAGGTTTTGCAAAGATCCAACTGGCTTTGCTCCTATGAGTGAACAGAAGATCACTAGAACTAGAGACTAGCATGAAAGTACATGTACTACACGTAGGACTAAACATTAGTTGCAACTGGAAATGGAAAGTCATCAAGAACATTTGCTAGAACCATTTGCAGAATGAACAGATTTAAGAAAAGGTTTGTGGATAGCTAAGTTCTTGGAGATAATACCAGTTATAATACAGCTGTAACTATCTACAGGTGCAGATGTGTATACAGGTTTTCTATTTTTATAACAATATTTGTAAATCTCAACTCAAACTTCTGGATGCAAGTATTGAGATAAATAAAGTATCTAAAAGTTTAAGGCAAACCAGCCTTCTTTGCCTACCAGCATGCAGGGTGGAGGTCTAGGCTTCTTATACTGCATGCATGAGATACAAGAAGAGATGCCTTCCAATCAGAAACTGTGGCTTCCTGTATCTCATGCATAAAGTATAACACACCTGCAAAAACAGTAAATGTTATTACCTCCTATGAACAAGGCTATTTCCAAAACTGTCCTAATGCTCATTCTGGGTTTTACAAAGGTCCTCAATGACTTCAACAAGTGCACTAGCTCTGAGATGTAGATAATCCATTTTTACTCACATGCTGTACAATTATAATTATTATTAATGTTTAGTCATAGTACCCAGTACTTTGTCACTAGTCACTAGTTTTAGTCGAAAGCAAAGGACAAAGATAAGAGGGATTATGACGAATAAGATTTTCAAGGACATCAATACCCTCCTTACAGAATTATCAGCCCATGCTATGAAAGTTGATCTCCATTTAATTGTTCTGATGCTTCCTTCTCCTTCATGTAAGACAGTGGCCTTGTTCCTGAACCAACCTCTTTCTGTCAGAATCAGCTGTTGACAAGAACAACATGGTTTTAAACTAAAATACTATTAATACCATTAATCCATCAAATTATTAATGAAATCATCAGTTAGACAATATTGTGTCACTCATAATGTACTTTAGAAGCTCAAGTGAAGAAGTTAAGAAGAACTTAACAATTAGTGTATCTAATAGACAGTAATGCTGCCGTACATTTTGTTGATAGTGGAGCTCCCGCTGCGTGAAGGGACGCCAAATGGAGCACCATACTCATAGGAACCCGTGAGTTGCTTTTCTCATTGTAATCATGGCTAGCGGCATTGCTTGTGGGGCTTACGCACAACGAAGTTGCCCAATAATTTAATAATATCCTAATAATAATAACAACAATATGGCAGCCGTTTACAGCGTACATCTTTGATAGTGGAAATCCATGATATGGTCAATTGACACCTGTCAAAACAAGGTATCTGCTGATCAGTATCACATGACCACATTGTGGGCTCAAGTTTAGAGCTCAAGAGTTCAGCTGTTTTTTAAAAGTTGACCACTGACAAGGTACTGGTTTTCGGTTGGATCACAGGCTTAAGCCAGGGAAACTTCTTGTAATCAAGACACCTAAACAGGGCTTCATTTTTTGCACGCTTTCTGTGGCTCAATGCGGTTACAGAGCCATACTACGTCAACTAAACCTCTTAACAGTTAACAGTTTTTTGTGTTCAGGTGAAAAACGGTTTGGAAAATATTTTTTCCCTTCATTTTTCGCCAGTTTCAATCCAAAAAGATGATTCCAAATATTTGATTTCCGGTTGGAAGTTTATTTGGCACTCTCATTTTTTAAAATGCATGACTGTGATGGTATTTGGTAGCCTTATCTACTCAGTATGGCAGTACACTCTTCTTGTAAACTTCCTATCTTAGGGGTTATTTATTATTTTTTCACCTAGCTCTTCTTATTTTAACTCCTTTTAGATTGGTTTGTTTGGTTTTCTTTACATGATTGTTTTTCGTCAAGGCTAAACCAAAAAAAATTCCAAAATGTTTTATCGCGTAAATTCAAAATAACCTGGGAGCTCCACTTTTAGGCTCGGCTAAGTCTATATATTGTTGACAACATACAAACCTTTGTTCCCCCAGTGACATACATCTTTGTTCTTTTCTTGGAAAAATCAGGATCTAAAGCAACTGACTGTGACAATGAGAATTGGATATTAGGTGGTTAATACTCAGAGAATGCAAAATTCAAGCTGCTCTTAGGGTAAATAAAGATACTTGACATAAATAATAGGCCATTTGAGGAGTTGAAGTGCAAGGTATTTTTTGTGAAAGTCAAGCTACATCCTAATTGCAATGAGATGTAACAAGACTTTATTCAACAAAACCGAAGCAACACTACATCAAATTAAACATGGCGGTTACCTATGAAGCATTATCACTGCTGACCATAACAGGTAACCCAACATACAAGATACTAAAACTTTGTCCATACTATAGCACACTGTTTATGTTATGGAGAGCAGGGGTGGCGCGGTGGTGATATCACTCGCCTCCCACCACTGTGGCCTAGGTTGGATTCCTGGTCCCTTGTTCCACAAGGTTTTTCTCCAGGTATTCTGGTTTTCCCCTTTCCAGAAAAAAACCAACACTGCCAAATTCCAATTCGACCCAGAATGCACAGACACATGTTTAACGAGCTCCTGAGTGCTCTTTAGGTGTTCAGTGGGTAAGTAACTTCCATTTCCATTTTCATTTTCATTTCCATTTCACTACATTATTGGGATACATCACTTCAGATAAGTTGGTTGGCTTTTCTTTTCATGGAAAGAAAACCTTTCACTTTTCATTTATGTTACCATAATAATAATTATTATTAAATTAAATTATTAGTATTTTATATATAAATTACAGAAGACCACAATTTCTTAGAATTTGGATACATACACATGCATTAACCCATTATAATGGTACTGTATATCACATACAATATAAGAAATTCTTGAGAGATTCAGTACCCATGGTATTAACATAACCCATAATGATACCCCACTCATACTATACCAATACCTATAACAAAACAAAAACAAAAAAATCTGCAACACTTACTTTAACTGGAGAATCAAAATTAGCCTGGACATTATTCTCTGAACTGTAAAGGCCATTGATTACAACCTTGATGATGAGAGAACAAAATGATATTGTATAATTTGAGTGTCGTATCTCAAAACTAATTCAAATATTCTTGTTTCTTTAACCATTCATACATAGATACATCCTCTATTGACTTTCCCACAAGAGCTTTTCTTTTTGGCGTAGTGCTGAGAGCACTCACCTCACCCCGGTTCAATGCCCAGACTTGGCGACACTTATGGGTTGAGTTTCTAGGTTCTCTACTCTGCCCCAAGAGGTTAAATTTCTCCTGGTACTCCCGCTTTCACCTCTCCTCCAAAACCAAAAATTTATTAATTTTAATTTGCATTAATTTGTTGATTTCAGGTTACAGTGTGCTCCAGTGTTAGAAGACTAGACACTCACAAAAATTCCTTTCCATTACCCCATTGACTCCTGATGTATAGTATAATTATTACAGTGACAGAGCACCATGGTGATGTACACAAATTTGGTATTCATTGAATGAATAAAACCCATCCTTACTAGCATCAGAAACCCATAAGGGTTGAAACGTGTAACAGCCCTTTGTGTGCTGGGAAACAAGCTTCTGAATATTCAATTTGCTAAGTATATATTTGGAACAACAAGAGAGAAACATTCAACCAATCAGTTTGCAAGAACACCGTGACGCAATACCACCAATGTTCTCGTGCGAAATTAACTGGAGCAAGGGGTTTCCAAATATGGTACTTAGCACTGAATATTCGGAAGCTGTAAATGCGCGTTACGTTTCAACCCTTACGGCTCTCTGCTAGCAAACATTGAGATTTTAGCAACAAAAAGAACTTGGTAATGTCACATTAAGTTCCTAGAATGACCGTTCATGACAATGACTAACATTTTGCCGACTAATTAATATCTTCATACACAGCTTTTTAGGTTGTCTATACTGCATTCAAAATGTTCAACAAAGCCCTCTGCACCTGGACAATATTGCTATTTCAAGTTATAATATCATTCCTTCTATCATTAAAACTGTACACAGATTAATCTAAGAGTTGGGTTTTGAGCAAGATTTACATGTACACTTGATACTTTTACTAAACAAATGGATTGAGATGATGGAACAGTGCAATAATTTAAACATACCCGACCATCATCTGAACAACTGGCTACATAATCTCCACTTTGATCAATACTGATTTGATTTATGGCTGTGGTATGCTGGAGAAAAAAGTAAAAAGGTAGGTAGGTAAAGTCTCTGTGACGAGCCTAGGAAGCCTAGGAAGGCTTATCTCCCGTTTCCCTAGCATGAAGCGACTAGGAGTATTTCTACTCCCCCCCTGGATGGGATGTTAGTTCATCGCAGGGTTACCCCCCAGCATTTTCATCGGTACCCATTTATACACCTGGGTGGAGAGAGGCACCATGAGAGTAAAGTGTCTTGCCCAAGAACACAACACAAGGTCCCCGGCCAGGACCCGAACCCGAACCCGAACCCAGACCACTCGATCCGAAGTCAAGCACTCTAACCATGAGGAAACCATGCCTTCCAGAAAAAAGTAATTAAAAGTA